>NC_037336.1:10647067-10970600 GCF_002263795.3 Bos taurus
ATTTTAGTTTGCTGAGTCCAATTTGTCTACTGCTAATCAAACATTCGTGGGGTATCAGGTGCTTTCCTAGTCATAGGGATGCTGTTGAACAGGACATAGTCTGTGATGTTGGGGGGCAAACAGATGAACCCCCAAGTACTTCTGTCCCCTGGTCTTCTTGCCTTTGTCCAGTTCTCACATGGAACAGAGGCGGCCTGTGCAATCAGTAGCTTAGTGCTAGATCACCAGGTGTTACCTCTCAGTCCAGGTCCTAAAACACACTGTGGTTTCTGTCTTGCTTTCTCCGGGATCATTTGCTCTTGTGCACTCCAGCAGCCCTAGGGAGAAGTACATACAGGAACTGGGACTGAGAGCCAGCAAAACCCTGCCAATCCTGTCTGCCAGTTGTCTTGAAATCAGGTTTTCCAGCAACAAACTGTGGAAAATTCTGAAAGAGATGGGAATACCAGACTACTTTACCAGCCTTCTGAGAAATCTGTATACAGGTCAAGAGGCAACAGTTAGAACCAGACATGGAACAAAGGAGTGGTTCCAAATTGGGAAAGGAGTATGTCAAGGATATATATTGTCACCCTACTTATTTAACATATATGCAGAGTACATTAGGCAAAATGCTGGGGTGAATGAAGCACAAGCTGCAATCAAGATTTCAGGAAGAAGTATCAATAACCTTAGATAGGCAGATCACACGCCCCTTATGGAAGAAAGCGAAGAGGAACTAAAGAGCTTTTTGATGAAGATGAAAGAAGTGAAAAAGCTGACTTAAAACTCAGCATTCAAAAAACTAAGATCATGGCATCCAGTCCCATCACTTCATAGCAAATAGATGGGGCAACAATGGAAACAATGACAGACTTTATTTTTCTGGGCTCCAAAATCGCTGCATATTGTGACTGCAGCCACAAAATTAAAAGACACTTGCTCCTTGAAGGAAAAGCTATGACCAACCTAGACAGCATATTAAAAAGCAGAGATATTACTTGGCCAACAAAGGTTTGTGCAGTCAAAGCTATGGTTTTTCCAGTAGTCATGTATGGATGTGAGAGTTGACCCTAAACAAAGTTGAGTGGGGAAGTACTGATGCTTTTGAACTGTGGTGTTGGAGAAGACTTTTGAGAGTCCCTTGGACTGTAAGGAGATCAAACCAATCAATCCTAAAGGAAATCAGTCCTAAATATCTATTGGAAGGACTGATGCTGAAGCTGAAGCTCCAATACTTTGGCCACCTGATGCGAAGAGCCAACTCATTAGAAAAGACCCTGATGCTGGGAAAGACTAAGGACAGGAGGAGAAGGGGACAACAGAGGATGAGAAGGTTGGATGGCATCACTGACTCAATGGACATGAGTTTGAGCAAGCTCCTGGAGATGGTAAAGGACAGGGAAGCCCAGCATGCTGAAGTCCATGGGCTCGCAAGGAGTTAGACCCAACTGAGTGACTAAACAACAGCAGCAAGCCCCAGTCAACCCTCCAGAGGACTGCAGCTCTGACTGACATCTAAATGCAACCTCACATGAGACTCAGAACCAACCAGCGAAGGCATTCCCGAATTCCTGCCTCAGAAAACAGTGTGAGATAATAACTGTGTCTGTTTTAAAGTTGCTACGTTTGGGTAATTGATCAGGCAGCAATTGACATAATATACAGGAAGTGATCAAATAAACACATATACAAATGAATAAAGTAATTTCAAGAATAGTGTTAGGAAGAAGGTAAAATAGGATGCTGTAATAGACAGATGGTGGAGGAGATGCTTGGCTTTTGTCTTACTGGAGCTGAGACATTCCTTTTCATGAAGATGCAACCATGGAGAGGTCTAGGGGAGGCAGGGGAGAGAAACCCCCAAACAAACCACGATAGGAGCAAAGCCCTGAGCCAGGAAAAAGCTGGGCATCTGATGGACAGAAAGAAAGGCAATTTGGCTGGAGCGCCATGAATTAGGGAGAAAGTTGAACATGAAGTAAGAGACCTAATATGAAGTAACAGGCAGGGCCAGAGCACCCAAAGCCTTGGAGGTCATGGGGGGCCATTGAGGATTCATAAACGGAGGAGACTGGGGGTCTGATTCACACTTCAGAAAAATCTCTGCCTGCTGTGTGGACAGTGGATCATCACAGGGTGGGAGGCACTCAGTTAGAGACAGATGCCATTGTGCTGGAAAGAGCAGTCGCCGCTTGAACCGGGGTGGCAGTGGCGGATGTGGGTGGATTTGGGTACTTTCTGAAGGCAGCTGGCAAGACTTGCTTGTGGGTTGCGTTCCGAGTGTGAGGCAAAGTGTGATCCAGGACAGCCCAGAGTCGTGGGACTCGTGGTTGAGAAACCACTATTGGCTTCGATTTTTAATCTGGAAAAAAGAAGAAAGAGAAGAAAAAGTAATAATCAAATCTATGCTTGTGAAATGACACCCTCTGTAGGGAATTTCTTTAAAAAATATTCAGCACTCTGTATCTTTAAGAGAGTCTCACTACTAACATCCTCACTCATGTTCTTAAGAGCTTTTCTTTGCTGGAGAAACACCTGGCTGGGGGAAGATGTGATTCACGAGGGGTCTCTGCTAAGACCCAAGGGTGTGGACTAGGGGAGACCTCATCTAACAAGTGTCCTTAAAGGAGAAACTCATTTTCCGATAAAGAGATTGCTTTTCTTCAGAGAAAGAAATACGCTTAGGGTTACAATTATGGAGGGGCTTTTTTCTCTTAAATGTTTTCGCTTTATGGGGACTTTAAGATTTTCTGGGCATTGGTTATAGCTACTGCTTCATGAAGGCAACAGTAAAATGCAGCTTATTTCTCAATTGTGACATTCTTTCCAGTGAGGAAATTTGGTTCTTATAAACAGTAAAATAAAAATGCAGTTTTTGCTCTTGTGTAATCAAGCCCTGTGCTTAAGAATGAGGTACCTATTTTTAAAGTTGGCATGTATTTCTAAGAATAACATCAAGATTCAAAAATGATAAGGCACACAAATACATGGGCTGTTTATGTTTGAAGTGAAGTGAAGTGAAGTGAAAGTCGCTCAGTCATGTCCGACTCTTTGCGACCCTGTGGACCATAGAGTCCATGGAATTCTCCAGGCCAGAATGTTGGAGTGGGTAGCCTTTCCCTTCTCTGGGGATCTTCCCAACCCAGGGATGGAGCCCAAGTGTCCCGCATTGTGGGCGGATTCTCTACCAGCTGAGCAGTTTATGCTTGAGAAACTAATACAGAATTCTCTTAGTGATCCCTCAACCATCGTGGGTCACTGGAACTGGATCATGTTTCTGCCCCGTGATTCACTCTGCGTCAGCTGTTCTCTGCTCATTCACACACACAGACCCCAGCTACTTAACACCCAGTCAAGCACATGTTCTATAAGCAAGATGAAAATTCATTCAAACACCTAACAGATGTGAGTAAAAAGAAGAGGGGAGTTTAAAAATATTTCTGCTGCTATCAGCAATTATTCTGTCTCCTGAATGGCATCCAGCTATTGGTGTAGAATGTGAAAAAGGCTGATCTGGTTACTGTGGACACAGAAACAATGGCAAGTTTCCCATTTTCAGTCCCTGAGACTGTTTACTGAAAGTTCCTTATGCTTTTCAGGCTATATTTTTAAAGAAAGCATCAAATTCAAGGAGAAAGTAATTTACATGGATCAAGAAATGATTCTGCTGTACACATCCTCATACATATAGCCATATACAAAATGTTACAGGAGTTGTTGATGTTTTTTTTTTTTTTCTAAATACTTTCCTAACTCTGTACAAAATGTTACAGGAGTTGTTGATGTTTTTTTTTTTCTAAATACATTTCCTAACTCTGAAAGTAAATATATTGCTGTCTCTATTGATATGAAATTTTCTCTTTAAACAATATTCAACCAGTTGAAGTTAAATAATTAGAATTGTTTTTTTTTTCTTTCATAAGGTAGTTTTATCTAAACACCACCATTAGATTGCTGGGAAATGAGAAAACATAAAATACTCCAGAAAACTGATGGCATATGTCAAATGATTTGATAATTCAAGAGTAATATTAAAAATAAAAAGATAATTCAGAGTAATATAAGGAGATTTGATAGGTGGAAATAAACTTTCTAAGTACAAAACTTTATGAATATGGACATGGTTTCGTAAGATGTCCATCCAAACGAAGTGCCAACCAAGTCAAGGCAAAGACAAATATGTTGATAAAAGGAGCAGAAGGGAATAACTACTATATTTGAAATTAAAAAAAAAAAAAAGATCCTAATAAAATCTTGGAATTAGAAAGTCTGACAACTCATGTTAACTGTGAATGACACTGGGACATGTCTATATCTTATTTCCATGAAAAATAAAGGGCAGGCTGGGGACCAAAGCAAGAGCTGACCTTGTGGTTGAAGGTTGAAGTCTGTCTTCTGGGAGAAACTCCCCTTCCTCAGGAGAGGCCTGTCTTTTTCTTTTATTTTTAAAACTGGATGAAGTCCCTCCACATTTTAGAAAGTAACCTATTTACTCAAGATCTACCAACTTAAATGTTAATTGCATGTAAAAAATACCTGCTTTTGGACAATTATCTGGGTATCATGACCTAGCCAAGCTGACACATAAATTTAACTCCCACAAGTGAAGTGAAGTGAAGTGAAGTGAAGTCACTCAGTTGTGTCCGACTCTTTGTGACCCCATGGACTGTAGCCTACCAGGCTCCTCTGTCCATGGGATTTTCTAGGCAATAGTACTGGAGTGGATTGCATTTCCTTCTCCATTAACTCCCACAAGAGCATAGCAAATCAGTTACTCATTTGCGTCAGTGGTGGATGCACTAACTCTTCAACAGTTTTGGAAAATAATTTAACCATTTTGTTGAGAACTTCAAAATATTTGCAGTCTTTTTTTTTTTTTTTTTACAAAACAAATACATTTCTGTGAAGTGAAAGTTGCTCAGTTGTGTCCGACTCTTTGCGACCCCATGGACTATAGCGTCCATGGAATTCTCCAGGCCAGAATACTGGAGTGGGTAGTGATTCCCTTCTCCAAGTATCTTCCAAACCCAGGGATTGAACTCAGGTCTCCTGCATTGCAGGCAGATTCTTTACCAGCTGAGCCTCGAGAGAAGACCAAGACTACTGGAATGGGTAGCCTATCCCTTCTCCAGTGGATCTTCCAGACCCAGGAATTAAACTGGGGTCTCCAGCATTGCAGGCGGATTCTTTACCAACCGAGCTACCATGGAAGCCACAAATACCTTATGGAAATAAATCTAAATGCAGGCACAAAGAAAAGAAAGTGTAGAGGAAAAAATTGATATGTGAAACATAAATATAAAACTTTTTTTTTGCGTCATAAAACCCCACAAACAAAGTCAGAAGCCAGCTATCAACCAAGAAAGATATTTGGAACACTTGCAGTGAACAGATTAGTTATCAAAATGCATAAACTCCTGCACTCTCACAAGCAATAAAAAAAGATTTAAAGACCAGCTGAATGTTTTTGAGTCTATTTCTGTTTTATAAATAAGTTCGTTTGTAACATTCTTTAGATTCCACATATAAATAATATATGCACTATTTGTCTTCTCTTTCTGACTTACTTCACTTACTGTGATCATCTTTAGGTCCGTCTATGTCACGGCAAATGGCATTATTCCTTCTTTTGCATGGCTGGCTAATATCCCATTGTATATACACACTACATCTTCTTTATGGTTACCCAAGGGGATAGTGGGGGAATGGTGGGGGGGGAATAAATCAGGAGTTTGGGACTAGCAGATATTATTATATACAAAACAGGCAAACAACAAAGACCTACTGTATAGCACAGGGAACTATACTCAGTATCTTGCAATAAGCTAAAATGGAAATACATGTATGTGTATACATATATAAAAATATGAAGTAAGTGTTAGTCACTCAGTTCTGTCTGACTCTTTGCGACCCCATGGACTGTAGCTCACCAGGCTCCTCTGTCCATGGAATTCTCTAGGCAAGAATACTGGAGTGGGTTGCCATTCCCTTCTCCAGGGGATCTTCCTGACCAGGGATCAAGCCCAGGACTCTTGCATTGTGGACAGATCTTTATCATCTGATTCACCAGGGAAGCCCAATTGTATATATATGTGAGATATATATATATATATATATGCAAAATCTAACTTAAAAATGAGCAAAAGTCAACAGGCAGCTCTTGGAAGAAGACAACCGAATGGCTAGTAATCATGAACAAAGATGTTCAGTTTAACTTGTAGAAATATACAAGTTAAAACAAGTTTTACTTTTTTTATTTTTTAAACTTAAATTTATTTTAATTGGAGGCTAATTACTTTACAATATTGTATTGGTTTTGCCATACATCAACATGAATCCGCCACGGGTGTACATGTGTTCCCCGTCCTGAAACCCCCTCCCACCTCCCTCTCCGTACCATCCCTCTGGGTTTAAATTATCAGAAAGACCAAAATTAAAAGTTCAATAATCCCAACAGTTAATGAGAGCATAAATTGGTATAACCACATTGAAGAACAAATTGCCTACCTATATTCAATAAAACTGAAGATGTTAATACCTTAAAAACCTCAAAATTCTGTTTTAGATGTACATAACCTAGTGAAGGCAATGGCACCCCACTCCAGTACTCTTGCCTGGAAAAGCCCATAGATGGAGGAGCCTGGTGGGCTGCAGTCCATGGAGTCGCTAAGAGTTGGACACGACTAAGCGACTTCACTTTCACTTTTCACTTTCATGCATTAGGAGGAAATGGCAACCCACTCCGGTGTTCTTGCCTGGAGAATCCCAGGGACGGGGGAGCCTGATGGGCTGCCATCTATGGGGTCACACAGAGTCGGACACGACTGAAGCGATTTAGCAGCAGCAGCAGCAGCAGCAGCAGCAACCTAGTGAAATTCTGACACATGAGCATCTGTAGGCACAAGAAATAGTTTTTGTATATTTTATATGTTTATAGTATTGTTTATAAATGCAAAAAGCACAAAATGTAAATATCCATCAGCAGAAAATTCAATAAATATTGATATGGTCAGAGAATTGAATATTACTTGGCAGTTTTAATCAATAAACTAGATTTACATTTATCAGCATGAATTTAGATAAAAAGAAGCAAGTTACAAAATTATATGTTATATGATTTCCTTTATGCCAAATTTAAATACATTTAATTGAGAAAACCAACTGAAAGTTTAAGAAATCATAACACATATTACTACACATGTGTACAGATGTAGGAAATTTAAAAAAAAATGGGGTGAAAGGCCGCCTATCAATCTTAAAATTTTGTTTACCTCTACAAAGACTGTGACAGAAATAGGTGGCTCTGTGTGTGTGTGTGTGTGTGTGTGTGTGTGTGTATGGCAAAATAATATTAATGATATTTTAAGAATGTACAATGCAGAGTTAAATCTAATGTGAAATATAGACCCTGAGTGACAATGATGCATCCATGTGGGTTCATTGATGGTAATAAATATACCACCTGCTGGAGCTTGTTGTTGGTGGGAATGTGGTGTTTACAAAGAGTGCACTTTCTGCTAAGTTTTGCTGTGAACCTAAAACTACTTTAAAACTAAGGCTTATTAAGTAAAAATGTATGCTAAGTCTAAGTGATGCTTACATTTTAAAAGTTATTATTTGAACTTTAATGAATGTTTGAAAAATTTGATAATGATAAAATGCAGAATATCAGCTCTAAGTTATTTCAAAACTTTTATGTCATGTGTGCACATTACTGTTATATTAAACACAAACATATATATAAGAAAATAAAAATCTACTTCTCAAAAGTCTGAGAATAATTTCTAAGTGTTATTGTTTGAGGGTAGACTGTGTTAGAAGATATTTTCACACATGTTTATCATATATGCATATAAGATATTTTGATTTTTTATTTTAATTTAAAATAGTAAAGTTTAAAGTTTTTAGCTTAGATGTGAGTTGTGTATATGTCAAGTTGATGTTTTGCGCTCTTTATAAGGAAAAACATAATTTCTTAAACTTTTCATTGACTTTCTTTTTTTCCAGCCCTTATAGAATCTTGTAGTTTATCTCCAAACTTGAGCCACCCTTTCTTTCTTGCTAGTTGAACAAGTACATATAACTTAGAAAAAGCAGATTTAACTTGGGCTCATGCCAGAAAAGTCAGCTGTTGGGCAGGAAGATTTCACAGCATTCAGGTCAGGAGTCCCAGATTTGGCTACACATTAGAACCATCTAAGAATCTTTAAAAGTCCTCATGACCTGGCATTCTGCATACCAAAAAACCTAGGAATGGGACCTAGGCCTCAGTTTTTGTTTTTATTTTTAACTTTCTAGTTATGCAACCAAAAATCTCTTGATATTATGACAATTCAGAACCATATTTGGTTTCTCTCCTCTTTGAGGTAGATCCATCCCCATGAGATTTACTATTAAATCCTTGCAGAAGCCAGGCTATGGCCTCAGATTGGTGTGGTCTTCATAGCTTTGAATCTTAAAGGAGGATTCCTAGATCATAAGCGTGACCCACCACTTTGTCAGATTTGTCATTTTGGTATGGCTTGAGTTGTGTGTTCTTTTTGTTGCTAGTGGCAACACCACCAACTGTTTCAAGTTTTGGCCGAAAATAATGTCACAAAAATAGATCATTTTGGGAAAACTCACAAATACATGCTTACAGGGGATTTTCAGAATGACCAGTTCCTAGATAAAACTGAAAAGAATTCCGTTAAAAGCACTTCATTTCCTTAAATGTATAGATATGTATGATTATTTCTAAACACAATATTCAAAAACTTCATGAGCTTTTCATTATTTCTTGGATGTCAGGTTTTAAATTTCCTATCACTGATCTATACTTCCATTTTATATATAAAATGGTAAAACCTGAAGAGGAGATACTTAGATACTTCAAAATGCGAACTATCCTGATGCCTGATGTTTCGTGGAAGCCTAGTTGGACCTATTGCTGGACCTTATATTTCAGTTTTGGAAACTGTTGAGAAGCTAGAATCTTTTTCAGAATTTCCAAATTAATGTTTATAGCCCTGCAGTTCCCTCAGTATGCACACAGGTGTCATGATATGACTGAAATGTAAACCCTAGGGAGTAATGAGATGCTTTATAAGGAACTATCATTCGATAAACTGATCTTGTCCATGATCATCAAAGATTTAAAGAGCTTGAAAGGTGGAACAGACATGTTGTGCTGGAATATACAGCTATCAATAGAGCATATGGTAAGCGATACTGGAAAGCTATCCCGTCTTCATTCATATACTCGTTTACTAAAAGTATATCTACTGAGCTCCTATTTCATGCCATAGTTTGTATTCTCAAATGATCCATTTTGCAGCATTACTGCCCTTCTTTGAAAGAAAGACCTCTTCATCTTAAGCTAAGAGGAAATTTGACACAGGCTGATGGAAAATCTTTGTACCTGTTTGTGTATCAGCGTGACTTTATTTCACATTTTGAGTAGCTACTGTCTAGGAATGCAGAGTTCAGGGTAAAAGGAAAGGGCTGGAAGGAAAAAGAACAGGGCTGCACCATGCTCTGTTTCACCTATTTGTAGATACTTCTGGTTTGTGAAAGCATTCCTCTTCTTCGAATATGCCTCACAATTTTTCGCTTCTATTTGCGGTCAATCTTATTAAAAAGTATTTTGCTATCATGTTTTCATTTCTTCATTAACAACAAACAATTTTTGAAATTAACTTATTTAGTAAAAGTTATATATGGCCATTATAAAAAGAAATGTAAGCAATATAGAAAATTGAAAAAAAAAAAAATGTTACTCCAAGCTTTCTGTTGCCTTCAGTTCAGCTCAGTGGCTCAGTCATGTCTGACTCTTTGCGACCCCATGAACTGCGGCACGCCAGGCCTCCCTGTCCATCACCAACTCCAGAGTTCACTCAAACTCATGTCCATTGAGTTGGTGATGCCACCCAGCCATCTCATCCTCTGTCGTCCCCTTCTCTTCCCGCCTTCAATCTTTCCCATCATCAGGATCTTTTCAAAAGACCATTGTTACACACATTTGAGGAGACTGACTCAAAAAATCCCTGCATGAAACAGCATAAATGTAAATTTGAAAATCTTAGAAAAATGGTATCATATAATTCATGCTCTTTTCAAATTAAAGGCATTCAATTTATTTATTTTTTTCTTATTTCTTACTAGTTTCCTGTTGTACTTCTCTATGTACAATAAATACATTCATCAGGTGCACAGTGTGATGACTTTTGATGGTTGTACACACTCATGATGAGAAGTGTGTGGCCATTTGAATCATTATTTTCCTGTATGTAATGTGTTATTTTCCTCTGGCCATTTTCAATATTTTCTTGTCATCTTTGTTTTTCAGAAGTTTGGCCTTGTTTGGCCAAACTAATCCTGTCTGGAATTTATTGAGCTTCTAGAATATGTAAGTTTATGGTTTTCACCAATTTTTAAAATGCTATCAGGCATGATTTCTACAAATGTTTTGTTCAGCGCTATTTTCTAACTCCTCTTCTTCTGGGACACCCAACCAACGGCATATAGTTATAGATCTTTAGAAATTCTCTTGCAGATCCCTAAAGCTCTGCTTTTGTTTAGTGTAATGTCTATCTTTTTCTTTTCTCTCCTCCTGCACTTCTTCCACCTTCCCTTCTCCTCCTCTGCCTCCCCGCCTTCATCTCCTCTCCCCCACCCTCTTCCTCTTCTTTTTCAAACTGAATGATTATTATTGATTGATCTTCAAATTCACTGACTCTTTCCACATTATTTCCATTATGCTATTACAGATCATCAACTTTGTTTTAAATTTCAGCTATTTCATTTTTCAGTCTTAAAATTTCCATTTAGATCTTATTCTACACTCTCCAAATCTCTTTTTAACTCGTCTATTTTTCACTTATGAGAATGTGTTCCTTTATTTCACTGAGAAAAATTATAACAGTTGTTTTATAGTCCTTATCTGATAATTCCAACATCTGGGTAATCTCATAGTTGGCATTTCTTGATCGTCTTTTTCCTTGGAAAAGGATCCCACTTTCTTGATTCTGTATGTTTCATAGGTTTGGATTGTATCACGTGTATTGTGAATATTATGTTGTGAAGACTTTGGATTCTCTTATATTGCTTCAGAGAGTGGTAAAGTTTCTGTTTTAGTAGGCAACTGATATGGCTAGACTCTAGCTGCACATATGCATGTCTATAGTGGTTTACAGCTCAGGTATCAGTTCAGTGTGAGTTACAAGCTATTTTCTGCTTGTCCTCTGAATGTGTGGTTCAGAGATCAGTCAGACACCCAGGATTTTGGGTCTTGCTTATCTGGTTCTCCCATTTCGTGATTTCCTTCTTACTCTCCAGCAGCCTGGGTTGCTCTGAGGCCTCTTCCTTTAAGGTAAAGAAGATGAGGAATGCTTCTATAGGAATTGTAGCCAGTTTTCTAGCCATTCAAGTTTGATTGTCCAATCATGGTTGACTCTGCCCTTTTTAAAAACCTATTATCTTCTGTTTCATAAGTACACATTCTCATTATTTGCTTTTTTTCATCAACTATGTTTCAAACTGATCGTTTTTACTGGGTGAGTTGTAATTTCTGTTATACGTAGTAGGAGAAAATATAGAGGATGATTTCTGTTTGCTTTGAAAAGGGGTTTACAAATTTTAAGTGGTCTCAGATAGTTTTAAAGCCAGAAAAGAGCTTTAAAACCCTTTCTTAGAAAGGGATTTTTATACCAAATAGGTATAAATAGGACAATAAAAAGTATTGTATAAAAGTATTGTATCACATACAATAAAAGTATTGTATAATTGTATAAAAAGTACAATCATATTTGTCACTAAAATCAAGAGGAAACTTGATACACTATCTTGAGAATAAAAGCTTCTGAGAACCTCAGCCACTGGATTTTCACCTCCTTGATTAGACATTATGCTTCATTTGCTTATTTTCTCCCATTCTGAAGGCTATCTTTTCACCTTCCTTATAGTCTCCATTGTGTTTTCAACTTTTCTTGCACAAAAGAACAAAGAAACAAATTTTTAAAAATCTATTATTGAAAGTGTATTGTTTGGACAACACATTGAATAATTTTATCCATCAGTTTCTAATCCTTGATAAAACAAGGAAACAAGAAAAGACTTCCTTTCTTTGCTGCAAAGGGTGTGAAAAAATAGCCCAGGATTTTTTTTATCAGTGCACAGAATGGTGTTGCAAGGTAAAAAAAAATTATACTGTATCAAAAATCTACTCAGGTCTGGTTTCACTGCCACATGTACTCCCACTAAGTGCTGTAATCCTACTGGATGCTTTTGAATAGTCATTGACAAATTATAGAGTAATGAGGATGAAAGAGCTGATAAATGTGTTGCTAAATTTCTCATGCCAGGAATGGTGAGGAGAATTTAGAGATAATTAACTTTCTCATTTTTAGAAGAGGGAACTATAGTGACCCCGTTCATGGATCACCCAGGTGGTGCTAGTGGTAAAGAACCTGCCTGCCAATGCAGGAGACATGAGACGTGGGTTCGATCTTTGGGTCAGGAAGATCCCCTGGAGACAGGAATGGTTACCCAATCCAGGATTCTTGCCTGGAGAATTCCATGGACAGAGGAGCCTGGTGGGCTATAAGCTATGGAGTCAGACACTACTGAGTGACTAACACTTCATGGATCACAGCTTTGTCATGGGGAAGGGGCTTACATAACTCAATGAAGCTGTGAGCCATGCTATGCAGGGTCGTCCAAGATGGATGGGTCACAGTGAAGAGTTCTGACAAAACGTGGTCCACTGGGGGAGATGGCAAACCACTCCAGGATTCTTGCCGTGAGAACCTCATGAACAGAATGAAAAGGCAAAGAAAATATAAAAATATATGACACTGAAAGATGAGCCCCCCAGATTGGAAGGTGTTCAATATGCTACTGGGAAAGAGTAGAGGACAATTACTAAAAGCTCCGGAAAGAATGAAGCTGCTGGGCTAAGACAAAATTGATGCTCAGTTGTGTAGTTGTTTGGTGGTGAAAGTAAAGTCTGATGCTGTAAGGAACAATATTGCATAGGAACCTGGAATATTAGGTCCATGAGTCAAGGTAAATTGGATCCAGTCGAGCAGGAGATGGCAAGAGTCAATCCTGAATATACATTGGAGGCACTGGTGCTGAAGCTGAAGCTCCAATACTTTTGCCACCTAATGCGAAGAGTCAATTCATTTGAAAAGAGCACGATGGTGGGAAAGACTGAGGATGAAAAGAGAAGAAGGTGGCAGAGGATGAGATGGTTAGACAGCACTGCTGACTCAAGGGACAAGAATTTGAGCAGATTCTGGGAGATGGTGGAAGACGGAAGAGCCTGGCTTGCTGCAGTCCATGGGGTTGCAAGGAGTCGAATATGACTTAGCAACTGAACAACAACAAAACCAACAGAATATAGTGGTAATGTGCTGCTCAAAGATGCCAAACAAGAGGAGCTGAGGGGTCCTTACAGATAGCTCTGTGGCAGACTTAGTGATCTGGTCAAATATTTAGTTCCTCCCTAGATGTGTTTACTGGTCCTCCTGCATTTAGACAGTGCCTATGTCTTCTAGCCAATGAAATGTGAGCAGAAGAGATGCTAAGACTTCCAGGCTGAGGCAATCAATGCCAACAATTCTCCAATCTGTTTTCTCCCCATTGAGGAAGTGATCCATAATGGTATCAGTCTCAAAATTGTGAGATTTGTCAGTCTGTGTCCAAGAGTAACTGAGTGAGCAGACACTCCTGACGCCACTGCTGTCACATCCTTCATTCTTCAATGAAGCACTCAAACCACAGACTTGTTCCTTTAATCCACTAGGATTTAAGTTGCAGATTAGTAGAAATTGTGCTTCTCAACTGTTTTGCATCAAGGAGACTTTCGAGACTGATTTTTCCCCAATCATTGCCCACCATATCCCAGCCCCAACAACGACACTTGAACACCACAGATTCAAGAATGAAGATTTTTCTGCTTCCTCCTAAGAATTAATTTGCCCCCTCTTGGTGGCAATATCATCGCCATTGAGTCAGTCTATTGCGTGGTTCAGCAGTAGCAGGGATTGCTGTTGAGAGGAAGCTCCTAGGAGACGAAATGTTCACCTAGAGGTCAGAAGGACATGCACCAAAGATGCTTCAGGGGGTGTTTTCCATACAGGAAGCTGAACCAGGAACTTCTCGGGTTCTTTGAAATTCACATTATATGTATTCTTCCTTGTTTCTGGACATTTTCCTCCAACTTCTGTCATCATAAGACTCCTAGTTCTTGATATTTCCACTTTTTTATGTTTTCCCCTTCATTCTGTGCCTCTCAGTTATGAGTCTTTTATGAGACTTGGTCTCTCACAGTCTGTTTTCCCTCTCTATGTGCATAACTAATTCAGTCTCAAGGTTTACTTTTAAATTCTATTTATATAAATTCCAAATGTATTATTCCAGCATGACCCCTCCTTTGAACTCGACCTCTGTATTTCCATCTGAATAAGATGTCTCTGCCTGGGCTTCCAGTGGCCACAACACAAGGTCCCTGTTTAAAGGAGCCCAGCACTGAACCTCCACCCATGTGGCTGGTTCTGAGCCTGGTGTTACGAGAAGGAACACATTCCACTGGCTGACAGCACTTTTAAAATGGTTAAAATTATTTTGTTTTGGTTGTTAAACATAATCAAATGATATGTGGTCCTCATAAATGCCTCTTGAAATCCCATTTTCCTCTCCCATATGTATCACTTTACCAACATAGGTCTGTATAGTCAAAGCTATGATTTTTCCAGTAGTCATGTATGGATGTGAGAGTTGGATGATAAAGAAGGCTGAGCACTGAAAATTTGATGCTTTTGAACTGTGGTGCTAGAGAAGACTCTTGAAAATCCCTTGGACAGCAAGGAGATCAAAGTAGCCAGTCCTAAACGATGTAAACCCTGAATATGTATTGGAAAGACTGATGCTGAAGCTCCAATACTTTGGCCACCTGATGTGAACAGCCAATTCACTAGAAAAGACCTTAATGCTGAGGATTGAATGCAGGGGGAGAAGGGGATGACAGAAGATGAGATGGTTGGATGGTATCACTGACTTAATGAACATGAGTTTAAGCAAACTCCAGGAGATGGTGAAGGACAGGGAAGCCTGGCATGCTGCAATTCATGGAGTCACAGGGAGTCAGACATGACTTGGTAACTGAACAACAATGGTACTTTACCTACTCCATGTATTTCTTTTCCCCCAAAGCTGCTAGTTCACTAGCAGATTTAGGTTACTTACTAGTCTCCCCTATCTTAATTCTGCACCCCAAAAGGCAACATTTCTCTTTAGCAATAAAATATCCCTCTCTGGATAATGTGGAATGGAGAGAGCCTGAACATTCAGCCCAAAATCTCTCGATCAAGTAGGAGCAGGCAGAAAGCTGGACACACATGTATGTAAACATTGCTATTTACGATTCCCTATCTCTGTCACCTATGTTGACAGATCTCAGCCCTGAAATCTAAGACCTTTTGAAACTCTATTTTTGATCAAACTCCCGGAGGACAGCAATTGGGAGTCTGCACAAGGAGGGGATCTGCAGTACACACGGAGGCCCACGTTTGCCTCCTCTGTTACATCCGTGGACTCTTGGAATCACAGAGGCCCTAGTCACACACCATTAGACCCAAGCTCAAACTGGACCAATAGGAATCTGCTTCCAGGGAATTTTTGGATAGGGCTGCCTTGCCAGCTGGATCTTTAAACCCAAAAGCTGCTTTCCCTGGCAGATGTCAAGAGGAACCCCTTTTAAAACTCCAAGTAAGGACATCTCCATCTGGCCTCCATACCTCCACTAGAAAGTGTCAAATGGGAGGCCCTTACCCTTAGGGTGTGTGATAATGTGATCTGTAATATGAAATATGCATTTTGTCTTCATCTTCATTTCTTGCAGTGAGGTTTTAAAAGCCATGGAGCTTCCTAAGTGATAAGAGAAATAAAAGTGTCTTGGTATTTATAACAGACCCCTCTCAACTAGAGCTGAGCTTATTTTGAGGAGGAGACTTTTGAAAAGTGTCCAAAGATGCAGGATGGTTACCAGGCGAGCCAGCCATGTGACTGGAGAGTTGGAATCTTCAGTCACACCCCTCGACCTATGGGTGGAGGTTGAATCCTGGCCCATGGCCAGTGATCTAATCAACTGTGCCTAAGTCATGACATCTCCATACAAATTCAAAAGGACAGAGTTTGGAGAGATTCCGGGTTGGGAAACATGTGGAGGTTTGGGGGGAGTGGTAACATGGAGAGTATATGGAAGCTTTGTGCTTTTTACCATACTGTTCCCTGTGTATCATGTCCATCTGGCTCTTCCTGAGTTATATCCTTTTATAAGCCAGTAATCTAGTCAGTAAAATATTTCTCTGAGTTCTGTGAACTGCTGTTGTAAATAAAACTCAAAGAGAGGAGGTCCTCAGAACCTCCAGTCTGTAGCTGAATTGGTCAGGAGCACAGTGAAAACCTGTACTGTGGCATCTGAAGTGGGGTGGCAGGGGAGTCTCTTAGGCCTGCGGTCTTAAACTGTGGGACCTGATGCTGTCTCCAGGCGGGTGAGCAGGGTTGAATTATCCTTCCAGTGTCGGAGAAGTGCATGGTGGCATGGCGTAGAGCTTGCATCCTGGAATGGATGTAGAACCATTGAGTGAGATGACCCCTCTGCCAGCTTGGCACCTCGTTTGCAGAATTTTAGGGTGAATTTGGGTGCTCAGTGCAAACCCACGCCTACATTGACCTCTGCACTATCGGCAGGGGTTAAGTGGAAGCCCTAATCATTTGGATTCTCGTTAAGACCTCTGTCTTTCTTAATACCCAGCTCTTTGATGGACACTTGAAGAAAAATCTCACTAAGGCCCATATTTCTGTTTGTGTTAAGTACAGGTGAAAGCTCCCGTGGCTCTGCTCCTCCCATTTCTTACTCCATCTCCCACCTCCCCTCCATATCTAAGGCCTCCGGACCATGCCCCCTGGGGCTCATGGCTAGTCAACGGTGCAAACCCATGGCCTCAGCCTACTTCCTGAGCATTTTCTTAATCCTGCCCTGAAGGCTGGTTTGTCCCTGAGGCATGTTTCCTTCCTTGCTCCTTGTGCCCCTGGTCTGGGCGGGGAGAACAGATCGGCCCTCTCTCTTTCCTAGAAATCTCAGGCTGAATTTCCCCAGAGATCCAACTGTCTGCTCCTGGCTAACAAGGGGCCTTTCTTTCTTGAAGACTATCACCCTCCACAACCATGCCTACCATACTCCCTCATGACTTAAAAATCCCGGTGATCTGGCCTTTTAAGAACCTCACCTCTTCTTCACTCATCAAATGCTCTTCTTCACTCATCAAATGCTCTTCTTTAAGTCTTAGTTTCCTCTTGTCAGTAAGAGAGATATAATAATGACTTTTTTTAGGGTTGCCATAAGAGTTAGTAAGTGATGCTGAAGAAAAACACTGCACAAAGGCCTCCTGAACTAGAATCTGATTTGCATAGAAGAACCATCCTGATGGTCCCCGTTTAGCTTGGAAACTGTGCCTCCAGTTGGATCTCCTGCAGAAGACTTACACCTATAAACCCTTTTGTGGAAATAGGGCAGAGTGGGGAGAATGGGGGTTCTGTGGAGCACAACAGCTCAGCCTGGAGGCCCCAGCAAGACATTTCTAGAGCTCCACTCAGAACAACTTGAAAACCACTTTATCCTGATCTTTTCTATGTGTGATTTACATTCCAATTGATACCATTCACCTAAAAATATGTTAGTGTTTCAAAACCATTTTTTTCACAAGAGGAAGGCTTGGTATTTATTCATTGGCTATCACTGATATTTAATAAATAAAAGTTGGTCATAGGATAGATTTTTGGTATTTTTTTTTAAAAATTTATAGATTGTAGTATACTTAATTTTTCATCCTATAGACTTTGAATGATCACTCTTTAGAGATTAGTGCTCAGAAAATGTTTGTATCTTTTGAATGATTATACTCCCTTTTTTTGGCTGATGCTTACACAATATATTATGCTTTGTTTTCTGCCTTGCCTGGAAAAGTTTATACTTGTTGTTCTTAGCCTTTTTTCCCTGGTACATTATAATAGGATCTCCTTACTTGGATTATGAGGTTTTATCCTGATAATTTTAATGGCACATATTTTTAATTTTTTCATATATAATATGAATGGATTTTATTTTTATTTTTTAATTGAAATACAGATGATTTACAATGTTTCAGGTGTACAGCAAAGTGATTCAGCTATACATATATATAATTTTTCAGATTCTTTTCTATTATAGGTTATCACAAGATATTCTGTGCTATACAGGAGGGCCTTTTTGTAAAGGCATATATTTTATTGTGAACACTTCCAAATCCTTTTGGAAATAAAAAACTTTTGGATTAAAATTAACATGCTCTAAATAACAATGTGTAGCTAACTGTAGAAAAATCATAACTCAATTTTGTTAGTATTTACATTTTTAACTATTTGCAGACATTTAAACTTCCAGCAGGTAAAAATATTGCTTAAGTTCTCCCTTTACAGCTTTTGGGGGGAGGCACTCATTTAGTCAATGGTGTATCCTTAGGAATTACAGAAATCTTGATGTTCTTGTTGAAAGTGGCCACACTTGGTCAGTCAACAAAGAAACCCTTTGAAGAGAGAAGAGACTGTAAACCGGTTAGATTTGTTCTGTTCACTTATGAGTGATAGGTATTGAGTTCTATTACTTTAGAATATTTGAAAAGCAGGGTTTAGCTTTGTAATGCCTGATGTTCATTTCAAAACAAGAAATAAATGTTAACTTCTAGGACAAAGTGCCAATAAATGGCACCTGATGTATGTGGCTTTATGATTAGATCGCTTAGAGACTAAACACTTTGGAGCTGGCAGTTCACCGCTAACACACAGTCAGTTGCAACACAATGAGTAGTGTTATAGTGTGATTTTACAGGAATCTATCTTTTGACAGCTTTATTTAAAATAATACATTTCAGAGATTAGCTTATTAATAGCATTACTTTAATCCCAGATTGCCATATAACCACCACTCTAAGAATATTTCCTTCTTAAAAAATTCAGGGCAAAACAAATTAAAAAAAGAAGTACAAAGTTTTAAAAAAGATTGACACTGAGTTTGAATTTTAAGTACAAAATAAATAAAGAAATTTAACAAATAGGCATCTAGAAGAAAATTTTAACATCTGAAAACAGATCAGACTATAAAAAGCTGACATTAGTTACGGATTGTAACTAAGCAACTTAGTATGGCATGATAAAAATAATGAACTTAACCCTTCCATAAATAAAATAAAGAAAAAATATTTTACTTTAAATGGAAGGCAGGAATTGAAAACTTGACCTTTTGTATTTATTTGAGTAAATGTCTATTTGGCATATTTCCAAAAAAGACTTTGGGTGGAAGAAAGTCAGTACAAAGAGGCCTGTGTTTAAAGATCACGGTTGTGACAGACACTGACAAACGCCAGGCCGCCCGGCTGTCCCCCTCCAGCTGGAGAAGATGAGGCGGGCCCTGGGGAAGAGTGGCAGCGCCTTCAGAACGCACTATTTTCTGGCTTTTGTCACCATGTCACTTATTGTATTTCTTTTAACATTTGCTCTTATATTTTGTACAAACCTCTCACGGATCTGGGGCATGTGACAAGCGGTGTTGAAAATAAAAACAAAGACTGTGGTGAAATTTTTAAAAGTATCCTTTAATCAATCATATGAGGGCAGCAAGCCCATGTCACTATGAGAGGCACAGAGGAGCAGAAGACAGCCTCTCACTAGCTTCCTGTTTGGGGCTGGATTTGTGTAGTTTATTTCTACCTCAATATTTCCAGCATCATCAACTGGTAAAGAGTGAGAAAAAATAGATCAGACATTGCAAAAAGAAAAAAAAAAATGGTTTGCAGCATAAAAGGTGTGTTTGGCCATTTTGCCAAGTGTTTTTTTCTAATACACCAAGAAAGCCTGTCTGAAAGAGCAGCAACACTTTGTTACTGAACATTGAGGGTGGAAGGGTCTACTCTGGTAATGGCTCCAACCATCCTTGAAACGCTTGTCAGATTTGATCACTCTGATGCACAGAGAGAGCTGTGTACACAGCAGGTGCTTAATACAAACCTGACTGAATCTCACTCACTTCTGGCTAGGACCTAAATTAAGTGCTCAGTCATGTCCGACTCTTTGCGACTCCATGGACTGTGGCCTACCAGGCTCCTCTGTCCGTGGGATTCTCCATCCAAGAATACTGGAGTGGCTTGCCATTTCCTTCTCCAGGGGCTCTTCCCCATCCAGGGATAGAACCCGGGCCTCCCGCATTGCAAGCAGACGGCTTTACTGTCTGAGCCACCAGGGAAGCTCAGGACCTAAGGGCTCCAGTAAACAAATCGCTGGCGGTAAATAACAGCAATCAAGACTATGTTGACCACAACTGACAGAACTCAATCCAGACCTATGGGCTTTCATTGTGTCCTGTTTCTGAAAACTTTGGATGCCTGCAGCCAGATGCCAGATCCTAGTCATCAAATGATGTTATCAGCAATCTCTTTCTCTCTCTTTTTTTTCTGCTTTCCCATTTCTTTATCAGATGGCATATCCTGTGGGAAACCTAAATGGGGACTAGCAGATCCAGACACATCCTAGCAGTTCAGCAAACCTAACAGAAAAAGGTATCTCTTAGCAAGATATTCCAGCCAAGTTCTCAGGTTCACACTCATCAGATGGATCTGTGTCCCTTGCCCATTTGGCACCAATTTTCATGGTCAGAGGGTGGGAGAACTGATCCGCAGGCTCATGTCATACATACAGTGGGGCTTAAAGGGAGTGGAGGAAAGTGGAGGCCTGGGGTAGTCAGATCCACACAAACAAGCGGATAGAGAGAGAAAAGGTGGACCAGGAGAAAAAAACTGCTACAATGACTCAAACGTACCATCCCCCAAACAACTCATGCTCTCTGTTGTCAAGATATCAAGAGAAAATAACCATATTTGAATTATTTGACTAGCTAAATAAGAATTCTTAGATGTTTATAGCTGTGATCTTCATACCTTTTAATCTATTTCATTGTACAAATATCTGATTTATTAAAATAAATAAATTAACAAAACAAAACAATCCATTGGTACCAATTGCATTGTCTTGGTTAAAAATAGTAATAGATTTTGTTGCTGTTTTTCAATAATAAATATATAGTAATAAATATATAGATGTATTTTTAAATGAACACAAATATTTCTTGGAAGATAGTTGAGGAAATATCTTAATTTTTCTGTACTAGATTTTGCCTCTTTTCCAATTCCAGTTTAAACAACAATTTATTAATCATTATGCTCTTTGGAAGAAGCTAGTTATGGATAGAAATGGTAACATTTACTACATTTGCAGTCTAAATTCTTCAAGTATTTGGACCCAGTTGGATGATTACAATTCAAGAAAGCACAGTTCATTAATCTTTAATGCAGATGCTATTAACTGGAAATTATTACTTTCACCACCAGATGGAGCCAGTATTATTTCTGAAATGGAATGGATCCTAGCATTTTTATATTTTCCCACTCTTTCTCAACCTAGGAGTTTCCTATTTGTTCCAAGTTTGGTCAGGGATTCCAGAATTACTATTATTAATTGAATATAGTAATGCAAAGATGTTTCCATTTTTTCCTATAAACAAACACCTAAATTTCTTATGTGAAAAATGAAGAGGTTGCTGTAGATCTCTTCAAATTTAGAAATCTCTAACGTATTCTGAGAATGTTTCAAAATTGTAATTCAAATTCCATTCTGCTATTTAGGGGAGTGCTTTGATATTTCATTATTTTTTGATATTTGTAATTGTGGCAATTAACAGTGAAGATACAGATGAGGATTTAAAGCCTGCATTAGGGAAGAACATGGAAACAGAGGAGATACAAAAGCCTCTTAATGGTATCTATTACGAAAGTCCACTGAATCTAAACATGGACCATTTCAGAATGATGAGTGAGTTGTCCCAAAAGAATGCAAGTTGTATATTATATACACATGGGTTCTGCTGTCCCCTTCTTTTCCTGCTTATCTTTTGTGCTTAACAAATATATCTATTCCAAGAAATTGATTCATGTTTCAGTTTCTATTTTGCTATTTTCTGTCCACAAGTTCTGGAAAAATCAGGTTTGGTGCCACATCCGAACATAAAGTTGCTGGTGGAGGGAAAATTGGAGAGGAGACAAGAGACACCCTCAGAGCAGCGCCAAAATGTTCTTCCAAAATGAGGCCAACACATCACTGTGGGAAGACGGTGTGCGCTGGTGGCCAGAGGGTGACAGGGCTCAGCAAGCTTTCAAATCCAGCAGTTTGGGGGGAAGGCATTCACACAATTAGCCCAAGTGTGTAGTGTGAGAATGGATTTGACAGCATGTGAAAGGCAAGGACATGAGGCTGTAATTGATTTCACCCATAAGAAGCCAGGAGGGAAGCTGCAGATGAACAATGGGCGAAGTTGAGTGTTGATGCCCTGGACACTTCATGGACATAGTTTGGAAGCAGCATGTGGTCTCTAGGTTACCATCAATTACAGTTTAAAAATAAGGAACCATGCCAGTTGCTAGGAGGGTAACTAAATCGAATTATGCGATGATTAGGCTAATGGAATACAAAATCTGTTTTGGGGCACATTCTCTAGATGTGAAATGAGGGTACGAGCAAGCATGGAAAGGAATGAGGAAGTAGAGCTAGTGGCTAAAAACCCAGACTCTGGGGAACCATGAGTTCTGATTCCTACACTGTGACTTTCAAGTGGGTTTAATTCAAAGCTCTCTGCATTCTCTCCTCTGAAAAATGGAATAAAAGTAATCTTATTGCAGGTGGCATTCACTGAGATGCTGTGGAACCTCTGTACTCAATTTGTGATATTAACTCCAAAAGCTAATGAAAATAATAATGGATATTAACATTTCCAGGCTGTTTGCTCCCAGAGACGTTTGGATGGCACCTCAGTGAAGGAGACAGGAATATCCTAATTATGTAAAGAAGAAAATAGAAAATGGCTAAGATTTGCCAGTGGTCTAAGTGCCTCTTGATATGACAGGGGGACCCTAAGAGGGGATGAACTGCTCCTCCTAGAACATAAAGTTAACTGAGGGGCTCGCCCAAGGGTCCATGTTCCTGTTCACAAGCTGAAACATTGCTTGAGGAACCGGGAAGACAGCAAGAGAACCGATCCTTGCCCCTCTCTGAAGCCTTGGGACTTGGGGAAGGGTCTGATTCTCAACATGGTATGTCACAAGATGCATTTTGTTCGTTTTTTAATTTTTCATTGCCCATGATATAGGAATGAGCAAAATGCATCTTACTGCTATTGGAGAGCAAGGGAACTTTTTAAGGATATTAGGGGGTTGCTGTTTAGTTGCTCAGTCGTGTCTGACTCTTTGCAGCCCCCTGGACTGAAGCATGCCAAGATCCATCATCCTTCACTATCTCTTTGAGCTTGCTCAAACTCATGTCCATTGAATTGATGATGCCATCGAACCATCTCATCCTCTGTTGTCCCCTTCTCCTCCTGCCTTCAATCTTTCCCAGCATCAGAGTCTTTTCCAATGAGTCAGCTCTTTGCATCAGGTGGCCAAAGCTTCAGCTTCAGCATCAGTCTGTCCAATGAATATACAGGGCTGGTTTCCTTTAGGATTGACTGGTTTGATCTCCTTACAGTCCAAGGAACTCACAAGAGTCTTCTTCAGCACCACAGTTCAAAAGCATCAATTCTTAGGCACTCAGCCTTTGTTATAGTCCATCTCTCACATCCATACATGACTACTGGAAAAAACCATAGCTTTGACAAGATGGGCCTTTGTTGGCAAAGTAATGCCTCTGCTTTTTAATATGCTGTCTAGATTTGTCATAGCTTTTCTTCCAAGGAGCAAACATCTTTTAATTGCATGATTGTAGTCACCACCTGCAGACATTTTTGAGACCAAGAATATAAAGTCTGTCACTGTTTCCATTGTGTCCCCATCTATTTGCCATGAAGTGATGGGATGGGATGCTATGATCTTATTTTTTTGAATGTTGAGTTTTAAGCCAGCTTTTTCACTCTCCTTTTTCACTTTAATCAAGAGGCTCTTTAGTTCCTGTTCTCTTTCTGCCATAAGGATGGTGTCATCTGCATATCTGAGATTATTGATATTTCTCCTGGCAATCTTGATTCCAGTTGACTTCATCCAGCCCAGAATTTTGCATGATACACTCTGCATATAAGTTTAAAAAGTAAGGTGACAATATACAGCCTTGACATACTCCTTCCCCAATTTGGAACCAATCTGTTGTTCCATGTCTGGTTTTAACTATTGCTTCTTGGCCTGCATACAGGTTTCTTAGGAGGCAAGTCAGGGGGCCTGGTATTCCTATATCTTTAAGAATCTTCCACAGATTGTTGTGATCTATAGAATCAAGGGCTTTAGTGTAGTCAATGAGGCAGATATTTTTCTGTAACTCTCTTGCTTTTCTATGATCCAACGGATATTGGCAATTTGATCTCTGCTTCCTCTGCCTTTTTAAATCCAGCTTGTACATCTGAAAGTTCTTGGTTCACATACTATTGAAGCCTAGCTTGAAGGATTTTGAGCATTACCTTGCTAGCATGTGAAATGAGTGCAATTGTGTGGTAGTTTGAACATTCTTTGGCATTGCCCTTCTTTGGGATTGGGATGAAAACTGAACTTTTCCAGTCCTGTGGCCACTGCTGAGTTTTCCAAATTTGCTAGCACATTGAGAATAGCACTTGAACAGCAACATCTTTTACGATTTGTAATATTTCAGCTGAAATTCCATCATTCCCACTAGCTTTGTTGGTACTAATGCTTCCTAAGGTCCACTTGACTTCACACTCCAAGGTGTCTGGCTCTAGGTCAGTAATCACACCCATCATGATTATCTAGGTCATTAAGACCTTTTTGTACAGCTCTTCCGTGTATTCTTGCCACCTCTTCTTAATATCTTCTGCTTCTGTTAGGTCCATACTCTTTCTGTCCTTTATTGTGCCCATCTTTGCATGAAATATTCCCTCTAATTTTCTTGAAGAGATCTCTAGTCTTTCCCATTCTATTGTTTTCTTCTATTTCTTTGCATTGTTCACTTAAGAAGGCTATTTTTTTTTTTAATCTCTTATTGCTGTTCTTGGAACTCTGCATTCACTTGGGTGTATCTTTCCTTTTCTGCTTTGCCTTTTGCTTCGCTTCTTTTCTCAGCTACTTAAGGCCTCCTCAGACAACAATTTTGCCCTTTGCATTTCTTTTTCTTGGGGTGGTTTTGGTCCTTACGTCTTGTAAAATATCTGGAATCTCTGTCCATAGTTCTTCAGGTACTCTATCAGATCTAATGCCTTGAATCTATTTTTCATTTCCACTGTATAGTCATAAGGAATTTGATTTAGGTCATATCTGAATGGCCTAGTGGTTTGCCCTATTTTCTTCAACTTGAGAATTTAGGGGCAACATAAGAAAACTTCTTTTGGGTAAATTGTGACAATTTGATCAGTATTAATGGAAATAAATGTTTTTGTTTTAAAGTCCTGGAAAATTCAAGAAAAGTTAATACAAAGGGGACAATAACTGTAACAGAAAAGAAAGAAAAATATGATGGTATAAGTTTATCTCCTTAAGTTTAATAAAGAAAGGAGTGTGTGTATATATATATATGCATATAGGTTTTGTTATTATTGTTATATCTAGTTGTTATAATTTTTTCAGTTTTTAATTAAATTAGAAATTATTATATTATTAATTATATTTAGAAAATATATTAATTATATTTAGAAAATAGGGTGCCTGCATACTAAGTCACTAATCATCTCCTCTTTGTAACCCTCTGGATT
This sequence comes from Bos taurus, assembly GCF_002263795.3. NCBI lineage: Eukaryota > Metazoa > Chordata > Mammalia > Artiodactyla > Bovidae > Bos > Bos taurus. The sequence continues at coordinate 10,672,860 of NC_037336.1, forward strand.
CCTCTGTCCATGAGATTGGGATTCTCCAGGCAATAATACTGGCGTGGGTTGCCATGCCCTCTTTCAGGGGATCTTCCCAACCCAGGGATTCAACCTGCATCTCCTGCTCTGCCGGTGGATTCTTTACCACTGAGCCACCAGGGAAGTCTCCTAGAAAACACGGACATGTATTCTTTTTCTGTGTAAGTATATAGCGAGTGAGTATAAAGACTTGGGAAATGTCAGTATGGGTAAGATTTTCTCCTGCTGTGAATATACTGAACAACTGGTAGAGAGGTTTCCTACATATCAGAAGGGGTGTATCACAAGACAACCAGGTAGAAAAGAATAAATAGTGGAGGTACTAGGTAACAGATTAACTAGCTAATGAGACAGGCAAGAATCAGTAACGGGGCAAACACTATGGCTTGTATTCCAGGAGGTGAGCACTCAGTGGTGCCGCTGTTATGAGGCAAAGCACAGGTGAGGTTCTCACAGCACTGAAGGATCAGATCTATTTACACTGCAGTGTGAGAGCTATGACAGAGTGGGCTGCACTGGCCGTGCAGCAGTTACAAAAGTACATAAGGGGCGAGACGCCAGGTTCCACTAAACAGATGAAAGCACATTGAATTTAACGGTCTTAGTGACTGAAAAAATGAAGTGTAACTGTAAAAGTCATACAAGGAACTTGCCTGGCAGTCCGGTGGTTAAGACTCCGCACTCCCAGTATAGGGGGTATGGGTTCCATCCCTGGTCAGGGAACTAAGATCCTACATGCTACTTGGTGTGATCAAAAAAAAAAAAAAAAAAAATAGAACTATAAAGAGTCAAATAAACAAACAGCCCAGACAGATGACTGCCTGTTCCCATGTAACTTACTTTGAGAGAAACAACTGGATTCTTCACTCTTGGCAAAAATCAGTTGGTTACCCAGTTACCCAAATCCTGGAACTTCAGTTAATTTGAGACATTAATTTTGGGAGGGAAAAATCAGATTAGGCTTCAAAAAATATTGTTAGAAAAGAAAGTATATAAACAATAATGAGAAAAAGTAATGAAGAAATACCAATAAAAAATAAACACCAGGTCTTAACTTTTACAAAATACCTGTAAACAGAAATAAATTTTACTCTCATTGCAACTGTACATACTTTGTTGTTTTGAAATTATTTAAATGTTTTAATAGAGTTATTTAATATCTAAAATGTGCAAAAGTATTAGTTATACCAAATCTAAAATTATTGTTTAAATCTTTTAAAGGATTTTAATTAAGACTGTAATCAATGTTTAACTGTTTAAGAAAATTTAATTTTCATAGTTTTGGTAATGAAATATGTTTAATATGTTGAACATTAAGTAAAATAAAAATGAAGATGAGTGTTCCTTTCAAAGCACAGAAAATTCCTCCTAGATATTAACTAATTTAATCATGAAGTTGATAACATCATGACTTTAATTTGCTGATTTAATTCCAGCACTAAGGAATAAGGACTAGCCTTGTTTGAAGTGGGGCTGGCTTTCACCAGTGGCTGGCCGGGCATCCCCAGCAGTCTCGGACCTGGGATGGAACTAGGCGGTGGCCCCACGAGCAGAGGTGCTCTGCCCCCTGTTGGTCCAGATGGGTGAGAAGTGGTGTGGGAAGCAGCTTCTTTATTTGAAGAAACGTCATTTCAACCTCTTCTTGAAGATGTGAAACAGAGAGTGGAGGCTGGCTGCTTTCCATATGTTTATTTCTTGCACGAGGTTCTGATGGGGTTGGGAAGGGTGGTGGTCTGGCTTTGGTGAGAGGTGGGAGTCAGCCAGGGACTGTTCCCTAGTGGCGGGGTGGCACTGTGGATGAGGCTCACAGCACATCCCTGAAGCTGCCCTGAATTCTGCAGGAGTAGCTTTTTAATTCAAATTCTAAATTTAATGCTTGGTCTGTCATCCGACATACACAGCATCATCATTCACCTTTCTGCCTTGGATTGCAGAGATTTGCAGAAATTTAAATCAAGTAATAGGAAATGCATCTTGTTTCTTCACTATTTCAGTTACCTTATTTTCATGGGAAAACCTTTCACATTGCTTTCCTGAGACTTCTGAGAAAACAGGTAGATGATATTTCTTGTTCCTAATCTCTACAGACTCCAAGTTTGCCCCTTAGAACTTGGTCTATGAGTTCTTGTAGTTATTTTACAATAAAAGGGCCATGTGGTCAAATAATTTTGGAAACTATGAGACGAAACATATTTAAAAACTAATTTTTCACTATAAGACTTAATTTGACAAAGGAGCCATTTTTGGGGTGGCCACCTGTAATTCCAGGGCTCTGCAGAACTTATTTTGGGAACTGTGGCCACTTTTGATGTCTTTCCTACTTCCAGTGCTGGGAGGTCTGGTTGAGGACATAGAGGGGATCAGTAAACAAACAAAAAAAGTTAAAAGTAGATAATAGCTGTCACTCTTGTGATGATAAAAAATATAGTTAAAATAAAACCAGACAAAATGAAACAACCTCCTCTTTTCCCCCCAAACAAACAAAGAAATGAAAACAAAAACATGGAGCAAAGCAACAGAGGGATCTGATTTCACAGGTGTACTTCTGCTAATGGGCCATGAGCAGACACCAGGAATGGACCTTCAGGATAGTAGGGTCTTTGCTTGTCCAGCTAAACTAACTATGCCTTGAAAGGCTTGTGCTGAGGCTAGAAGATAACACAGAAAATATCTGATACGGTGCCAGTTACATGGTAAGTGTTCAATAAACAATAACATTCTTATGTTGTTAATATAACCATAATACAAAATGTTCTCTTTTGATTTAATAACTATACCTGAAAAAATTAATTTTCTCAGAGTTTTACAGTGTAGGCCCACTCGGTGTCTCTATATCTGGTTAATTGGAATTAAAGTAATAGAGAGCTAAACCCACAAGGTCTCTAGGTGACTCTCGATTCCAGATATTTTCTATAATTTGATTAAAGAAAAACACTTGGTAAAGTCAGGATGGGCTTCCCTCATGGCTCAGCTGGTAAAGAATCCACCTGCAATGCAGGAGACCTGAGTTGGGAAGATCCTCTTGAGAAGGGAATGTCCACTCCAGTATTCTGGTCTGGAGAATTCCATGGACTATATAGTCCATGGGGTCACAAAGAGTCTGACTCAGTGGAGCAACTTCCACTTCACGTCACAAAGTCAGGATATGCCTGGGACAGACTGTCCACCCAAAGGGCTCCAGAAATCACAGATTGGGGAATGCTCTCCATACAAGTGTGGGTCCCCCAGTTTAACCCTCAGACCGCTAAGGATTGATCCATCTCTCAGAGTCAGCGAGGGCTTGGAGAGACTCAAGCATATAACTTGGAATAACAATGTATTTGTAATTAAAACTTTAGCTGCCAGGTGGACAAGATGCCTAGATTCTTGCCTTTTTATGGCCGAGGCAGGCTTCCTCTGGAAGTAAACAAGTCAGGACATATATTCTGAAGTTGCTTTGATAAGCAGAGAATCATAAAAGGGACTTGCTTGTACGGAGCACAGGGTTGGTGTCTACCATGAATGAGACGCTTTGCAAACAGCATCTCACTCAACAGCCTCATATCCTCTTTACTATCACTCAGACCCTGCCTCCATTATCTCACTTAAATTGTTCCAGCTGACCTTATGGTGGCTTCCAGTGATGTTCCTATGACCTCTTTTACTTTCTTTTATGTACACTTAACTCTTGCCGTACTGGCCTCCTTAAAATTCTTCACATGTGCCAAGAATGCTCCTATCTTTGGACACCTGCTCTGCATGTAGTGTTTCCCCCAGATGTCCACTTGCAAACTCCCTCAGCTCATTCCATTTATCACTGAAACATCACTTCTTGATGAGGATTCCCCAACCGTTCAAATTTAAATCACATTGTACCCTTCCTACAGAGCCTTCCCATTCTTTACACTTTGCTTTATATTTTCCTTTTCATTTGATTTTTAACATACTATATGATTTCCTTATTATGTTTAATTCCTATTGTGTATCTGTGACATCAGGCAAGAATCTTTGTCTTATTCATGGACACGTCCTAACTGCCCAGAAAAAGTACTGGGCACAAGGTAAGTGTCCACATGATGAATGGTTTATCTGACTGGAGCCCATGGTCCTTCCCTTGTATAAGCGGCATCTCAGCAATTGAGTATCTGTTCCAAGATGTCCCTTACTCAGAGACTCCTTATGTGAATGATGGTAATGCTCTCCTTTCTCCTTTTGCTTCTGCAGCTGATTTGTTCCTTTAAGACATATTCTTTCTTTATAATGAGAGGACTTAACATCTAACAGTCAATCTTGGCAGAGTTGGAGCCAGTATCTTCACAGTGAAATAACTCTGCATCCTGTTAAGAGTGATCTTGCTAAGACACTTCAGTCATGTCCGACTCTGTGCCACCCCATAGACGGCAGCCCACCAGGCTCCCCCGTCCCTGGGATTCTCCAGGCAAGAACACTGGAGTGGGTTGCCATTTCCTTCTGCAATGCATGAAAGTGAAAAGTGGAAGTGAAGCCGCTCAGTCGTGTCCGACCCTCAGCGACCCCATGGACTGCAGCCTTCCAGGCTCCTCCTTCCATGGGATTTTCCATGCAAGAGTACTGGAGTGGGATGCCATTAGGTCCAGTTTTTGGGAAGGGAGGCACATGTCATGGAGTCTTATAAATTACCAATATCCTAGTGGCCCCAAACCCTTGAAATATATCAAATTTCCAACGTCATATTCAAACTAAAGTCTCCTGACACCTAAAAATAGAGCCCAGATTTTACACAAGCCAAATAAATTTCCTCTTTATTTTCTTCTTTTCCAAGCTGGTTTGATTTGAATTTTATTTCTCTTGTAGCTAAAAGAGTCCTGACTAATAAAACAACTTTCCACAATAGAATAACCCCCATATTCTGAATCTTAATTACAACTATAATTGTTGCATAAAATGATTTGATGCTGGGGAATAATGAAAAAAGATCAGTTTTGTTTAGGTTTCTTTTCTTGCTTCCCTTCTTCCCTCTCCCGTAACTTCTGTCTTTATCTTAGAAGGGTTTAAACTGGTTGCATACACTGCACAGAAAGGCAGAAAATGGACATCATGAGAAGATGCTTAGTGCCAATTGTTATAACAACACATTTTCTTCAATTCTTCAGTTACAAAGAAAATTAAAGAAAGTGGTATTCACTTCAGCCAGTATTTATAGAACCAGGAAGGAAAATGATGTAAAAAGTTGTCCTTATTCAGTCTGTAAGAATAGCTAAGGAAAATAGGGCATTGCTAAGTAAGCAAGAAATGTGTGTGTCTGTTTCATGCCTACATTAGCAATAATGTGAAATAACTATAAAATTCAGTCCCTTTTATGGTAGCCTTCATGTTTTCTATTCTTGTGCCAATGATTTCCTATTGCTCCTGTTTTAAAGACTTTGTCTGAATGATCAAACCAGGGAGGTGCATCAGCAGAAGTGGACAGACCCATGGGAGAGGATGTTCTCAATTCCCATGCAGATTCAGCAGCCTTTTCTATCACAGAGCGAACCAAGCTCTACTGAGCTAGCTGCACATTTGACTGCAAAGACTGGCCCTGAAGCTAGATTTTTACCAACAATGATAACAACATCTATTTCTGTTACACCATTGCCATATATATATATATATATATAAGTGTGTGTGTGTGTATGCATACGTGTGACTGTGTGTGTGTTCTCAGTAGCTTAAAAACCTTAAGAATGCAAATATGCAGCCAGGAAAGGTGGGAAGATGCTGAAGGAAGATTAAAAAGAAAACAGGGCATGACTGTTTTACCAGCTTTTCTTAGACAAAGCCCTTTTGGGTTATTTTTTTCCTTCCAGTGACTGATGAAATGCCCATGCCTATAGCAATGGGGGTCCTTAAAAATAACCAAATATTGCAAAGTACAGAATTTTTCATAACCATTCAGCATAGTCTTGAATTAATTTTTCATTTTTCTTGTAATAGGTATTAGTACAAAAATAATATATCAGCATGATGTGCATTATCTTATCTTTACTATCATAAAAAAATAATGATGGAGGCAGAGTCTGCATGCATCTCCTGGTTTGTTTTATGGTTATACAGTTTGAGGCTTAGCACATTTCAATATTTTACCAAAAACTAGTAAATTGCCTATCTAGAAGGTTTGGGACTTAAGTGCAGTGCCTTTTTGGCTATAACAGATTTTAAGGGTTGGCTTTTTTATTGGATGCTCATTTATGTTTTTATTTGTTTTAAAGCATCAGACTTGAATATCTTCATTGTGCTAAGGAAGCTTTATTTCTCAGGTGAATGCAAGAGAACTCTTTTGCTTCCATTCAGGTGAAGGAGAGAAACAATTGACTTTCCTACCAGATCTGGCTCCTACAAGATGCTGATTTGCCTGATCATCTTTTATGAGAAAAGAGTGGTACCTGGGAAGTATCAAGTATCAAGTAGGCTTACATACACCTACTCCATCCCCTTTACCAACCAAAGTCCTCATTTAAGTGACTCATAGCAGGGGAGGGGCTGTGCAGAAAATTCAGCATGTTCTTGGGGCATGTGTTGCAGAGCAGCTGTGAGTCAGGAGATCTGAGGAAAGTTTTTCCAGTCCCAAATTATTCAAGACTGACAAAGTGCCACATATTCATTCCTTCTTTGTCTTTTCTTCTTTTTCTCCTAGTTGGGTAGTGATAGGCACAGGATGATAAGATACTATGCTGAATGAGAAGTTCTAGAAAAAATGGCCTAAGAATGCTAGGTTGAAAGTAGAAGTGCTAGTATTATTTTTTTAATTTATTTTTTATTGAAGTATAGTTGATTTAAAACATTGGGTTAATTTCTTCTAAACAGGAAAGTGACTGAGCTACACACACACACACACACACACACACACACACACACATTTATTTTTTTTCATATTCTTTCACTGTGGTTTATCACACAATATTGAACACAGTTCCCTGTGCTAAACAGTAGGACCTTGTTGCTGATGCAAACTATTATGTATAGAAGTGTTAATATTACTGTTTAACCTGGATTTTGTACATGACCCATGTCCCCCTCCAAAATGCTTTGTCCTTTCTTTTTTTCCAACCCCTTTTCCAGTAAAGTGCCTTCCGTTTTTTTTTTTTTTAAATTTTTGATATTCATCTAATTTCCCTCTCTGCTATCCAACAGTAAATCTATCCTTTTATCCCCAGACAAATGGTCCATGGAGCCCACAGACTTACCTGGAACGAGTGAGAGGCATTCTGCTTGATCTCAGCTCACCTGAGTGTGTTTGTTCCAGCTCTTGTTGTTAGCAAGGTTCCTGCAGCAATCACAAGCCCTGAAAAGGAAATAAAAATGCGAACGATGTGTAAGATTAACTGTGATGATCTAATGTTTGCATAATTGACATGTCAGAAAGTAAGGAAAGAGAGAGAATGAGGTGAAAAAAATAATTACGGACATAACAATGGTGACTTCTCCAAAAGAAACACTAAATCCAGATAAATTTGTGCTGTATTAAAATGAAGACTGTATTAAAAATAAAGACTGTATTAAAATGGCTAAAAGTCAAAGAGGAAGCTGAGGAAAATAAAGGACGAGGGAAGCATTAAACAGATCTGCTCTCTCTCAAGGAACAAAGAATATTCCCTCTTCTTAAGGGTAGTGGGCCTGTAGAGCATGTACCTAACAGGACTGTGTAATCATTACAGACCAGTAAAGCTATAAACCTATGTTCTTTTCATTTTGGAATATGAGTGTTTAGTTGAGGTTATCTTTTCCTTACCTTACCAATATATGTTAGACGCATGGGTCAAAAATAGCTATTAAATTCACAGATTCACTTTTAGGAAAAACCATTCCCAAAGAACTGCAGTTGAAAATTTTGCTTCTGAAGCCTCATTTAAATCAGGATCTCATACAGATTACTAGGTCCTTATTGGATATATTTATCAATAGATCCTGGTCTTTGTGCTTTATGTGTAATTAGATGAGATTTGGAGGTTCTTAAGAGAGAGGGAGTGTATTTTGTGTGCGGGAAATGTATGAACACATAGGATATTTTTACATTAGTTGCTCAGTCATGTCTGACTCTGTGACCCCATGGACTATAGCCCACCAGGTTCCTCTGTCCATGAGATTCTCCAGGCGAGAATACTGGAGTGGGTTGCCACTCCCTTCTCTAGGTGGTCTTCCTGACCCAGGGATTGAACGTGGGTTTCCTGCATTGCAGGCAGATTCTTTATTGTCCAAGACACCAGGGAAGTTCTTTTTTTTTTTTTTTCCAATAATGGTCTCCAGTGAATCAGGCCTCCCAGGATCCAGACACTTGTAAATTCCCCTCCCCACTGACTCTGAGATTGAATGTATGACTTCTGGCCAATGGGATGTCAAGCAAATATGGTACCTGTGATGGAGGGTCATGTGGAAATCATGGCGTAAGAAACTCATCATTGCTGCTGAGCCATCCAGGCTCTCCATCAGCTGAAGACAACCTCCAAGTAAGCTCATACCAGATAGCAGAAGAATCCACTAGTCTACCCACAGAATCTTAAAAAGAAATAAACTGGATGATTTGTCATTATGTTTCAGCGATATGTAACATTAAGTTATTCAGAAATATATGATTGAAGTTATGTGCTATATTTAATTTATAAATTCACTTAAAATGTTTTAAGGGAATTGTCATAGCTTAAACATGATATCTTTTCCAACTATATGACTTGAACAAAAGATATCACAAATTTACATTTACAACTGTAGTTTGATGGTATACAGAAATCCCATGAACTATGTCAGATCTGTAAAAATGCAGGTTAAGACTCTACCTACTCTAAGATATCTGAGTTAGCCCTTAAAAGGAACAATAGAATATCCTAAAAGATACTATATTATTACCTTAATTGTTTAGATCCTCTTTCCCATGGAAGTAGTCAATTTTTATGATTTGCCATCATAGGGTTCAAGAGAGAAAGGTTAGGATCAGAAATATTTCAATAAAATGTATGGATGATTTTTCTTTATTTAAATTGTAACACTGCATTTTTTGAGAACAAAGATATTATGGTACCAAATGAAGAGGAGAGTGTATATTCAAGGAAAATTATGGTCAGCTTAAGAGTTGAGGTCACTTTAAGACAGTTTGCAGCATTTTCCAAGTTTATCATAGGCATTTTTTCTTTTTTAAAAGTAGAATACAGGTCAATTGCTTTGCTTATGCTCCTTGAATTTTTAATGCTTTCAGAGTTAATGTAGCTAGCAAGTGTAGTAGTAGTAGGTACTATACAGTAATAAGAGTTAGCATAGTTAGGGAGAAGAGTCTTGTGAGAAACATTAGGCACAATCTTAAATGATTTATAGGGCCAATTCATATTATCTCTCCTTTTGATCATGCTTTGAAACAATATGTTATCCAAGTGAATTTCATCACATACTTCTGCTCTAATCAATATAAAGGCACGACTTTCTCTTTATTAAAGTGTGTGCTCATTGTTTCCATCTAAGAAAGAATTAATTAAAAATAATTGGCCTGAGAACAACTCTGACGTGTAAACAGCTTGAAAGTCATTTTTTCCAACCTTAAACAAAGAAGGTTAGACAACTGAAAATAAATGCCCTTCTTGGTCCTATCAGAGAATTGACGTGTCAGGACAAGAAATGCATTTTATACATAAAAACTCAGGTAAGCTGAAAGCAAAGACAGAGGAAGGTAAACCAGACTGATACTAATCAAAAGAAAGAGGGAAGAGCTACATTAACATCATACAAAGCATATTTCAGAACAAGGAAAATTATTAGTGATAAGAGGACCATCCAATTCAGTTCAGTCATTCAGTCATGTCCGACTCTTTGCGACCCCATGAATTGCAGCATGCCAGGCCTCCCTCTCCATCACCAACTCCTGGAGTTCACTCAAACTCACGTCCATCGAGTCAGTGATGCCATCCAGCCATCTCATCCTCTGTCGTCCCCTTCTCCTCCTGTCCCCAATCCCTCCCAGCATCAGAGTCTTTTCCAATGAGTCAACTCTTCGCATGAGGTGGCCAAAGTTCTGGAGTTTCAGCTTCAGCATCATTCCTTCCAAAGAACACTCAGGATTGATCTCCTTTAGAATGGACAGGTTGGATCTCCTTGCAGTCCAAGGGACTCTCAAGAGTCTTCTCCAACACCACAGTTCAAAAGCATCAATTCTTCAGTGCTCAGCTTTCTTCACAGTCCAACTCTCACATCCATACATGACCACTGGAAAAACCATAGCCTTGACTAGATGGACCTTTGTTGGCAAAGTAATGTCTCTGCTTTTCAATATGCCATCTAGTTTGGTCATAACTTTCCTTCCAAGGAGTAAGCATCTTTTAATTTCATGGCTGCAATCACCATCTTCAGTGATTTTGGAGCCCCCAAAAATGAAGTCTGACACTGTTTCCACTGTTTCCCCATCTATTTCCCATGAAGCGATGGGACCAGATGCCATGATCTTCATTTTCTGAATGTTGAGCTTTAAGCCAACTTTTTCACTCTCCTCTTTCACTTTCATCAAGAGGCTTTTTAGTTCCTCTTCACTTTCTGCCATAACGGTGGTGTCATCTGCATATCTTGATATCCTGGCAATCTTGATTCCAGCTTGTGCTTCTTCCAACCCAGCGTTTCTCATGATGTACTCTGCATATAAGTTAAATAAGCAGAGTGATAATATACAGCCTTGATGTACTCCTTTTTAATGATAAATAAATCTGTCCTTTAAGAAGATATAACCATTCTAAACTTTAATGACCCTAACAACAGACTGTCAAAATACATGAAGCAAAAACTAAAAGAACTGAAGGAAGAAACAAACAGGTTCATTTCTGGAAGTGTTGGCTGGCAAAGCTGCCAAACATTTCTGGAAATGTTAACAAAATAGCTTCCATTTGGGAGGGGAACTGTATCTGGGGATGGAAATAGGATGGAGGCTTATCTTCTATTTTATTGCATTTTTTTACCTTTTCAATTTTGTACATGTGCTTCTATTGTGTCTTCAAAAATGAATACATTTCAAAAAAGGAAAAAGCCTTTGGAATTAAGCCTGGATACAAATACCAGTTCCTCCACATGGCAGGTCCCTCGGTTTTCTCATCTGTGCAAGGTGAACCACAGGGCACACAATTCCTTGCCGTTCCACAGTTGCTGTGGGGACTGACTGAGACATGTGAATACACTGCCACATACCTGATAAGACCTTCATGGCCACTATCTGTATCTTAGGTATAATTCATTGAAAACTTGTCTGTGATTGTTCAGTTGCAAAAGTCTGGGTAAGACTCTAATACTAATTCTGCAGTGCCCCAGGTTCTCGATTTTCTATGGCATATAGTGATTCCTTGCCTTTCTGCCACTCAGGCTTGATGGTTCATATTCTTGGTGCTCAGGGATATATTCCCATTGTCACTGATGGGAATGGGAATATATCTTTATATATATAAAGATATATATTATATCTTTTAATATAATTCATGGGGTTCTCATGGCAAGAATCTGGAGTAGTTTGCCATTCCCTCCTCCAACAAGGCCACATTTTGTCAGAACTCTCCACTTCATCCCAATTTCCAAAGAGGGCAGTACTAAAGAATGTTCAAACTACTGGACCCTTGCACTCGCTTCCCATGCTAGTAAGTTTATGCTCAAAATCCTTCAAGCTAGGCTTCAGCAGTGCTTGAATTGAGAACTTCCAGGTGTACAAGGTGTGCTTAGAACAGGCAGAGGAACTAGAGATCAAATTGCCAACATTTGCTAGATCATAGAGAAAGCAAGGGAATTCCAGAAAAACACCTACTTCTGTTTCATTGACTATGCTAAAGCTTTTGACTGCATGAATAGTAACAAACTGTGGAAAGCTCTTAGAGATGGGAATAGCAGACCATCTTACCTGTCTCCTGAGAAACCTGTAAATGGGTTAAACCTTACATAGAACAACTGCCTGGTTCAAAATTCAGAAGGGAGTACTACAAGGCTGTATATTGTCATCCTGTTTATTTAACTTACATGCAGATCACATCATGTGAGATGCCAGACTGGGTGAGTTACAAGCTGGAATCAAGACTGTCAGGAGAAATATCAATCATACAGATGATACCACTCTAATGGCAGAAAGTGAAGAGGAACTAAAAAACCTCTTGATGAAGGTGAAATAAGAGAGTGAAAAAGCCAGCTTAAAACCCAATATTAAAAAAAAAATGTGAAGATGTCATTCAGCCCCATCACTTTATGGCAAGCAGAAGGGGAAAGGGTAGAAGCAGTGACAGACTTCCATTTCTTGTGCTCAAAAATCACTGCAGATGATGACTGCAGCCATGGAATTAGAAGACACTCGCTCCTTGGAAGAAAAGGTGTGACAAACATAGACAGTGGATTAAAAACAGAGACATCACTTTGCCAACAAAGTCTATATAGTCAAGGCTATGGTCTTTCCAGTAGTCATAAGTGGAAGTGACAGTTAGACCATAAAGAAGACTGAGGGCCCAAGAATTGATGCTTTTGAACTGCAGTGCTGGAGAAGACTCTTGAGAGTCCCTTGGACTGCAAGATCAAACCAGTCAATCCTAAAGGAAATCAACCCTGAATACTCATTGGAAAGACTGATGCTGAATCTCAAGCTCCAGTACTTTGTCATCTGATGCAAAGAGCCAACTGATTGGAAAAAACCCTGCTGCTGGGAAAGATTTAAGGCAAGAGGAGAAAGGATGAGATGACTGGATGGCATTACCAATTCAATGAACATGAACTTGGGCAAATTCTGAGAGATAGTGAGGGACAGTGAGGTCTGGCGCACTGCAGTCCATGGGGTTACAAAGAGTCAGACAGGACTTGGGGACTGAACAATAACACCACCACTGATATCACTGTATTAGGTATCTAGAACATAAATCATTTTGAGTCATCTTAATTCTTGAGGGGCTTCATTAGTTCAGTTCACTGGAGCTCCTGTGGCCTCTGGCATCTGCCTGGCACTGGTATTCACCTTGGTGGTATTCATTTTGGTTCTTTTCCTTGGTTCTCTTTACCCAAGCTTCACAGGGAAAAGTTTAGAAAAAAGCTGAGTAGCAGCAAAGAGTGTAAGCAGTATAGAAAGGGCAAAACATTTGGACAAATTTTCCTCTGGGCTCATGAATTTTTTTCTAACATCAGTTCCAAAAGAATTTGACTATGTGTTTAGATGTGATATTGTGGTACAATTAATGGATGCATGATGACTTTTTAGTCTCCTCACTTTATACTTTATGAGAAATATGACAGTTAATGAGAGTTAAAACCATTAGGTATAATACTCATAGCCACTGTTAAAAGGCAGGTGCAGAATCTGACCAGGAGAAGGAATGATGTCATTTTGATTAAACTTTTGAAGCTTTTTGACATTTTGATGCTAAGAATTTCTAAAAGGTTAAAGGATCAAAAATTAATTCTAAATAAAGGTTGGTTCATGCATTTTAAGGCAAGTCAGCTTTATAGCACATGTTCTGTGACCATGTGAGGCTGTGCATGCTGTGCAGTGAGATGGTTTCAAAGGAAAAACCTTTGTGTTTGGTGAATGTAGAAGCACTTCTAACTTGTTCTCTCCTCATATTCTCACCTACCCCCTGTGGTTTCCTATTGCCTTTGGATTCTCCAAAGATGACATTATTCAGGTTTGTCTTTCTATGTGGTACTTTTTTTTCTTTCTCCCACATATCTAAAAGGGACAGATTTCCAATTAAAAAAATCAGAAGGGAGTTAAACTTTTCATGAAGATTATAATAAGAGGGACTAGATATACCTTCTGGCCTGAAACCAAAAAAAAAGTGCCAAATGTATGGAACAAAGGTTTCCAAAGCATTGGACACTAGGCAAAGATGCACAATGATCCCTGAGAGTGGGTGGCCAATGAACATAGTGATCCATGGAACTGCCATGGAACTGCCTCATGTTAGGGCCTTGGGAGGGTCTCCAGGCTTCAGTGAAGGGCGGAGGGCCCAGAGAACTTCCTGGATTGAGGGGACAATGCTGACAGTCCAGGAGAAGAAGGTGTCTAGAGTTTGCTGACAGAACATCAGACATGTCTGTACTGAGAAAGAACAGTGAAGAGCTTTAGGGGAGTTCTGATCAGTCCAAGGGCAGAGAATTCCCAGCAAGATGGTAGGTCCTGGAGCAAGGGCTGCATGGCACTGGAGCAAATTTGAGGGGATACCCCACTTTCAAGGGCAAAGGAGAAGCCCCAGCAAGATGGTAAGAGCAAAATTGTGTTTAGAATCAACCCCATATCTAACGGAGATGCTCAGAGGGCTCAAACAAGCCTTGTGCACACCAGGACTCAGAGACCCCACAGAGACTGAGACAGAACTGTGTTTGAGTGTCTCCTGAATTAGGTATGGGTCACCAGTGGCCTGCCACAAGGGCAGGGGCTCTGGGTGCAGCAGACTTGGGTATGGCATAAGCCCTTTTGGAGTAGGTCACCATTAATGCCACCATAGGGCCACCAGAACTTACACAGGACTGGGGAAACAGACTCTTGGAGGGCACAAACAGAAGCTTGTATGCAAGAGGACCCAGGAGAAAGGAGCAGCGACCCCACAAGAGACTGACCCAGATTTGCCCGTGAGTGTCCAGGAGTCTTCAGCAGAGGCATGGGTTGGCAGTGGCCTGCTGTATGGTTGGGGGCACTGAGTGTAGCAGTGCATGCATGAGACCTTTTAAAGGAGGTCGCCATTATCTTCATTACCTCCACCATAGTTTGGCCCCAGGAAAATACCCAGAAGGGAACACAGCCCCACCTATCAGCAGAAAATTGGATTAAAGATTTACTGAGCATGGCCCCACCAATCAAAACAAAACCCAGTTTTCCCCTCAGTCAGTTTCTCCCATTAGGAAGCTTCCATAAGCCTCTTATCCTTCTCCTCAGAGGGCAGACAGAATGAAAACCACAGTCACAGAAAACTAACCAATCTGATCACATGTACCACAGCCCTGTCTAACTCAATGAAACTATGAGCCATGCAATGTAGGGCCACCCAAGACAGACCGATCATGGTGAAGAGTTCTGACAAAGCATGGTCCACTGGAGAAAGGAATGGCAAACCACTTCAGTAATCTTGCCTTGAGAACCCCATGAACAGTATGAAAAGGCAAAAAGATAGGACACTGAAAGATGAACTCCCCAGGTTGGTAGGTGCCCAATATGCTACTGGAGATCAGTGAAGGACTAACTCCAGAAAGAATGAACAAATGGAGCCAAGGCAAAAACAACACCCAGTTGTGGATGTGACTGGTGATGGAAGTAAAGTCTGATGCTGTAAAGTGCAATATTGCATAGGAACTTGGAATGTTAGGTCCATGAATCAAGTCAAATTAGAAGTGGTCAAACGGGAGATGATAAGAGTGAACGTCGACATTTTAGGAATCAGCAAACTAAAATGGACTGGAATGGGTGAATTTAACTCAGATGACCATTATACCTACTACTCTGGGCAAGAATCCCTTAGAAGAAATGGAGTAGCCATCATAGGCAACAAAAGACTCTGAAACGCAGTACCTGGATGGAATCTCAAAAACAACAGGGTGATCTCTGTTCTTTTCCAAGGCAAACTGTTCAATATCACGGTAATCCAAGTCTATGCCCTGACCAGTAATGCTGAAGAAGCTGAAGTTGAACCATTCTATGAAGACGTACTGTGATATTGAACAGCCGCTGTTCCTTGGACGTGAGGTTGCTCCTCTCAGCCACTGCCCCTGATCTTGGACGCTGGGTAGCTCCTCTCGGCCACGCTTCTGTGCAGTCCGTTGAAGCCGGCATGCTTCTGCCCGGTCCTTCGCATTCAGACTGCAAAAGCAGGAAGTCAAGAAACACATGGAGTAACAGGAAAATTTAGCCTTGGAGTACAGAGTGAAGCAAGGCAACGGCTAATAGGGTTTTGCCAAGAGAATGCACCGGTCATAGCAAACACCCTCTTCCAACAACACAAGAGAAGACTCTACACATGGACATCACAAGATGGTCAACACCGAAATCAGATTGATTATGTTCTTTGCAGCCAAAGATGGAGAAGCTCTATACAGTCAGCAAAACAAGACCGGGAGCTAACTGTGGCTCAAATCATGAACTCCTTGTTGCCAAATTCAGACTTAAATTGAAGAAAGTAGGGAAAACCACTAGACCACTCAGGTATGACCTAAATCAAATCCCTTATGATTATACAGTGGAAGTGAGAAATAGATTTAAGGGCCTAGATCTGATAGATAGAGTGCCTGATGAACTATGGAATGAGGTTCGTGACATTGTACAGGAGACAGGGATCAAGACCATTCCCATGGAAAAGAAATGCAAAGAAGCAAAATGGCTGTCTGAGGAGGCCTTACAAATAGCTGTGAAAAGAAGAGAAGTGAAAAGCAAAGGAGAAAAAGAAAGACATAAACATCTGAATGCAGAGTTCCAAAGAATAGCAAGGAGAGATAAGAAAGCCTTCCTCAGAGATCAATGCAAAGAAATAGAGGAAAACAACAGAATGGGAAACACTAGAGATCTCTTCAAGAAAATTAGAGATACCAAGGGAACATTTCATGCAAAGATGGGCTCAATAAAGGATAGAAATGATATGGACCTAAAAGAAGCAGAAGATATTAAGAAGAGATGGCAAGAATACACAGAAGAAGTGTACCAAAAAGATCTTCACGACCCAGATAATCATGATGGTGTGATACCTTACCTAGAGCCAGACATCCTGGAATGTGAAGTCAAGTGGGCCTTAGAAAGCATCACTACGAATAAAGCTAGTGGACGTGATGGAATTCCAGTTGAGCTATTTCAAATCCTGAAAGATGATGCTGTGAAAATGCTGCACTCAATATGCCAGCAAATTTGGAAAACTCAGCAGTGGCCACAGGACTGGAAAAGGTCAGTTTTCATTCCAATCCTAAAGAAAGAAAGAAAGAAAGAAAGAAAGAAGTTGCTCAGTCATGTCTGACCCTTTGCGACCCCGTAGACTGTAGCCCACGAGGCTCCTCCGTCCATGGGATTCTCCAGGCAAGAATACTGGAGTGGGTTGCCATTTCCTTCTCTAGGGGATCTTCCTGACCCAGGGATGGAACCCAGGTCTCCTGCATTGCAGGCAGACACTTTAACCTCTGAGCCACCAGGGAAGCCCAATCCCAAAGAAAGGCAATGCCAAAGAATGCTCAAACTACCGCACAATTGCACTCATCTCACATGCTAGTAAAGTAATGCTCAAAATTCTCCAAGCCAGACTTCAGCAATATGTGAACTGTGAACTTCCAGATGTTCAAGCTGGTTTTAGAAAAGGCAGAGGAACCAGAGATCAAATTGCCAACATCCAATGGATCATCGAAAAAGCAAGAGAGTTCCAGAAAAACATATATTTCTGCTGTATTGACTATGTCAAAGCCTTTGACTGTGTGGATCACAATAAACTATGGAAAATTCTGAAAGATATGGGAATACCAGAGCACCTGACCTGCCTCTTGAGCAAACTATATGCAGGTCAGGAAGCAACAGTTAGAACTGGACACAGAACAACAGACTGGTTCCAAATAGATAAAGGAGTACGTAAAGGCTGTATATTGTCACCCTGCTTATTTAACTTCTATGCAGAGTACCTCATGAGAAACGCTGGGCTGCAAGAAGCACAAAGTGGAATTAAGATGTTGGGAGAAATATCAATAACCTCAGATATGCAGATGACACCACCCTTATGGCAGAAATGAAGAAGAACTAAAAAGCCTCTTGATGAAAGTGAAAGAGGGGACTGAAAAAGTTGGCTTAAATCTCAGAAAACTAAGAAAACGAAGATCATGGCATCTGGTCCCATCACTTCATGGGAAATATATGGGGAAACAGTGGAAACAGTGTCAGACTTTATTTTTTTGGGCTCCAAAATCACTGCAGATGGTGATTGCAGCCATGAAATTAAAAGACATTTACTCCTTGCAAGGAAAGTTATGATCAACCTAGATAGCATATTAAAAATCAGAGACATTACTTTGCCAACAAAGGTCCATCTAATCAAGGCTATGGTTTTTCCAGTGGGTATGTATGGGTGTGAGAGTTGGACTGTGAAGAAAGCTGAGCACCGAAGGATTGATGCTTTTGAACTGTGGTGTTGGAGAAGACTCTTGAGATTCCCTTGGACTGCAAGGAGATCCAACCAGTCCATTCTAAAGATCAGTCCTGGGTGTTCATTGGAAGGACTGATGCTAAAGCTGAAGCTCCAATACTTTGGCTACCTGGTGTGAAGCGGTGACTCATTGGAAAAGACCCTGATGCTAGGAGGGATTGGAGGTAGAAAGAGAAGGGGATGACAGAGAATGAGATGGCTGGATGGCATCACTGACTTGATGGACATGAGTTTGAGTAAACTCCGTGAGTTGGTGATGGACAGGGAGGCCTGGCGTGCTGCAATTCATGGGGTCGCAAAGAGTCGGACACGACTGAGTGACTGAACTGAACTGAACTGAACCGATGAAGGGCTACAAGACCTTCTAGAACTAACACCCAAAAAAGATGTCTTTTTCATTATAGGGGACTGGAATGCAAAAGTAGGAAGTCAAGAAACACCTGGAGTAACAGGAAAATTTGGCCTTGGAGTACAGAGTGAAGCAGGGCAAAGGCTAATAGAGTTCTGCCAAGATAATGCACTGGTCATAGCAAACACCCTCTTCTAACAATGCAAGAGAAGACTCTACATATGGACATCACCGGATGGTCAACACTGAAACCAGATTGATTATATTCTTCACAGCCAAAGATGGAGAAGGTCTACACAGTCAGCAAAAACAGACTGGGAGCTGACTGTGGCTCAGATCATGAACTCTTTATTGCCAAATTCAGACTTAAATTGAAGAAAGTAGGGAAAATCACTAGACCACTCTGGTATGACCTAAATCAAATCCCTTATGATTACACAGTGGAAATGATGAATAGATTTAAGGGATTATATCTGATAGACAGAGTGCCAGAAGATCTATGGACGGAAGATTGTGATATTGTACAGGAGGCAGGGATCAAAACCATCCCCAAGAAAAAGAAATGCAAAAAGTCAAATGGTTGTCTGAGGAGGCCTTACAAATATCTGAGAAAAGAGAAGTGAAAGGCAAAGGAGAAAGGGAAAGATATATCCATTTGAATGCAGAGTTCCAAAAAATAGCAAGAAGAGATAAGAAAGCTTTCTTCAGTGATCAATGCAAAGAAATAGAGGAAAACAATAGAATGGGAAAGACTAGAGATCTCTTTAAGAAAATTAGAGATACCTAGGGAACATTTCATGCAACAATGGACACAATAAAGGATAGAAAAAGTATGGACCTAACAGAAGCAGAAGATATTAAGAAGAGGTGGCAAGAATACACAGGAGATCTATACCCAAAATTCTCCATGACCCAGGTAATTACGATGCTGTGATCACCCACCTAGAGCCAGACATCCTGGAATGTGCAGTCAAGTAAGCCTTAGGAAGCATCAGTATGAACAAAGCTAGTGGAGGTGATGGAACTCCAGTGGAGCTATTTCAAGTCCTAAAAGATGATGCTGTGAAAGTGCTGCACTCAATATGCCAGCAAATTTGGAAAACTCAGCAGTAGCCACAGGACTGGAAAACGTCAGTTTTCACTCCATTTCCAAAGAAAGGTAATGCCAAGAAAAGCTCAAACTACTGTACAGTTGCCCTCATCTCAGAAGCTAGCAAAGAAATACTCAAAATTCTGTAAGCCAGTCTTCAACACTACAGGAACAGTGAACTTCCAGATGCTCAAGCTGAATTTAGAAAAGGCAAAGGAACCAGAGATGAAATTGCCAACATATGCTGGATCATTCAAAAAGCAAGAGAATTCCAGAAAAATCATCTATTTCTGCTTTACTGACTATGCCAATGCCTTTGACTATGTGGATCACAATAAACTGTGGAAAATTCTTAAAGAGATAGGAATATCACACCACCTGACCTGCCTCCTGAGAAATCTGTATGCAAGCCAGGAAGCAACAGTTAGAACTGGACATGAATGGCAGACTGGTTCCAAATAGAAAAGGAGTATGTCAAGGCTGTATATTGTCACCCTGCTTATTTAACTTATTTGCAGAGTACATTATGAGAAATGCTGGACTGGAAGAAGCACAAGCTGGAATCAAGATTGCTGGGAGAAATATCAATAACCTCAGATATGCAGATGACACCACCCTTATGGCAGAAAGCAAAGAACTAAAGAGCCTCTTGATGAAAATGAAATAGGAGAGTGAAAATTTTGGCTTAACACTCAACATTCAGAAAACAAAGATCATGGTATCTGGTCCCATCACTTCATGGGAAATAGATGGAGGAAACAATGGAAATTGTAACAGACTTTATTTTTTCAGCCCCAAAATCACTGCAGATGGTGACTGCAACCATGAGATGAAAAGATACTTGCTCCTTGAAAGAAAAGTTATGGCTAAACTAGACAGCATTTTAAAAAGAGAGACATTACTTAGCCAGCCAAGGGCTATCTAGTCAAATCTATGGTTTTTCCGATAGTCATGTATGGTTGTGAGAGCTGGACTATAGAGAAAGCTGAGTGCTGAAGAATTGATGCCTTCGAACTGTGGTGTAGGAGGAGACTCTTGAGAGTCCCTTGTAGAGCAAGCAGATCCAACCAGTCCATCCTATAGGAAATCAGTCCTGAATATTCATTGAAAGAACTGATGCTGAAACTGGAACTCCAATCCTTTGGCCACCTGATGAGAATAACTGACTCATTTGAAAAGACCCTGTTGCTGGGAAAGATCAAAGCTGGGGGGAGAAGGGGATGACAAAGGATGAGATGGTTGGATGGCATCACCAACTCAATGGGCATGAGTTTGAGAAAACTCCAGGAGTTGGTGATGGACAGGGAGGCTTGGCATGTTGCAGTCCATGGGGTCACAAAGAGTCAGACACGACTGAGCAACTGAACTGAACTGAACTGATCCCATTTTCCCAATACTATATATTGAACAGACTATGTTTTCTCCTTTGTATATTTTTGACTCTTTTGTTGAAAATTAATTGTCCATACATATGTGGATTTATTTATCAGTTTTCTTTTCTATTCCACTGATTTATATGTCTATTTTTATGACAAAATTATTGTACTGTTTTAATTAATGTACATTTTGTAATAGAGATTAAAATTAAGGTGGTAATGTCTTATGTTACGCTCTTTCTCAAGATTGTTTTGGTTGTTCAGGATCTTTTGTCGTTCCATACAAATTTTACGATTGTTCTATTTCTGTGAAAAATGCTATTGGAATTTTGATAGGGATCTCATGGAATCTGTACATTGCTTTGGGTAGTATGAAAATTTTGAAAGTATTATTTTTCCAATCCATGAACATGGAATATCTTTCCATTTATTTGTATGTTCATTTCATCAATGTCCTATGGTTTTCGGTGTATCGGCTTTTCACCTCCTTGGTTAAAAGTTATTCCTAGGTATATTCCTAGGTATATTCCTAGGTATATTATTGTCTTCAATGAATTTTTTTTTAATTTATTATTTTTTTAATTTAAATTTATTTATTTTAATTGGATTCTTTACTTAATTTCTCTTTCTGATTGTTATTAGTATACTACAGACTTTTGAGTACTGATTTTGTATCTTGCAAATTTAATGAATTCATTTATTAATTCTAACAACTTTGTAATGCAGTCTTCAGGGCTTTCCATATGTAATACCATGTCATTGGAAATAGTAATAATTTAACTTTTTTTTCTAAACTAGACTATCTAAAAAATCTTTAAAGCAAGGCTTGAAATAATCATATTGATTGCAAGTAACTTTACTGGATCCTAGAAAAAAAGCCCAGAATATTTGTAGTAATAAAAATACATCCAGTATTCAACAAGGTAAAACTCACAATCCGCCTTCCAATAGAAATTCACAATATGTGCAAAGAATCAGGAAATTATGATCTGTAATGTAGAAAATGTTAATCAGTTGAAACTGACCAAGACTGACATAGACAATAAAACAAGCAGAGGAGCATATCAATTACTATGGTTGTATTTCGTTGTTCATAAAGCAAAGTGAATGAATACAGGGAAAATATAGAATCCGAATTCAATTTCTAGACGTGAAAACCACAAGGTGTGAAATGAAAAGAAAAAATAAAAAATCCAATATCTTATAACTAGTGAAAATATCTTTCAAAATAAAAGTGAGAAAGTTTTAAAGACAAATAGGCTGAAGAAACTGACCATAGCAGATCTATTGACACTATAGGAAATGCTAAAGAAAATCCTTCAGGCCAAGGGAGATGGATGCCAGGTGGAAATAGGGATTTACACAAGAAACAGGAATATTGACAGTGGTAACTACATGGGGAAGAATATGATTTTTTTTCTTCTTTTACAAATCTCTCCAAATACCAGCTGACTGTTTAAACAAAAGTGATAACAATGTAGTGTGGAGTTTATAGCACCTGAAAATATAAGATGATCACAATAATAGTACAAAAATGTGAATGGGAGAAATGGCAGCACACTATTGTCAGGTTTTCACATTATAGTTAAGTGGTATAACCTGAAAGTAGACTGTGATACAGAGAGGCTTTGTATTATAAACCCTTCAGACACCATTAAAACAGTCAAAGAATGAGCTCTCACAAGCCAACAGAAAAGATGCATGAAATCATCTAGAGTATCCAATCTATTTAAAAAGATGGAATAAGTAAAACAGAACAAAGATGACACAAAACAATAGTAAAATAGATTGAAATTGAATCCTATTAGTTGTTGTTGTTTACTTGTTAAGTCATGTCCAACTCTTTGGCATCGCATGGACTGTAGCCTGCCAGGCTCCTCTGTCCATAGGATTTCTCAGGAAAGAATACTGGAGTGAATAGCCATTTCCTTATCGACAGGACCTTCCTAACTCAAGGATATAACCAGCATTCCCTGCATCTCCTGCATTGGCAGGCAATCCTACTTCCGTGGCCAGAGGTGCCTGGTGGGCTACAGCTCATTGGGTCACAAAGATTTGGACACGACTGAGTGACTTTCCTAGTAATAACTATTTAAGGTAGATCATGTTAACACTTCAATTAAATCAAAGATTATCAGATTGGTAACAAATCAAGACTAAATTCGATACTGCCTATATAAAGCACTTTAAATATAAGGACACAAAAAAGTTAAAAAGTGTGGGAAAATGTACCACATAAGCATAAATCAAAAAGAGAGCTGGATTGGGTATATTAATATCATAAAAAAATAATTTCAGAACAACAGATATGACCATGGGTAAAGAAGGTTATTTCACAATGATATAGTCAATCAATTAAGAGGACGTAATGACACTCAGTGATTTTGCATTTAATAACAGAGCTTTTAGTTTTGTTGATTTTTGCTAATGGATTAAAGATCCAAATGTAAGACCAGAAACTATAAAACTCTTAGAGGAAAACATAGGCAAAACACTCTCTGACATAAATCACAGCAAGATCCTCTATGACCCACCTTCCAGAGTAATGAAAATAAAAGCAAAAATAAACAAATGGGACCTAATCAAACTTAAAAGCTTATGCACAATGAAGGAAACTATAAGCAAGGTGAAAAGACAGCCTTAAGAATGGTAGAAAATAATAGCAAATGAAGCAACTGACAAATAATTAATCTCAAAAATATATAAACAGCTCATGTAGCTCAATACCAAAAAGAAAAAAAGATACAATCAAAAAATGGGCCAAAGAACTAAACATACGTTTCACCAAAGAAGACATACAGATAGCTAACAAACTCATGAAAAAAATGCTTAACCTAACTTATTGTCAGAGAAATGCAAATCAAAACCACAATGAGGTACCATCTCACATCAGTCAGAATGGCTGCTATCAAAAAGTCTACAAACAATAAATGCTGGAGAAGGTGTGGAGAAAAGGGAAGCTTCTTACACTGTTGGTGGGAATGCAAACTAGTACAGACACTATGGAGAACAGTGTGGAGATTCCTTATAAAACTGAAAATAGAACTGCCATAAGACCCAGCAATCCCACTGCTGGGCATACACACTAAGGAAACTAGAATTGAAAGAGACACGTGTACCCCAGTGTTCATTGTGGCACTGTTTACAATAGCTAGGACATGGAAGAAACCTAGATGTCCACTGGCAGATGATTGGATAAGAAAGTTGTGATGCATACAGACAATGGAATATTACTCAGCTATTAACAAGAATGCAACTGAATCAGTTCTAATGAGGTGGATGAAACTGGAGCCTATTATACAGAGTGGAGTAAGTCAGAAAGAAAAACACTAATACAGTATATTAACACATATATAGGGAATTTAGAAAGATGGTAACAATGATCCTATATGCGAGACAGCGAAAGAGACACAGATGTAAAGAACAGACTGTTGGACTCTGTGGGAGAAGGCGAGGGTGGGATGATTTGAAAGAACAGTATTGAAACATGTATATTACCATATGTGAAATAGATGACCAGTCCAAGTTTGATGCATGAAACAGGGCACTCAAAGCCAGTGCACTTTGACAACGCAGAGGGAAGGGGTGGGGAGGGAGGTCGGAGGAGGGTTCGGGATGGGGGACACATGTACACCCATGGCTCATTCATGTCAATATATGGCAAAAACCACCACAATATTGTAAAGTAATTCAGTTCAGTTCAGTTCAGTTCAGTTGCTCAGTTGTGTGTGACTCTTTGCGACCCCATGAATTGCAGCACACCAGGCCTCCCTATCACCAACTCCTGGAGTTCACCCAAACTCATGTCCATCGAGTCAGTGATGCCATCCAGCCATCTCATCCTCTGTTGTCCCCTTCTCCTCCTGCCCCCAATCCCTCCCAGCATCAGGGTCTTTTCCAATGAGTCAACTCTTCGCATGAGGTGGCCAAAGTATTGGAGTTTCAGCCTCAGCATCAGTCCTTCCAATGAACACCCAGGACCGATCTCCTTTAGGATGGACTGGTTGGTAAAGTAATTAGCCTCCAATTAAAATAGATAAATTTAAAGAACCGTAACAGAGATTTAAAATATATGAGTTAAAAGTGATAGGTGCACTCTACAAAAACATTAATAAGACAAATAAGTTAGCAGGAAACAAGATAGAATTTTAAAAAACTATATTTTTATATATCAACAATGAACAATCTCAAATTGAAAAAAAATACCACTTACAATAACATATTATTAATACCTAGGTATAAATCTGACAAAAGATGACCAAAATTTATTAATTGAAAATTTCAATGGTGAATGGAATTGTTTCCTTAATTTCTCTTTCTATTTTCTCATTATTAGTGTATAGGAATGCAAGGGATTTCTGTGTGTTGATTTTATATCCTGCAAATTTACTATATTCATTGATTAGTTCTAGTAATTTTCTGGTGAAGTCTTTAGAGTTTTCTGTGTAGAGGATCATGTCATCTGCAAACAGTGAGAGTTTTACTTCTTCTTTTCCAATTTGGATTCCTTTTATTTCTTTTTCTGCTCTGATTGCTGTGGCCAAAACTTCCAAAACTATGTTGAATAGTAATGGTGAAAGTGGGCACCCTTGTCTTGTTCCTGACTTTAGGGGAAATGCTTTCATTTTTCACCATTGAGGATAATGTTTGATGTGGGTTTGTCATATATAGTTTTTATTATGTTGAGGTATGTACCTTCTATTCCTGCTTTCTGGAGAGTTTTTATCATAAATGGATGTTGAATTTTGTCAAAGGCTTTCTCTGCATCTATTGAGATAATCCTATAGCTTTTATTTTTCAATTTGTTAATGTGGTATATTACATTGATTGATTTGTGGATACTGAAGAATCCTTGCATCCCTGGGATAAAGCCCACTTGGTCATGGTGTATGATCTTTTTAATGTGTTGTTGGATTCTGATTGCTAGAATTTTGTTAAGGATTTTTGCATCTATGTTCATCAGTGATATTGGCCTGTAGTTTTCTTTTTTTGTGGCATTTTTGTCAGGTTTTGGTATTAGGGTGATGGTGGCCTCATAGAATGAGTTTGGAAGTTTACCTTCCTCTGCAATTTTCTGGAAGAGTTTGAGTAGAATAGGTGTTAGCTCTTCTCTAAGTTTTTTGTAGAATTCAGCTATGAAGCCATCTGGACCTGGGCTTTTATTTGCTGAAAGATTTCTGATTACAGTTTCAATTTCCATGCTTGTGATGGGTCTGTTAAGATTTTGCTCAACATCACTCATTATCAGAGAAATGCAAATCAAAACCACTATGAGGTACCATTTCACACCAGTAAGAATGGCTGCTATCCAAAAGTCTACAAGCAATACATGCTGGAGAGGGTGTGGAGAAAAGGGAACCCTCCTACACTGTTGGTGGGAATGCAAACTAGTACAGCCACTATAGAAAACTGTGGAGATTCCTTAAAAAACTGGAAATAGAACTACCTTATGACCCAGCAATCCCACTGCTGGGCATACACACTGAGGAAACCAGAAGAGAAAGAGACACGTGTACCCCAGTGTTCATTGCAGCACTGTTTATAATAGCCAGGACATGGAAGCAACCTAGATGTCCATCAGCAGATGAATGGATAAGAAAGCAGTGGTACATATACACAATGGAGTATTACTCAGCCATTAAAAAGAATACATTTGAATCAGTTCTAATGAGGTGGATGAAACTGGAGCCTATTATACAGAGTGAAATAAGCCAGAAAGAAGAACACCAATACAGTATACTAACACATATATATGGAATTTAGAAAGACGGTAACAATAACCTTGTATACGAGACAGCAAAAGAGACACTGATGTACAGAACAGTCTTTTGGACTCTGTGGGAAAGGGAGAGGGTGGGAAGATTTGGGAGAATGGCATTGAAACATGTATAATATCATATATGAAATGAGTCACCAGTCCAGGTTCGATGCACAATATTGGATGCTTGGGGCTGGTGCACTGGGACGACCCAGAGGGATGGTACAGGGAGGGAAGAGGGTGGAGGGTTCAGGATGGGGAACACGTGTATACCTGTGGCACATGCATGTTGATATATGGCAAACCAACACAATGGTATAAAGTTAAAAAAATTAAAAAAATAAATTAAAGAAAATTAAAAAAAAAGAAAATTGCAAAACCTAAATGAGAGAAATTCAAGACCCGACAGAATGAAGGAATATAATGTATCATGGATCCAAAAACTAGTATTGTCAAGATGGCAACTCTCCCATGTTGATCCGTAGATTCAGTTTAATCCCAAACAAAATCCCGAAAAGTGCTTTGTAGTTGTTGTTGTAGAAATTGTAAAACTGCCTTTAAAGTTTATATGGAAAAGTAAAGGGTTCAGAATAGACCAAACAGCTTTGAAAAAGAGGAACAAAGTTGGACAACTAAAATTGCCAGATTTTAAAACTGTTTATAGAAAGTCCCTGTGGTGTTGGCCTGAAGATGGACAAATACAATAATGGGGTAGAATGGATAATTGTGAAATGCAGCCATACACATGCGGATGACACGTTTGACAAGGGTGCAAATGCTATTAACTTGAGAAGGATTCTGTTCACCGAAAGGTGATTGGGGGATTCTTCTGTAATCACTGCAGATGGTGATTGCAGCCATGAAATTAAAAAGACGCTTACTCCTTGGAAGGAAAGTTATGACCAACTTAGCATATTCAAAAGCAGAGACATTACTTTGCCAACAAAGGTCCATCTAGTCAAGGCTATGGTTTTTCCTGTGGTCATGTATGGATGTGAGAGTTGGACTGTGAAGAAGGCTGAGCACCGAAGAATTGATGCTTTTGAACTGTGGTGTTGGAGAAGACTCTTGAGAGTCCCTTGGACTGCAAGGAGATCCAACCAGTCCATTCTGAAGGAGATCAGCCCTGGGATTTCTTTGGAGGGAATGATGCTGAAGCTGAAACTCCAGTACTTTGGCCAACTCATGCGAAGAGTTGACTCACTGGAAAAGACTCTGATGCTGGGAGGGATTGGGGACAGGAGGAGAAGGGGACGACAGAGGATGAGATGGCTGGATGGCATCACTGACTCGATGGACGTGAGTCTGAGTGAACTCCGGGAGTTGGTGATGGACAGGGAGGCCTGGCGTGCTGCAATTCATGGGGTCGCAAAGAGTTGGACACGACTGAGCGACTGAACTGAACTGAACTGATGTTGAGAGGAGCACAGAGGTGAGGCAGGGCTGGGGGCATCAAGAGGCAGAGGTCAGGGATGGGTGATCACTCAAGTGAAAACATGTGCTACACACTGTGCATCAGGAAGTCCCTGAGGGCAGATCTGCAAGAGAGGAGGAAGTCTGTGCTGAACAGGTGAGAAGTAGCAAGCAGGACTGAATATTAACATAATATGGCCTCATTCTTAACCATGGGCATTTGAGACCTTGCAGTCAAGACTAGTGTCCATCGATAGATGAATGGATAAAGAAGACTCTGTATATAACATGAATATTACTCAGCCTTAAACAGAATGATATTGGGTTGTTTGTACAGATGTGGATGGAACTAATGCCTGTCATACAGAGTGAAGTAAGTCAGAAAGTGTAAAGCAAATATTGTATATTAATGCATGCATCTGGAATCTAGAAAAATGGTAAAAATGAACCTATTTTCCAGGGGAGGAATAGAGACACAGACACAGAGCATGGACTTGTGGACACAGTGGGGGAAGGAGAGGGTGGGGTGAGTTGAGAGTAGCATTGACATATATACACTATCATATGTAGAACATAGCTAGTGCGATGCTGTTGTGTAGCATAGGGAGGTCAGCTTGGTACCCTGTGATGGGCCGGCTGGGAGGGAGGCTCAAGGAGGGAATACATGCATCATATAGCTGATTCCCTTCATTGTACAGCAGAAACTAACCTAAAACTGTAAAGCAATTACACTCCAATAAAAAATTAAGTGAAATGTACTTGGCATGACAAAAGAAAAATCAAGAGAGAAAATAAATGAAAAAGGATCAGTATTAGCATAACTGTACTAGGCATTCATTTGTCTTTCTTACTTACTCTTTTATACACACACACGAACAAGATATATACACACGTATATACATATATATAAGCACACACATATATACATATATTCTCCCTGGTGGCTCAGACTGTAAAGAGTCTGTCTACAATGCAGGAAACCTGAGTTTGATCCCTGGGTCGGGAAGATCTGCTGGAGAAGGAAATGGCAATCACTCCAGTACTATTGCCTGGAAAATCCCATGGACAGAGGAGCCTGGTAGGCTACAGTCCATGGGGTCGCAAAGAGCTGGACACGACTGAGCGACTTCCCTTTCACTTTCACACACACACATATATACATATATTCTCACATTATAATGTTAACTGATTTTTTTTTTTTCAGGAGAAATAGAGTAGCATAAAAGACATTAAAGGTACTAGAAAGTCACATGAAAAATTATATTCATTTCTAAATTAGTTAGATTTTTGTCACATTTTATCATATTTTATCACATAATCTCCTTGAAGTAAAATTCTTTTTGCAAGTTTAATGCATGAATCTGACATTTCTTTAATAATTCACACTAGAAGAAGCCTTGCTAAATTTAGTGTAATGTCCAAATAGATATATTACTTTCAAATGTGCATAGGAATATTCAGCTCTTTAATTCCCTTTTCCCCATAGACTGTAGAAACAGTGCATGATGGTGGAAGAGACTGGTTTTCGATCTGGATTCCATGGAGCCTTAGGGTTTCCCCAAAATGTGTCTCAAGGGTATGGGGTCTGGGAGGGTCTGTGGAAGGCTAAAGATCCCCTCACACTTTTTCAATGATTCCAAGTAAGAATTCATTTGAAAAAACAATTGTTCTGTTATTGAAATAAATAAAGAGAACAAAAAAAGGAGTAAAAGACGCCTTTATAATAGCATGGGCACTAACAGGAACAAAGGCACTCTCTTTGTGTCCACTAGACCAGGCCAGGGGATGACCAGCTAGCTGGTACATGGTTGTTGGGTGAAGCTCTTTCTGAAAGAGATCAGCGCTTGAATCGCAGACTGACTGAAGCAAATTGCTTTCTGCAGTGTGCATGGGCTTCATCCAATCTGTTTAGGGTCTGGATAGAACAAAAAGAAAGAGGAAGGTTGAATTCTCCTGACTGCTAGAGCTGGGACATCCATCTTTGGGGCTGTTGGTGCTTCTATTTCTCAAGCCTTCAGACTTGGGCTGGGATTTACACTGTTGGCTCTTGGGTTTGGGGGCCTTCAGAAACCAGCAGCCTCCTGGGGTCTCTAGCTTGAAGAGGGCAGGTCCTTGTATTTCTCAGCCTCCATAACCTTGCACCAGTCTTATGATAAATCTCTCTACACACATATACAGTAAACCCCCTACATAAGACCTTCAAGATGCAAAGTTTCATAGATGGGAATGTGTGTTCACATGTCCAGTTATGTAAGTTAGTTCACATGTCTGGTGTATGTTGTTACATGAAGGGATCCTTTATAAGTGGTTGTGCTTTTGTGTACTTTACTGTACAGTACTATACAGAGTATAGTAGTTCAGTTCAGTTCAGTTCAGTTGCTCAGTTGTGTCCGACTCTTTGCAACCCCATGAATTGCAGCACGCCAGGCCTCCCTGTTCATCACCAACTCCTGGAGTTCACTCAAATTCATGTCCATCGAGCTGGTGATGCCATCCAGCCATCTCATCCTCTGTCGTCCCCTTCTCCTCCTGCCCCCAATCTCTCCCAGCATCAGTCTTTTCCAATGAGTCAACTCTTTGAATGAGGTGGCCAAAGTACTGGAGTTTCAGCTTTAGCATCATTCCTTCCAAAGAAATCTCAGGGCTGATCTCCTTCAGAATGGACTGGTTGGATCTCCTTGCAGTCCAAGGGACTCTCAAGAAGTCTTCTCCAACACCACAGTTCAAAAGTGCTCAGCACAATTCTTCAGTGCTCAGCTTTCTTCACAGTCCAACTCTCACATCTATACATGACCACTGGAAGTACAGTATCTTTGTTTAAAGCCCAGGACCTTTGGAAGCAAGTGTAAAAGCAGCTGGGATGTAGCTGGTAGTGTTAAGAAGCACCGAGCAACAATAATGGAAACAAAAATAATTGAGAGAGTGGAGAGAGGTGAAAAAATGGTAGACACTGCTCTTTCTTAAAACGTGAATCATTCAACCATTGGCAGGATTCTGAAGAACAAGGACAAGATCATGGAACATGTGAAGTCTACTGTGCCAATGATGTGGAGTATAGTATTGAAGAAGCATGGAAAAGTGATGGAGAAAGTGGGGAAACTTCTTAGTATGTGCATGAAGGATCAACATCAACATCAAGTCTAGCTCAGCTTAAATGCTGATTTAAGGGAAAACTATTAGTCTTTATCAAGACTTGATGAAGAAACATGGTGAAGAATCAGAGGGTGCATTTTTTAATGCTAGCCATGACTTAGCAACTGAACAACAACAAAAAATGGCTGACTTCATTAGTTTAAGGCTAGAGTCAACCCTCACAATATAAAAGTAAGTGGTGAGGCAGCGAGTGCAGATATGGTAGCTGTATGGGAATTTCCTGAAATGCTTCAAGAAATTATTGATAAAGGCACGTATTTACCCAGATAGATTTCTAATGTGGATGAGACAGGACTGCACTGACAAGCGATGCCAGATTGAAGTTGCATCAGTAAGGAAAAAATTTCATGCCAGGCTATAAAGTGGCAAAAGAAGTGAAAACTGCTGTTATATTTGACTCTTTGTGACATAATGGGCCCATCAGGCTCTTCTGTCCTTGGAATTCTCTAGGCAAGGATACTGGAATGGGTAGCCATTTCCTCTTCCAGGGGATCTTCTTGACCCAGGGATTGAACCTGGGTCTCCCACATTACAGGAATATTCTTTATCATCTGAGCCACCAGGGAAGCCAATGAGGCATCAAAAGATAGGCTAACTTTGTAGTTTTATGTCAATGCTACTATGATATGAAGCTGAAGCCTCTCTTAGTTTATGATTCAGAGAACCCAAGAGCCCTTAAAACGTAGTCAATGGCTCTCTTCCTGTTGTGTGCAAGAGTAACCCCTAGAGTGGGGTTAGACAGTCCATTTGCAGGATTGGTTTTTCCCATTTTATCCTGGAGGTGGAGAAATATTGCTTGTAGAAGAACATCCCATCCAGTATTATTTTACTCTTTGACAATGCTCTGGGCAACCTCCCATCCATGGATGACTTTCATCCCATTGTCAAAACGGTGCATCTGCCACTGAATTCTATGTTGCTCATGCAACCTATAGACCAGAGAGTTATAACAACTTCCTAGAGATATTATTTATGTCACACTTTGTCAGGCAGTAAAGGTGAGTGATGAATCAGCAACAAACTTGTGACAATTTTGGAAGGACTGTAACATCTAAAAGTCCATCAAAAATATTGACTCTACTTGGCATGAGGTTACAGCCATCACCATGAATGGGGTTTGGAAGAGCGTTTGCCTGCACTTTGTCCATGATTTTCATGGATTGGAGAAGATGAATGTGGAGTCCAAAGAGGTCTTCAGTAGCTTAGTGATGTTCAGCAAGAAGCTGGCTCTGGATCTGCAAGAGATGGCTTCATTGAGGTCCTTGCTGTGTGACATGAGGAGCTTACCAGTGAAGACCTCATGGAATTGGAGGCCCAGAGAAAGGATGAGGAGGGACAAGATGAAGAAGTAATTGAAAAACCGGAGAGATTCACAATGCAGGAAATGGCAAGGGGATTGTCTTTATTTGAGGAGGCACTGTTAGTTTTGAGAACATGAACATAGAATGGTGCATGAAGGTTGCAGGAGCTGTTCAGAATGCAATCCAGGGCCACTCTGTCATCTATGACAAGAAAAAGAAAGAGCTACTACATAGACATCATTGGATTATTTTCTCAAGAGGGTGCATGTGTGCTCAGTAATGTCTGGCTCTTTGTGACCATGTGGACTGTTGTCCACCAGGCTCCTCTGTCCATTGGATTTTCCAGACAAGAATACTGGAGTGGGTTGCCATTTCCTACTCCAGGGGGGTTTTCCTGACCCAGGGATCCAACCCCTGTCTCCTGTGTCTCCTGAATTGGCAGGCAGATTCTTCACGACTGAGCCACCTGGGAAGCCCCCTCAAGAAAGTACAGAGAATTGAATCTAGCAAAGAACCAGAACCTGTGCTATCAGCATCAGATGTAAGTAAAATTTCATCTTGCCCTCTGTCTCCTATTGCTGACAGCTCTTCAGCTTTCTCATCTCCCACCTTCTCTCCCTCCTCCAGTCAGTAGATCCTCTTCTTGCCTGTTCACTCGATGCCAACACCTGGGTGCCAGCTGTTGTACTGCACTACTGCACTTTTCAAGGTCCCGTACTGTAAGATTTAAAATGTTGCCTTTGTTATTTGTTTTTTTTTAATGTATTATTTGTGTGAAAATTATTATAAGCCTATTACAGGACAATACTTAAAAGCAAAGAAGAACTAAAGAGCCTCTTGATGAAAGTTAAAGAGGAGAGTGAAAATGTTGGCTTAAAACTCAACATTTAGAAAACTAAGATCATGGCATCTACTCCCATCACTTCATGGCAAATAGATGGGGAAACAGTGACAGACTTTATTTTTGGGGGGCTCCAAAATCACTGTAGATGTGGCTGCAGCCATGAAATTAAAAGATGCTTGCTCCTTGGAAAAAAAGTTATGACCAACCTAGACAGCATATTAAAAAGCCGAGACTACTTTGCCAACAAAGGTCCATCTAGTCAAGGCTATGGTTTTCCAGTGGTCATGTATGGATGTGAGAGTTGGACTATAAAGAAAGCTGAGCACCAAAGAATTGATGCTTTTGAACTGTGGTGTTGGAGAAGACTCTTGAGAGTCCCTTGAACTGCAAGGAGATCCAACCAGTCCATTCTAAAGGAAATCAGTCCTGGGTGTTCACTGGCAGAACTGATGCTGAAGCTGAAACTCTAATCCTTTGGCCACCTGATGCGAAGAACTGACTCATTTGAAAAGACCCTGATGCAGGGAAAGATTGAAGGCAGGAGGAGAAGGGGATGACAGAGGATGAGATGGTTGGATGGCATCACTGACTCAATGGACATGAATTTGAGTAAACTCTGGAAGTTGATGATGGACAGGGAGGCTTGGAATGCTGCAGTCCATGGAGTCACAGAGAGTTGGACATGACTGAGCAACAGAACTGAACAGAACTATATAGTCAATTGTGTTAACTGGGTACCTAGGCAAACTTTGTTGAACTTATGAACAAATTGTGAACAACAAATTGTTGAACTTATGAACAAAGGTACTCTCAGAATGGAACTCATTCATGTGTAGGGGAATTACTCTATAAGTATATATCCTATTGGTTCTGTTTCTCTGGTGAAACCTGACTAATACACTTGGAGTGTTATCTACTTAAGTAGTTAGAGAAAATCATTTACTTTTTGAATTTGGATGTGCAAAGTTTAAGAATATTGCCACTCATCTAGCAATTACTGAGTGAACTTAGAATAGGCCATGAGATGCTGCTGCTTTCAGCTTAAACAGAATTGATAATCTAAATTTCAGTATCCTAGTTATGTTCAATGACTACTATTTTGTTAGTTTTTAATTAATTTATTTTAATTGGAGTATAATTACTTTCCAATATTGTGATGGTTTTTGCCATACATCAACATGAATTGGCCACAGGTATACATGTGTCCCCCTCATCCTGAACCCCTCTCCCACCTCCCTCCCCACCCTATCCCTCTGGGTTGTCCCAGAGCACTCGCTTTGGGTGCTTTGCTTCATGCACTGAACTTGCACTGGCCATCTGTTTTACATATGGTAATGTACATGTTTCAATGCTATCCTCTCACACAATTTTTGTTTGTTTGTTTGTTTTAAATTTCTTTCTAATTGGAGGAAAATTGCTTTACAATGTTGTGTTGGTTTTTGCTGAATGACAACAAAAATCAGCTATAATTATACATACATCACCTTCTGAGCCTCCCTCATCTCCCTCCTCCCACCTCTCTAGGTTATCTTAGAGGACCAAGCTGGGCTCCCTGTTTTATATAGCAACTTCTCACCAGCTATCTTACAAATGGTAGTGTCTATATTTCAATGATACTTTCTCTATTCATTCCACTCCTTGCTTCCCTGCACTGTGTCCACAAGTCCATTTTCTATATCTGCATCTGCATTCCTCCTATCAAAATAGGTTCCTCAATACCATTTTCCTAGGTTATATGTATATATGCATTAATATATATATATATACATATATTCTCTTTCTGACTTACTTTACTCTGTATAACAGGCCCTAGGCTTATCCACCTTATCAGAAGTGACTCATTGTGTATATGTACCACATTTTATTTATCCATTGATCTGCTGATGGACATCAAGGTTGCTTCCATTGCCTAAGCTGTTGTAAATAGTGCTGCTATGAACATTGGGGTATATGTGTCTTTTTTAATCATGGTTTTCTCAGGGTATATGCCCAGTAGTTTGATTGCTGGGTCATATGGTAGTTTTATTCCCAGTTTTTAAAGGAATCTTCATACTGTTCTCCATAGTGGCTGTGTCAGTTTTCATTTCTACCAACAGTGCAATAGAGTTCCCTTTCCTCCACATCCTCTCCAGCATTTGCTACTTGTTTGTAGATGATGGCCATTCTGACTCATGTGAGGTGATATTTCATTGCAATTTTGATTTGCATTTCTCTAATGATTAGTGATGTTGAACATCTTTTCATGTGTTTATTGGTTATCTGAATGTCTTCTTTGGAGAAATGTCTGTTTTAGTTTTCTGCTCATTTTTTGATTGGACAGATTGTTTTCCTGACATTGAGTTGCAGGAGTTCCTTATACACTTAGGGGATTAATCTTTTGTCAGTTGCTCCCATTCTGAGGGTTGTCTTTTAATTTCATTTATTATTTCCTTTTGCTGTGTAAAGGTTTTTAAGTTTAATTAGTTCCCATTTGTTTTTTATTTCCATTACTCTTGGAGGTGGGTCAAAGAGGATCTTGCTTTCATTTATGTCAAAAATGTGTATTGCCTATGTTTTCCTCTAAGAGCTTTACAGTTTCTGGCTTTGTATTTAAATATTTAATCCATTTTGGGTTTGCTTTTGTTTATGATGTTAGGAAGTATTCTAGTGTCATTCTTTTACATGCAGCTGTCCAGTTGTTGCAGCACCACTTATTGAATAGGCTGTATTTTCTCCATTGTATGTTCTTACCTCCTTTGTCAAAAATAAGATGCACGTAAGTGTGTGAGTTTATCTGTAGGATTTCTGTTTTGTTCCATTGGTCTATATTTCTGTTTTTGTACCAGTACCATACTGTCTTGATGACTGTAGCTTTGTAGTATAGTCTGAAGCCAGGAAGGTCTCTAATGACTGCTATTAACACATTTTCTCTTTGTTAGAATGTTTATTTTAAAAATGATGCTAATATCATTACTTTGCTTATAGATAAAAGTTGCTGTTGCTGCTAAGTCACTTCAGTTGTGTCCCACTCTGTGCGACCCCATAGACAGCAGCCCACCAGGCTCCCCCGTCCCTGGGATTCTCCAGGCAAGAACACTGGAGTGGGCTGCCATTTCCTTCTCCAATGCATGAAAGTGAAAGTGAAAGTGAATTTGCTCAGTCGTGTCCGACTCTTAGCGACCCCATGTACTGCAGCCTACCAGGTTCCTCTGCCCATGAGATTTTCCAGGCAAGAGTACTGGAGTGGGGTGCCATTGCCTTCTCCAATAGATAAAAGTTACTATGCATTAAGGTATTATTTCATTTAATTGAATCCTTCTAACAATCTTATGAGTTGGTGTTATCTCTATTTTACTAATGAAAGATAATGAAACTCAGAGATATACAATGGCTTGTCAAATTGCACAGTTGTCCCAGATTTTTGGGCCCCAATTCTTGCCTTTCTACCCCATATGCAGCCTTGTTGTAGGATACCTTTGGATCCATGATGAGCCTATTTGTGGCACTGGTGTCTGCGTATCAGGATACTTTTGGGTTCTATTATTGAATGAATCCATGTCTTCCTGAGTCATAGTCAAGATAAGGACACAGTGAGTATCTGATTAAGATTTTCTTGAGCAGACTCAGCTACAAGCACTTTCCCCTTTTTCTTCATTAAAGGCAACATTTCATTAAATATAACATCCCAGTGGGGCAAGAAGCAGAGCTAGAATTCACACTGTTATTAGACTCAGCTTTTCATCCATGCTATTCTGCCTCCCATAATATTCTCATTCAGTCAATTTCAACCCTCCCTACAATGAATGCTTTAATTTCAAAATAATAATCCAATTATAAAAATTTAACCTAAAAGGATCTCTAAAACATTGAACTTCCTCCTTTTTCCCTTTCAGCCCTGAAATTACTTAAATGCTTCATCATTAATCCTAACGGAGATTTTATGTCTGAACTGTTTCAAAAATATTCAGTGTCTATAACAATCCACTCTCTAAATGAGTGGTTTTTGGATTAATGGGGTACACTTACATGTACATATAGAGTTACATAAAATATGTGCATCAATAAAATACATTTATACAGTTTATTAGGCTTTCCCATTCTTGGGTTATTTAATGGTTGCTAGATAAATTACATTAAATGATGACTGCAATTATTGACAATTTGAGACAACAGGAAACCTCACACCTCTATTTGAGTCGAAGTTATAATAGTCAGTCAATTACATTGTTTAATGATTGTTAGTTTAATTTTGCTTCTGAAGTGTAAAGTTGTTTTTTTTTTTTTTTTTTCTGATTGTTAAACTGATATTACAGCTGGGCCTAAACTATCACAGATCCCCTGAGCCTAAACATTTAATATCTTAGGCTGGTTAAAATGTAGCCTATCTGAGCCACAGACTGCCAGCCCAAGGCTTCGACTTAGATTTTTTCTTTTTTCCTCTTTTCCCTATAAATTAAATAACACAGCAGGAGCTGTTAACATGCTTCTCATTGGTTATGGGGTCTCTGTTTTACAGCCAGAGAAAAGCTCTGCATACCACCAGGTGTGGGGCAAACGAGATTGCTCCATTGCTGTAATGAAACATTTTATAATTGGATTGTGTTTTTTGATACCCAAGACTGATTTTGAGGAATTAGAGTGCTTGTTTTTACCCTCAAAATTCAGAATTGCTTTGGTTCCTAGTGCTCCTATAAGGGCTTCCCTCCTAGTGTGGCGGTAAATAATCCACCTGCCAATGCAGGAGACATGAGTTGAATCCCTGAGTCAGGAAGAACCCCTGCAGAAGGAAATTGCAACCATCTCCAGTATCCTTGCCTGGGAAATCCCATGGACAGAGGAGCCTTGTGGGCTATAATCCATGGGGTCATAAAAAAGCTGGACATGACTTAGCAACTAAACAACAGCAAGTGCTTGGAGAATTCCTGTTCCTTTTTCATGTACAAAATAGTTGTACATTTACATTGTTATGATAGCTCTCCTTCAAAAACTCGTAGGCACATTGCACAGAATAATTCTCTCCATGCCTCTGGGAAGTGGGAAGAAAGAAACCAGAAACCCCTCCCACCCTAACCCTGACTCAGTCTCTGCGATCTAAATAGTACCTAAATAGGAAGGGTTATATTTCCAACTGTGTCATATTAATTTGTACCAAATTAATTTTATTGTATATTTGCATGAAAAGGACAGATTGAAAAGCAATATGTAGATTATTTACTAAAATTATTAAATACTTTGGGGGAGGCTGTCTAGCATAAGGATGAAAAAATCTGAGTTCTTTTCACAGACTGCCTGTGTTTGAATTCAGATATCAGGGCCAAACAACCTTAACAAATTAATTGCAGTGAATATATGAGATCTCTCTCTGTCTCTCTTTGTCTCTCTCTTTCTCTTCCCGCATCCCTCCTTTTCCCTGCCTTTGTAAGGGAAGTATTAGGAACACGGTAGGGAATGCTTTCCCCTGCATCCCAGTGGAGTTGGTGTAGCATCAGGCTACTTGGTTTCTAATTCACCTGTATCCAGCCCACTGCATGCATTTGACTTCATCTATAAAATAAGGGAATAAACTGAACAGGCTTTTCTCTACTCATTCTGAACCTGTGTTACCAGTTCAGCTGTACCCTTGTACAAATGCTGTGAATACTGCTCGCCTGCATTCCCATAGAATCTTCGAGGTACAAGACACCACTTGGATCCTGCAATGGGATTACAGTTACAGAGGACTTCCCCTCTGCTAGATTCTTTGGTTTGGTCAGCTTATGATGACAACTGTCTGCTTACTGAAAAACATTGCATGGCGGGTCTTAAACATGGCTATAGCCTCTCATCCTCAGTAACTGCCTCTGATCAGCAATCAAGAAAGTAGGTCAATGAGAGCTACACAGCATCATATGTCAAAGATCACAAATGCCTACTCCGACAAAATACATATATAGTGTGGTTGTATACACAGAACACAGAATGTGTTCTGTAGGAGTCTGTGCAGTGGAAGGAAGTGGGTGTAAGAGCATCAAGACAGAGTTTCTACTTAGGCACTGATTCTTGTGTTGATTTTGTTAAATTCATATCACCGCTTTGAGCCTCAGAAAAACCATTTAAAAAACTGGCTCCCATTAGAGCAGTGACAGCCTGGCTGCTCATCTCAGGCATCCAACCGTGGACTGTTACCCTGTCTGCACAGCAGAATCAGTTGCATAGGCTCTAAGATATACCAACACCTGGACCTGCCCCCGGAGACTGGTTGAATTGGACTGGGGCTAGGGCCAGTCACTGATGGGCCTGAAAAGCTCCCCAAGTGATTCCTATAGGCAGCTGGTGTGCAAATTACTGCTTTCATTGCTCAGGGGAATCTCCTCCCACTGGGTCGTCATTCGGCGTTGCAGCATTGCTGCAGTCGGTTCTCGTAGTTTGGTGTCGGTATCATTTTTTTTTTTTTTTTCTGTTAAAATGTTGGAATATTACCCCTGAACATAATTGCCATTATTGTTTGGTAAGACAATTTATATTTTCTTTTAACATTAAAGAAGAATAATATAAACGAGCCTATGTCAAATATGGGTGGGAGAGATTGAGACAGATGAAATTACTCTGGAGGGAAAAGCGAAAAGATACTGAGTTTTCTGATGAGATTCATATGGCTGGTTGGTGGCTTAGATTGGAAAGTGAAGAGTTGAGGGAGGGTTCTTTGGAGGAGACATAGGGTCCAGCAGGTGGCAGTGGGCAAGAGCCTACAAAATTAAGGACCAATGAAGGACAAGGAACAGTACTGCCACTGCAAGGACAATGGATGTTAAGGGATCAGGATCGGGGCTAGGGGAAGTAGAGGGTAAA
Organism: Bos taurus; assembly: GCF_002263795.3. Classification (NCBI taxonomy): domain Eukaryota; kingdom Metazoa; phylum Chordata; class Mammalia; order Artiodactyla; family Bovidae; genus Bos; species Bos taurus. Next base: position 10,713,052 of record NC_037336.1, read on the forward strand.
AGGTCCTGATGGTTAAGTGTTGGATTAAAAGTAGGAGTTAGAATAAAAGAAGATAGACAAATGTCTCCCAATACGTAGCTTCTCCCATAAATATAAGAAGGGCACTGGAAACTATATGGTTGTCTGGGATGAGTTTAAATTTTGTTTGGTAATGGATCAGTCAGTCAGTTCAGTCACTCAGTCGTGTCCAACTCTTTGTGACCCCATAGACTGCAGCACACCAAGCTTCCCTGTCCATCACCAACTCCTGGAGCTTGCTCAAACTTAGGTCCATCGAGTCAGGGATATCATCCATTCATCTCATCCTCTGTCGTCCCCTTCTCCTCCTGCCTTCAATATTTCCAAGCATCAGGGTCTTTTCGAATGACTCAGTTCTTTGCATCAGATGACCAAAATATTGGAGTTTCAGCTTCAGCATGGTCCTTGGAATGAACATTCAGGACTGACTTTCTTTAGGATTGACTGGTTTGATCTCCTTGCTGTCCAAGAGACTCTCAAGAGTCTTCTCCAACACCACAGTTCAAAAGCATCAGTTCTTCAGCACTCAGCTTTCTTTATAGTCCAACTCTCACATCCATACATGACTACTGGAAAAACCATAGCTTTGACTAGATGGACCTTTGTTGGCAAAGTAATGTCTCTGCTTTTTAGTATGCTGTCTATGTTGGTCATAGCTTTTCTTCCAAGGAGCAAGTGTTTTTTAATTTAATGGTTGCAGTCACAATCTGCAGTGATTTTGGAGCCCCCCAAAATAGTCTGTCACTGTTTTCATTGTTTCCCATCTATTTGCCATAAAGTGATGGGATCAGATGTGATGGTCTTTGTTTTTCAAATGCTGAGTTTTCAGCCAGCTTTTTCACTCTCCTCTTTCACCTTCATCAAGAGGCTCTTTAGTTCTCTTTACTTTCTGTCATAAGGGTGGTGTTATCATTGTATAATGTGAGTGTAGGCAAATCATATTCCTTGTAAACCTGGAAACAACCTGATTCTTTAAACAGGTAAATTTGGGGGTAATCAATGGCTTTTCCAAGAGCTATTTCACTCATTTGTTTAATTCCAGACTAGGAATGTCAAGTGGACACTGATGCATATGAAGAAAAATAGTGTAGACAAATGCAGGGGACACAAAGGGTCCAAAGCCGAAGGTCATGTGTGCTCCAGTATAGGCACCAAATTCTAGGATAACAGAGGGGAAAAGTCTCCAGGGGCAATTTGACTATTTCAGCAGCAATACAACCAGAGTAACCAGAGTTGGCAAATTAAGAGAATGAATCACCAAATATCAAGAAAAGCCAAAAGTTGGGGAATATTTGCCTTTTCTTAAGGATAGCTCTTGATCTTGTGGGACACATCGGTATTTATCTTCCAAATTGACATTTTTGAGAATGAAATGAAGTATATTCATAACAGTCCTGTGTAATAGGTGTAGACTGGGGCTGTCTTGGGTGATCTGGGATACAGTGTGAAGTCTGGAACTGCAAAGATTTGGAGAGATGGCTGTGGGCACCCGTAGTGAGGGTAGTGGAAGTGGGAGAGGAGAGGAGAGATCTTTGCTGTAGTGTAAAGCAGCCATCCCTGGGGAGGGGACTTCTGGAATCACTTGTTCACATCCTCTAGCCCTGGAATATAAACAAATGAGTTCAGGAAGAAAAATTCTTACAGTCTCTGGAGGCCACTGTCTTTAGGATAAATAATCATGCATCCTTTACCCCAGAGCTCTTTACGATCTTCATGGAAGATTGTCTATACAAACAATTATGTTACCCTAGTTAATATCACTGGTGTCCACAACTATTGTCTTTTAGAAAAAGCAGTTTATTTGTTTTTAATGATATGCATGTTTCTCTTCTGCAAATAGATGCTAATTCTTTATAGATAGCCTTGATATTATCTCTATTTTGCAATTCGTTGTGTAAGACCAGTGGCTGTAACTCAAGATTAGTGGACTGGATGGAAAGAAACTGGTTATTAGGCAAGAACAAGAGTTGTAGTTACCCTATACATAGTTAGCTATGTATACTATTCTGCAGCTTTACAACTCAGCACCTCCACTTTTTTCACTGGTATTTCATGTAATGCATCAACCAGGCAGTTAAGTTCTGGATTTTTGATGTGACCTCATACTTTCCTAGGGTTTCCCTGATGGCTCAGTAGTAAAGAATCTGCCTGTCAATGCATCTCCTCCGTTGGATGTGGATTGGAAATGTGGGTTGGAAACCTGGGTTGGGAAGACCCCCTGGAGCAGTAAATGGCAGCCCACTCCAGTATTCTTGCCTGGAAAAATCCATGGATAGAGGGACCTTGTGGGCTACCGTCCATGAGGTTGCAGAATCGGACAAGACTAAGCGACTGAGCATGCATGCATACATGCATGCTTTGCTAGATTTCTCAGACAGTTTGGGGCTCTATATATCCATGTACATATATATTCACATTTGAATTGCACATCCAGAGTCAATCCAGTTGATTTTCCCACTGTATTCTATGATAAGAAATAGAGGTGTTAGTTCTATATTTGGCTGCAAACTATGGAGCTCTGACTTCAGATAGCTTGGGCCAAAAAGTGGAATTTGTTGCAAGGCTACTGGGTATCTCAGGAAACCACAGGGAAGGGAGGGTTGAATAGATGAATCCTGACTCCATGCCTTTTTCCAGCTTCTCTTTGAGCCTCTGCCTCACTCCCTTCTCCTTCAGATCTGCTCTCTGTCTCTGTTCACATGGTTTCATAGGTGAAAGAGAGGGCACTTTTGTTTCTAAACCCTGAGAGAGGTCTTAGTTGCTAATTTATATACCTCCTTGTCTGAATTTTGGTTGCAAGCAACAAAGATGCCATTGCATCACAGACACTTCTGTAAACAAGAGAGGGACCCTGTAGACCTTAAGAAAGAGTCTTGGATTCCCAGATGGTCAGACTTCAACACTGAGACAGAAACTAGAACTAGGTCAGTTCTAGGAAGTATGATTCCGTTGGTCTTTTCTCTTTACCAGAACTCAGAAGCTCTCTCCCAGAGTGCCTTTTGTACCCATCTGTGGTGGCCACATCACCACTGGGCAGCCTCAGGGAGAACACACCCTCCCCTGGGCACCCAGCCCCTCTACGAGCTTCTCAGCTCTGCTCCTTGTAAGAACTTTTTAAGCTTCCTTCCAGTGGCCCCTCTAGAATTTCTGTATAGGTGGTACCTAGGAGCAGCAACCAGGTTTGAAGAGGATCCTTAAAATGGTAATTTAAAATAAAAAAAATGTGTTATTTAAAATATTTTTTTTTAAGTCCATTTTAAGAAATTGAGATGGGTAAAGGAGCTCTCAAAATGGTAGATTATGGGACGGGAGTGAGGCTGGCTTCCCACACCAGCTGTCAGATCCAGAAATGTTCAGATTTCTGAGAGAGCAAAAGTCTGATTGGAGTAGAAAGGATTGGGGCTAGGCTGCCCCCTCTGTGTGGGTGGAGCTTCTCCTTTGCCCTCAGGTCCCCTGCTGTCCCCATGTGATCAGGGTGTCCAGGAAGGCAGTCATGTGGCAGGGCTCATGGAAATCTGCACAGAAGGCACTGCCTGAATCACAGCATCACCACCCCCACTAGTGTTCCTCTGGCCGAATCAGAGGGAAGAGATCCCCAGGAGCACTGAGTCACTGACTTAGTCCTGGCTCTGTGATGTGGGAGGTCAGGAATATTAGGCAAGTTATTTTCTGTCTCTGAACTCACCTTTCTTGCCTTTAAAGAGAGAATACAGAGCAAAGAGCTACAGCTAAAGGGAGAAGTAAGGAACTACCATGAGATGGGTAAGAGGGCTAGAGATACTGTAGAGTCGAGTCTTATAGGCACAGGTGGGTGGCCCACAAACAGGGGAATAATTACAATTCAGAGGGTCTCCTCAAGGGACAAAGAGTCCAAGTCCCACACTGGGATCCACAGCACTCGGGTCCTGCAACTGGCAGCCTGCACCTACCAACAAGTTGCCAGAAGCCTCTGCACAACACAGGGCCTGGAAGCCAGTCAGCAGCCAGCCACATCTACCAGAGCACCCACAGTAGCCAACCTACAGAAGAGTAGGAACACTGCAGCCCGCAGAGGGATCACATAGCTCTGGTGATGAGAGTGGAGAGACGTGTGAGACACCTTCTACCGAAGGGCATTTCTCCAAGGCCTGGACATGTCCCAACCTCCAGAAACAGGGCTTCCCAGGTGGTGCAGTGGTAAAGGATTCATTTCCCAATGCAGGAGATGCAGGAGATGCAGAACCCAGGTTTAATCCCTGGACTGGGAAGTAGCCCTGAAGGAGAAAGTGGCGACCCTTTCCAGTTTTCCTCCTGGCAAAATCCCACGGATAGAGAAGCTTGCAGGGCTACAGTCCATGGGGTCGCAAGAGTCAGACACAACTGAGTGACTGAGCATACACACACACTCACACACACACACAAACACACCAGTTACATATACATATAAATAACAAATTCGTCAAAACGAGGTCACAGAGGAATATCTTCCAAACAAAGAAATAAGATGAAACCCCATAAAAACTAAGTGAAATGGAGATAATCAACACAATAAAAAGTTCAAGGTAATGATGATCATAGTGTTTAAAGAATCTGGAAGAAAAAATGCAGGAACAGACTGAGAAGTTATAAGTCTTTAAGAAAGAGTCAGAAGATATAAATAACTACTACTACTACTAAGTCACGTCAGTCGTGTCCCACTCTGTGCGACCCCATAGACAGCAGCCCACCAGGCTCCCCCGTCCCTGGGATTCTCCAGGCAAGAACACTGGAGTGGGTTGCCATTTCCTTCTCCAATGCATGAAAGTGAAACGTGAAAGTGAAGTCGCTCAGTCGTGTCCGACTTTCAGCGACCTCATGGACTGCAGCCTACCAGGCTCCTCTGTCCATGGGATTTTCCAGGCAAGAGTACTGGAGTGGGGTGCCACTGCCTTCTCCGATATAAAGAACAACCGAGCAATAACTGAAATGAGAAATACACTGGAAAGAGTCAACAATAGATTAGATAATACCGTAGAATGGAAATCACTGAAACGCAACAGAAAAAACAACCAAAAAATGAGGACAGTTTATGATACCCCTGGGACAACATCAAGCAAACTAATATTGTATTCTAGGGTCCCAGATGGAGAAGACAGAAAGTGACAGAGAACATATTTCATGACATAACAGCTGAAAACTTCCCTGTCCTGGGAAAGGAAACACATCTAGGTCCAGGAAGCCAAGAGAGTCCCAAACAAAATTAACCCACTGAGGAACACGCCAAGACACATTCACTTAAAATGGCCATAATTCAAGATAAAGAGAGACGACTAAAAACATTGAGAAAAGCAACAAGTTAAGTACAAAGGAACTCCCACAACGTTATCAGCTGATTTTTCGGCAGCAACTCCGCAGGCCCGTAGGGAGTGGCACAAGGCATTTAAAGCAATGAAAGGGAAAAGGCTGCAACCAAGGATATTCAACTTAGCAAGGCTCTTGTTGATCTGACAGAAAAATTAAAAAGTTCACGGACAAGCGAAAGCTGAAAGAATTCAGCGTCATCAAACAAGCTTTACAGCAAATGCTGAAGGAACTTTTCCAAGTGAAAAAGAAAAAGCTGCAACTAGAATCTTGAAAATTATGAAACGAAAAAGCTCATTGGTAAAGTCAAATATACAATAAAGTTAACAAATCACCCACATGTAAAGCTAGGAGGAAGGTTAAAAGCCAAAAATCATCTATATCCGCAGTAAGTAGTTAAGGGATATGCAGAAAAGATGTAGAACATGATATAAAAAACTGTAAACATGGCAGAAGGGAGTGAAAATGTGGGGTTAAAATATGTTTGAATTTAAGAGATTAGCAACGTAAAATAGTCAGTGTATGGAATATATTCAATAATTATGTAATATCTTTGTGCAGTGACAAATGGTAACTAAATTTATTGTGGTGGTCATTTTGAGATGTATAGACATGTCTATACACACTGTTGTATACCAGGGATTAATAAAGTATTATAGGTCAGTTATATCTCAAAAACTAACAAACAAGCGAAAATACTCATTAAAAAAGAGATCAGATTTGTTATTAGAAGTGGTGGGTTGGGGAGGAGCAATTGGCTGAATGAATCGAAAAGTACAGACTTCTAATTATAAGATAAATAATTACTGGGGATATAATGTACAATGTGATAAATGTATAATGATGCTGTGTGTTATATATGACAGTTGTTAAGAGAGTAAATCCTAAGGGTCTCTTCCCAAGGAAAAATTATATTTTTCTTTTCTTTTGTATCTTTATGAGATGATGGGTATTCACTAAACTTACTGTGAGCATCATTTCATGATGTGTGTAAGTCAAATCATTGTGCTGTATGCCTTGAACTTATACAGTGCTCTGTGTCAATTATATCACATTAAAACTGGGAAAAAAATTGGGGATATCAACCTTTATTGAGTACTATGTGCTGTTCTGTGTCACTCAGTCATGCCCAACTGTGACCTCATGGATTATAGCGTCCTAAGATGCTCTGTCCATGGGGATTCTCCAGGCAAGAATATTGGAGTGGGCTGCCATACCCTCTTCCAGGGGATTTTCCCAACCCAGGGATCAAACCCAGGTCTCCCGCATTGCAGGCAGATTCTCTACCATCTATGCATCAGTGAAGTCCAAGAATACTGGAGTGGGTAGCTTATTCCTTCTCCAGGGGATCTTCCTGACCCAGGGATTGAACTGGGGTCTCCTGAATTGCAGGCGGATTCTTTACTAGCTGAGACACCAGGAAAGCCCATTGAGAAGTATAGTGACTCAAATAAGAAAGCAGATAGAGAGGTGTTGTGATTGGCAAAGCCCTGTAAGCATAAGAGGTTAATGTTTGTAAGACTTGGGTAATATTGGTAATTAAAAAGCCAATACTTCCTGAAAGCTTCTGCTCTAAAAGCTTTATGCATATTATTTTAATTAATCATCATAATTACTCTATGGGAGTGCAAACTATTATTCTTCCTATTTTCTGATGACAAATCTAATATATGCAGGGATTATATAACTTGTTCAAGGCTGTACAACCAGTAAGTAAAGTTAGGATTTAAACGCAGATAGTCTGGCTCTAAACTAGTACCCTGTTCTACCTGTCTCCAAGCTACAATAAAGCTTCAAGAGAGTGTGTGCTCAGTTGTGTCTGGCTCTTTGGAGCTCTGTGGGGACTATAGTCTGCAACGTTCCTCTGTTCACGGAATTTTGCAGGCAAGCATACTGGAGTTGCCATTTCCCACTCCAGGGGATTTTCCTGACCCAGGGACTGAACTTACATTTCTTGCACCTCCTGCACTGCAGGCGGATTCTTTACCACTCCACCACCTGGGAAGCCCCTTCATGAAAATAAGCAATACAAAAAGTCTAAGTTCATTCATGGGGTAGGAAAATCAGCCTTCTGCACTGTCCCAAAGAGATGTGAAACACAGAACCTAAGGACTTGGTGTACAAGAAAGTCTCTACTGTGTGCAAACCTGAGCTGGCCAACATTTTGTTCCTTTTTGCTTTAAAAGATTGCCTTCATTGATGTTCCTTCTATTTCCACATTTCCATCAGGGAGTCTTTATCCTCTGAGAAGTACTAGGAGGCATTAGTGAACTCTGCTGGTTATATCCCTGGATTAAAGAGGTACTGGGCCAACAAATTGAATCTTTTGATCTTTTGTAAGGAAAATACCTTTATAATTGTCAACTCTTTTTGTTGACGATTCAGTTCCTTTCAAACATATGCCAATGCAAACAATTATAGTTGGTTTTTCTGAATCCCACAGTTTTATTATTTTCCTAGTTAATATATTGATGTATAGTGAATAGTGAAGTCGCTCAGTCGTGTCTGACTCTTTGCAACCCCATGGACTATAGCCTACCAGGCTTCTCCATCCATGGGATTCTCCAGGCAAGAATACTGGAGTGGGTTACCATTTCCTTCTCCAGGGGATCTTCCCGACCCAGGGATCAAACCCAGGTCTCCCACATTGGAGGCAGACGCTTTAACCTCTGAGCCACCAGGGAAGCCCATATTGAAAAAGATAGACTAACCCATCAAATTTTTAATTTTTAAAAAGCTGCAAAATTATAATAGGAATACTTTTGAGTAATAGAATGTGTATTGATGTATACATACAGATTTTCTGAAAATAAGTGAAAAATTCTATTACTCAAAAGTATTCCTATTATAATTTTGTAGCTTTTTAAGAATTAAAAATTTGATAGGTTAGTTGTATCTTTTTTCTTTTTACTTGGACTTATTTTAGGTTTTAAAATTTAGCATGCATTTCATATTAATAAAGTGGCTATTTTTAAAATTGTAAGGTCTAAATACTTTAAATGATTCTCACAGTCTGTGAACATATTGTATCAAAAATGGGAGAAGAAACAGCTATAATAACTAATCATTAATACTGTGATTGTGTAATAGCTAATGACCATCAAGAATTTACTATGTTTTAGGCATTGTTTTATGTGTGTGTAATCCATTTAATCTCTAGAAGCTATAGCACTGGTGTGGCAGAGTTTACTGGATTTCCCTCCAGTTTCTCTCCTATTATGATACAGTAATAGAAGTTTTCTCAAAGCATATGGCATCTTTTGAAAGTAGATGTGACCATTCACCAGATTCTGGTCAAGTGGATGTGAAGAGAAATGATGCAGGGGGATTTCTGGGTCATGCTTTTAAAGGAAATGAAGGCAAGCTCCTCTTTTTTTTACTCTTTCAGGCTAGGGTGTGGACATCATGGTGTGAGACTGGGCAGTCATCATGGTTCATGGGATAGAGACCACAGTTTGAGAAGAGCTGAAGAGCAAACAGGAGCCTAATCCCACAGAGCATGACACCCACTTAACAATCCTGCACCCTTCCACCAGAGAGAAACAAAATTCCATTTCATTTAAGGTACTGCTGTTTTTGCTCATACTTATTCAGCCAAAATAAGAGGATGACAGAGGATGAAATGGTTGGATGGCCTCACTGACTCGATGGACATGAGTTTGAGCAAGCTCCAGGAGTTGGTGATGGATAGGGAAGCTTGGCATGCTGCAGTCCATGGGGTTGCAAAGAGTCAGACACAGCTGAGTGACTGAACTGAACTGATTCAGCCAAATATTCTAACTGATGTAGGTGGTACCTCATTTTGAAACTGGGCAGCTGAGGCACACAGAGTTTAAGTGGTGGGGTGACAGAGCCAGGATCTGAACCAGTCTTTGCTCCAGAACCTTCTCTTTTAACCACAGCCCTCCGCTGCCTCTGACAAAGCATCACATACATTTGCAGTCAGTTTTTGCACATGTGATTTTTCTACCAATTGTGAATGAGGGTTGGAGGTCAAGGAATTTTTCTTTGCCCTTTTCACTTTGGAGCGGGTGAGGGTTAGGGTTGAAATCTATCTGGATGTGGCTAGACCCAGGGAGGAAGGGAAAATAGGCTGATCCCAGAGCGAAGAGAAAACGTGGCACCAAGGTGGGGGAAGAAGATTGGAATGGGGAGACAATGGCATGGAGAAAGGAGCCTGATGAAAGAAGGCCGAACCCTGGCGTGGTGAGTAAATATATGTGGTGAAGAGGAAGGACATAACAATGATATTTTCATACCTGTGGCTCCTCAGGCTCCATGTCAGGTGAGTCAGGATTGACTGGCATCTTTTATAGTTGGACCTATGAGCTCCAGGTTGTCTGTAAGACAACAAAAATGATCTTCTCAAAGTCCTAAAATAACATATAATACTTCCAAACTTGAGTTTTAGTGTGATCCTCTCCTCAGGAATCTCTTCAGTTTTAATGTCTCCTTGGCTGCCTGGACACGACCAAGAAGAGCATTTCCTAGAGCAATATTTTTTTTTTTCTTTCTGCTAGTATTTATTTATTTATTTTTAAACTTTACATAATTGTATTAGTTTTGCCAAATATCAAAATGAATCCATCACAGGTATACATGTGTTCCCCATCCTGAACCCTCCTCCCTCCCCATGCCATCCCTCTGGGTCGTCCCAGTGCACTAGCCCCAAGTATCCAGTATCGTGCATCGAACCTGGACTGGCATCTCGTTTCATACATGATATTTTTTAGAGCAACATTTAAAGCTACTGTTTGACTCTCCTGTTCATCCTGGCTACCCCACCTGCTAGTGTTTAGACTACAAGGTCAAGAGAGCTCTTGGAATTAGTAAGGTATGATGCCTACCAGAAGATTCTGAAGGCATCTCAGATTGACCTCTGGCTTTCTATACAGTTTGGCCTAACCCATCTCAGAACAGAAATCCTTCTACTGCATGAGTTTTAAGCGTGTTTCTTCACCTGTCTGGATTTTGTTTTACCCAAGTGTGAATGGAAAGTTGGACCGAGTATGGAACCCATTCACAGGAATATAGCTATCTCTGCTCTGCCCCTCCCCACTTTTAATTAAACTTTTTTATTTTTTATTGGAGTATGGCCAGTTAACAATGTTGTGATAATTTTTAGGTGGACAGCAAAGGGACTCAGCCATAGATAGGCATGAATCCATTCTCTCCCAAACTCTCTTCCCATCCAGACTTCCACATAACATTGAGCAGAATTCCTTGGTAGCTTCCCAAAACACTGAAAAAGAAGTCATAGAGTATGTACTTTCTTGGATGTTTCCTTCATTCTTTACTCCCCAGTTCCTTAGACAGTTGTTAGTTTCATGCATTCATGCCTTTGTCTAAGAAATCATAAAATAAGAAATATCTTGTTAAGGAAGGATGACTTGTATTTACTAAGGCAAAAAGACAGTGCAAAGATGCAGCTGGTTCCATATCTCTGCCATCCAGGTAAGCCTTCTCATTGAAAGAAGAATTTCCTAACTTTTAACTTTAACTCCTCTTCTGAACATTGCTCCAGAAGAGGAGTGGTCCTGACCTCCACTAACAAAAAGTTGAAATATTTAATACAATTTAGAATATGCTTGATGAAAATCATAATCCAAGATGGTGCTTTGTGCAAGCAAATTGCTTTCACAGTGTAAGGCCCCCTGCCCAATGTGGGTGAGGCACATGAATAAAATCTACTCCCTGCTCAGAAGGCGTCCATAATCCATGGGAGAAAACAGACACATGCATAAATAACTCTAACTCAAGAGAGGCCCTGATATGTGATTTACTTAAGATACAAAGGGATGCTAGGAGAACAGTCAGGGAGAGGGAAGAAGGTTGAGGGCTACAAATGAAGGTTTCTTAGAAAAAGTGAGACATCATCAGGCCTATTTGCTAATGGCAAATATAGTTTTTTTGCCCACTTTACATATATTATTTCTTATATCTTTTAATTCTCACAATAACCCAATGAGCAAGTCGGATATGAACAAAAAGCTGGAATACTCAGGACATTCATTGGGTTTGGAGGTACATGGAGAAAAACTGCATGGAGTTGCCCATATGAGAAGCATCTGGACCTTTGATCACTGCCAACAGCTGGAGAGTATGCCCAATGGTTTGGATTTGAGCTCATAAAGAAGATTTTTTTTGCATGCCTCACAGTCTGTCTATTAAGTCTGACCATCCCTAACATGCCTTCCAGATTTGGAAACAATCCGTCTCAGGACTTTGGCATAATCTGGTGGCCAACAGATAGAAGAGCAGAGACTTTACCTTCTTGTATTGAGTCATATGAAATTGTCATCTTTGTGGGAGCAGTGACGTTTCAGATAGCTCAGCATAACTGTACATAGACACACTGGGCAGCTGCTCCCAGTCATCTGATCTCTGTGGGGCGCAATGCTAGTATTTCATGGCTGATAATTTTCATCTCATATTGGCCAGTTTAAAAAAATCTGAACAGGTTATCACGGGAAACTCAGAAGATGCGCTGGCATATAGAGTCCTGGAGGCAAGGATTAGGCAGGGTCTAGGTGAGATTTCATTGTGGGGGTTCTCCCCGACCAAGGCTGGGCTTCTCCAGGGCAGAGATCACAGCTCGCGCAAATGTCTTCTGAGAACAGAGTAGATGCCCCTAAAGAGCTTACTGAGTGAGACAGAAGATAGGAGGAAAGAGGACAGAAGACCATGAGAATCATCCAGCTGCAGGACCACCAGAACTTGTACTTGAATGAGGAAAGCCAGGTAGTGTGAAACTAAGCCAAGTGTTTTTGATGCTTCAAGGGGAAGAAGGAAGCCTACGGGTAGAAAGGAAGAGCCATCAAACAATGCCTGTCGTCCACCTTCCACTCGTGGTTTCTGCCAATATCCTCCGTGACTGATACGTGTGACGGGGAGAGGGTAGGATCTTGAAATGTTATGTTAAACAAAGACTTTGAGGACATGAGGAGCCCTGAGTGCTGATCCATACATGCCGTTTCCAAGCCCACCAAGATCCTGGGCATCTCCCTCACTCCCCTCTGACCCAGACTGTCTGGAAGCGCCTTATGTCTCCCTGTTGAGCTCTGCATGGCAAGGGCAGCCCTGCCTAAGAACATGATACTTTAAAAATCCAGCAAGGAGATAGCACTGGGGAAGAAGCCAATGCAGTGTATTGCAAAGTTTGTTCCTTTCCAGAGGACATTAACAAGTGTAAAATATTTTGAAAAAAATTTGTGTACAAATACATTTAGGAAATGAGCTAAAGTCTAAAATGAATTTTTTCTTTCCCCTGACATATTTTGTCTCTCTCAGATATTTGTAAAGTACATTGTGAATTTCTAAAATAGGATGAGAATATGAAATGTTGCCTAAACTTACTTTACCAATACTTTTTTTTTCCTTAACAAACATTTTGTGGGCCTAGTGTTTTATGCCACTCACTTTGGGAAAAGTTAATATTAACTTTGCTTATGTGATATATTTTTAGCATTCTATTTTTGTGCGGTTCCCTTATTGTTGGGCTTTGCTGGTGGTTCATATGGTAAAGAATCTGCCTGCAATGCAAGACACCCAGGTTTGATCCCTGTGTCAGGAAGATCCACTAGAGAAGGGAATGGCTGCCCACTCCTTGTATTTTTATCTGGAGAATTCCATGGACAGAGGAGCCTGGTGGGCTACTGTCCATGGGGTCACATAGAGTCGGACATGATTGAGCAAGTAATGCTTTCACTTATTGTTGACTCAGTTTTCATAATAACTTGGTAATTAAGAGAGAAATCCACTAAAAACTTATAACCAGGTATTCAGTATAATTATAAAAATAATTTTAAAAACCTATCTCTAGGGAAAAATGTAAAATGAATTATTCCATGTTATCAACAGTGATCTTTTAGCATAGATCAAATAAGTAATTTTTTATTTATTTCTTTCCTAAGTACTATTTAAGGATATATTGTTAATGGAAATAGAAAAAAAAAATAAAAGGAAGATTTTTAAAAGTTAAAAGGAAGAGTGATATAGGAGAGCAAAATCATAAAGTGAGACTCAAATTTTTGAAGAAGTTTGTCTTATGTAGGTTTCTTTCATTTCATTTTTTTTATGACTGAATATATTGCAGTTCTTACCTTGATCCTCGAGACTGCATATTGGGGTTATTAACAGTCACTGTCTGGTGGTGGAAAAGACCTGGGATTTGGAGAGTTAAAGAATTTAGCTTTTAAGCCTAGTTCTCCTGTTTAAAAAAACAAAGATTCAGTAAGAAGTAGTTATGTGCATGGCACTGTCTTCACCTTGATAAAGAAAAAGTCTGATGTTTTTTACTTTTTGTAGAAATATATTCTCATTACAAAAACAATCTCATTACAAAAACAATCTCATTACAAAAACAATCCAACAACAAGAAACTTAGGAAACACGAAGAATGAGTCATAGAGCTGTAAACATCACGGATGACTGTCCACCTGACAATGTCCTCATTGCTGGTCTGTATCTATTCCACTGTCCACCTAACAATATCCACATTGCTGGTCCCTATCGCTGGTCCGTATATATTATACCATCAGAAAGGTGAAAGCAGGGTTTTATTATTTTGTGTGTTCCTGCAAGGAGATCCAACCAGTCCATCCTAAATGAGATCAGTCCTGGGTGTTCATTGGAGGGACTGATGCTGAAGCTGAAGCTCCAATACTTTGGCCACCTGATGTGGAGAGCTGACTCATTGGAAAAGACCCTGATGCTGGGAAAGATTGAGAGGAGGAGGAAAAGGGGACGACAGAGGATAAAATGGTTAGATGGCATCACGGACTCAGTGGACATGGGTTTGGGTGGACTCTGGAAGTTGGTGATAGACAGGGAGGCCTGGCATGCTACGGTTCATGGGGTCACAAAGAGTCGGACATGACTGAGTGACTGAACTGAACTGAACTGAACCATATGAGGAGACACTTAATAAATTTGCTCAATGAACATGAAAGCATATTTTCCTTACTATTTACCTCAGACTTCTCTTTTTCTCTTATTCAGACTTATGCATATTCTGTGCCTTAAAAGCATGGGGGTAGAAACAAGCACAGTCTTGCACCTTTCCTCCTGTATTTCCGCTCTCTGGTGTTAGTGTCTAATGCTTTAAAACTGTGTAATTACAAGAAGATGGGGCATGCCAGCAAAAAAAGGCCATTGATTTGGTGTGGTTCAGTGCCCTAGCAATTCAGCTAGTTAGCAGAATAATCATGACACAAAATGCTGAAATATCGATATAATTGGGGAGCAAGGGTGTAAATGGGGTGTGACTAGAGATGAATGCACATGCATAGAAGATGGAGGGCCAGGGTGAGAAACTGGAAGGAAGGGCTTCCCCTCCCATTAAAGAGAAGTTTGCAGAAGGGTCCAGTGCCTGCCCATCCTTGGGCTTTCCAGAAGGTGTGGGATTCTAAGGAACTTCCTTCTCCTCTCCAGTCCAGCGTAAGGCTCTGCCCTCCTATCTGTGGTCCAATGTAGCAACCTGTGATCAAGCAGGGATGTCTTCCCAGGTTTCCTGGAGCAGAAAAGTCATAGAAGATGCTACCTCTTCTGTCTTGTCTTCAAACACTCATGTTCCCCAGGAACTCTCTCCTCCTGTGTCCTCTTCTGCTTCTAGCCCACCTTCTGGACTTTGCCAAGTACTTGGTCTATTCAGGCTTCCATAATGAAAACACCACAGACTGGGCAGCTTAAACAAGGGTCTAGTTCTCACAGCTCTGGAGTATGGGAAGGTAAGGGTGTCAGCAGGGTCAGGTTTTGGTGAGTCAACCTCCTGATGCATAGAGGCCCTTCTTCTCTTATAACCTCACATGAGGCGAGGAAGGGCAGTGGGACCTCTTTAATAGTAGCACTAATCCCACTCACAATGACTCCACCCGCATGACCTAATCACCTCCCAAAGCCCCTACTTCCTAACACCACCACATTGGGGTTTGGCTTTGAATTTGAAGGGACACAGGATTTAGTCCACAGTATCTACTAGCTATGACCAACCTAGACTGCATATTAAAAGCAGAGACATTACTTTGTAATCAAAGATCCGTCTAGTCAAAGCTATGGTTTTTCCAGTAGTCATGTATAGACATGAGACCTGGACCATAAAGAAAGCTGAGTGCCAAAGAATTGATGCTTTTGAACTGTGGTGTTGGAGAAGACTCTTGAGAGTCCCTTGGACTGCTAGGAGACCAAACCAGTCAATGCTAAAGGAAATCAGTCCTGAATATTCATTAGAAGGACTGATGCTGAAGCTGAAGCTCCAATACTTTGGCCACCTGACGCAAAGAACTGACTCACTGGAAAAGACCCTGAAGGCAGGAGAAGAAGGGGATGACAGAGGATGAGATAGTTGGATGACATGACTGACTCGATGGACATGAGTTTGAGCAAGCTCCAGGAGTTGGTGATGGGGAGGGAAGCCTGGCGTGCTGCAGTTCATGGGGTCACAAAGAGTTGGATACAACCGATCTACTAGCTCGTTCTGTGACCTGAGGTAGAGAATAGCAGGAGTAGCTTCAGTGGATTTTCTCTCCCTCAGCCAAGGACTGGAGAACTTTCAGGTGGCACCCACCACAAAGAAGCAGGACCTCTCAAAACGTGAGTTCATGTAGTGATCCTAGGCCTTTGGTGGTCTCCTGGGACACCTGTATAGTTCCCTCCAGGCTGACTGGTCATCATAATCCACCCTCTAGTATTTCTCATTTGAGCTTGAAGCTCCAACGTGTGTTAAATCCTACAGGCCCCTGGGGACGACTGAAGATGTCTTCAGTCAAAATTAATCCACTTTCTCACCAGGATTGACTGTCAGTTGTTGACTAAAAAAATAGTTACAACCTGATAGTTGAGAGGAGGAGCTACTCCATGTCCAAGATCAGGAGCAGCGGCTGCGCTTTGCTAGGCAGCCGTGAGGAGATACCCCATATCCAAGGTGAGAGAAAACCAAGTAAGATGATAGGCACTGAGAGAGAGTATCAGAGGGCAGACAGAGTGAAATCACAATCACAGAAAACTAGCAAATCTGATCACATGGACCAAAGGCTTGTCTAACTCACTGAAACTAAGTCACGCCATGGGGGCCACCCCAGATGGGCGGGTCATGGTGGAGAAATCTGACGGAATGTGGTCCACTGGAAAGGGGAATGGCAAGCCAATTCAGTATTCTTGCCTTGAGAACCGCATGAACAGTATGAAAAAGCAAAAAGATAGGACACTAAAAGATGAACTCCCAAGGTCAGTAGGTGCCCAATATGCTACAGGAGATCAGTGGAGAAATAACTCCAGAAAGAATGAAGGGATGGAGCCAAAGCAAAAACAACACCTATTTGTCGATGGGACTGGTGATAAAAGCAAGGTTTGATGCTGTAAAGAGCAATATTGCATAGGAACCTGGAATGTTAGGTTCATGAATCAAGGAAAATTGAAAGTGGTCAAACAGGAGATGACAAGAGTGAACACTGACATTCTAGGAATCAGAGAACTAAGATGGACTGGAATGGGTGAATTTAACTCAGATGACCATTATATCTACTACTGCGGGCAGGAATCCCTTAGAAGAAATGGAGTTGTCATCATAGTCAACAAAAGAGTCTGAAATGCAGTACTTGGATGCAATCTCAAAAACGACAGAATGATCTCTGTTTCCAAGGCAAACCATTCAATATCACAGTAATCCAAGTCTATGCCCCAACCAGTAATGCTGAAGAAGCTGAAGTTGAACAGTTCTATGAAGACCTACAAGACCTTCTAGAACTAACACCCTTAAAAAGATGTCCTTTTCATTATAGGGGACTGGAATGCAAAAGTAGGAAGTCAAGAAACACCTGGAGTAACAGGAAAATTTGGCCTTGGAGTACAGAGTGAAGCAGGGCAAAGGCTAATAGAGTTCTGCCAAGAGAATGCACTGGTCATAGCAAACACCTCTTCCAATAACACAAGAGAAGACTCTACACATGGACATCACCAGATGGTTGACACTGAAATCAGATTGATTATATTCTTTGCAGCCAAAGATGGAGAAACTCTATACAGTCATCAAAAACAAGACCAGGAGCTGACTGTGGCTCAGATCATGAACTCCTTATTGCCAAATTTAGACTGAAATTGAAGAAATTGGAGAAAACTACTAAACCATTCAGGTATGACCTAAATCAAATCCCTTATGTCTATACAGTAGAAGTGAGAAATAGATTTAAGGGACTAGATCTGATAGACAGAGTGCCTGATGAACTATGGAAGGAGATTCATGACATTGTACAGGAGAGAGGAATCAAGACCATCCCCAAGAAAAAGAAACGCAAAAAAAGTAAAATGTCTGTCTGAGGAGGCCTTATAAATAGCTATGAAAAGAAGAGAAGCAAAAAGCAAAGGAGAAAGGAAAGATATACCCATTTGAATGCAGAGTGCCAAAGAATAGCAAGGAGGGATAAGAAAGCCTTCCTCAGCAATCAATGCAAAGAAATAGAGGAAAACAATAGAATGAGACAGACTAGAGATCTCTTCAAGAAAATTAGAGATACCAAGGGAACATTTTATGCAAAGATGGGCTCAATAAAGGACAGAAATGGTAGGCCCCTAACAGAGGCAGAAGATATCAAAAAGAGGTGGCAAGAATACACAGAACTGCACAAAAAAGATCTTCACGACCAAGATAATCACGATGGCATGATCACTGACCTAGAGCCAGACATCCTGGAATATGAAGTCAAGTGGGCCTTAAGAAGCATCACTATGAATGAAGCTAGACAGAATTCCAGTTGAGCTATTTCAAATCCTGAAAGATGATGCTGTGAAAGTGCTGCACTCAATATGCCAGCAAATTTGGAAAACTCAGCAGTGGCCACAGGACTGGAAAAGGTCAGTTTTCATTCCAATCCCAAGAAAGGCAATGCCAAAGAATGCTCAAACTATCACACAATTGCATTCATCTCACATGCTAGTAAAGTAATGCTCAAAATTCTCCAAGCCAGGCTTCAGCACTACGTGAACTGTGAACTTCCAGATGTTCAAGCTGGATTTAGAAAAGGCAGAGGAACCAGAGATCAATTTGCCAACATCTGCTGGATCATGGAAAAAGTAAGAGAGTTCCAGAAAAACATCTATTTCTGCTTTATTGACTATGCCAAAGCGTTTGACTCTGTGGATCACAATAAATTGTGGAAAATTCTGAAAGAGACGGGAATACCAGACCACCCGACCTGCCTCTTGAGAATTCTGTATGCAGACCAGGAAGCAACAGGTAGAACTGGACATGGAAAAACAGACTGGTTCCAAATAGAAAAGGAGTATGTCAAGGCTGTATATTGTCACCATGCTTATTTAACTCATATGCAGAATACATCATGAGAAACCTTGGGCTGGAGGAATCACAAGTGGGAATCAAGATTGCGGGAGAAATATCAATAACCTCAGATATGCAGATGACACCACCCTTATGGCAGAAAGTGAAGAAGAACTAAAGAGCCTCTTGATGAAAGTGAAATAGGAGAGTGAAAAAGTTGGCTTCAGTTCATCAGTTCAGTAGCTCAGTCATGTCCGACTCTTTGCAACCCCATGAATTGCAGCATGCCAGGCCTCCCTCTCCATCACCAACTCCCAGAGTTCACTCAAACTCACATCCATCGAGTCAGTGATACCATCCAGCCATCTCATCCTCTGTTGTCCCATTCTCCTCCTGCCCCCAATCCCTCCCAGCATCAGAGTCTTTTCCAATGAGTCAACTCTTCACATGAGGTGGCCAAAGTACTGGAGTTTCAGCTTTAGCATCATTCCTTCCAAAGAACACCCAGGACTGATCTTAAGCTCAACATTCAGAAAACTAAGATCATGGCATCCGGTCCCATCACTTCATAGCAAATAGATTGGGAAACAGTGTTAGACTTTCTTTGGGGGGTCCAAAATCACTGCAGATGGTGATTGCAGCCATGAAATTAAAAGATACTTACTCCTTGGAAGGAAAGTTATGACCAACCTAGACAGCATATTCAAAAGCAGAGACATTACTTTGCCAACAAAGGTCCATCTAATCAAGGCTATGGTTTCTCCATTGGTCATGTATGGATGTGAGAGTTGGACTATAAAGAAAGCTGTTCTGAAGAATTGATACTTTTGAACTATGATGTTGGAGAAGACTCTTGAGAGTCCCTTGGGCTGTGAGGAGATGCAACTGGTCCATCATAAAGGAGATCAGTCCTGGGTGTTCATTGGAAGGACTGATGATGAAGATGAAACTGCAATCCTTTGGCCACCTAATGCAAAGAGCTGACTTGTTGAAAAAGACTCTGATGCTGGGAAAGATTGAGGGAAGGAGGAGAAGGGGACGACAGAGGATGAGATGGTTGGATGGCACCACTGACTCAATGGACATAGTTTTGGGTGGACTCTGGGTGTTGGTGATGGACAGCGAGGCCTGGAGTGCTGTGGTTCATGGTTTTACAAAGAGTCAGACACGACTGAGCAACAGAACTGAACTGAACTCATAGTTGAGAGTTATGTTTATTCAGTGGTGATTTTTAGGACTTCAAGCCCAATAGGCAGCATCTCAGGTAGACCTGAGAAACTGCTCCAAGGAGGCAGGGTAGGGAGTCAGGTTATATAGAAGTTTGTAACAAAGGGAGGCAGGCAGCCTGAACATCAGAGATATTGTTAATTAAGGGAAACCAGCTATCTCAAGTTAAGGAATTTAGCATTCTTCTATGTAAGGAAAGATGCAAGTTTTGGGCTTAGGGAAATCATTCCTTTCATATGCGTCTCAGCTATCTGGCGCCAGCAGCATCTTGTATTTTCACATTCCCCCCCCCTCCCCCACACCCCCTGGCTCAGAAATTCACATTTGGAGGGCCAGAAACATTGATGCCTGTGACATCCTAGTTTACAGATATGGCAGGTGATATTCCATTTCATACTCTAATGAGGAAAGGTCAGATGCTGACGTCCAGAGATGCAGAGATGAAACAGAGCAGGGTTGGAGGGTTACCCACCTTTGCAGACATCAGAAGCATAATTCCTGTCAGTTACGAGCACTTGTTTAGATTTTGTGGCTCTGTGGACTCAAGCAACCTAGTAGCTGGGTTTTCCTGAAGGCTAGAAGGCAAGACCAACCAGATGAGCAGAATGAAAGAATGGTGTCAAGTGGGTCTTTCTGGACAATTTTCTAGATTTTGCTGGGTTTTCACAATAAGCTGTATGCCTTCTGCCTCTTCCCTCAAGTTTCCTGGTGACACTGAAACATATATCACATTTTTTGCGAGGCCAGGCTCAGTCTTAATCTGTGGCCAAGGAAAGAGAGATGCTTCCTCTTGGCAAAGGCTTCTTCTTAGTCTTAAAACTGTATGTTTTTCTCTGCAGCAGTTTCAAATAGTATTGAAATTGTTGATTTGGCATGAGGGAATAAGGTAGCAATGGGGGGTGATGAGAAAAAATATGTTTCTACTACTACAAATGTTAAAATATTTTAAAAATATTTAAATGTCAAATCTCCTTGACTGACAAATTCTTGGTTCAATTTAACTATTTTTACTAAAATTGAAGGTTTTTCTAAAGACAGAAAACAGAGCACTTCCCAACATATAGTGTTAGCTTTTTGTATTAATGACCAATGTTTTAGGGTTAAAACATTGTGGGTATCTGAGTTTAAAATCTTCCAACAAGTTTAATTAACCTCCAAATAACACACAAGGGAATTCCCATAAGGATAACAATTAAAATAAATAAATTTATATTACAAAATAAAAAATAAACTCTTCCAACAAGTTTAATTTTGGGAAAAATCTTTTTTTGGGGGAGAAGGATAAGGGAGGGTGGAAATAAAGACTAATTCCCTAGAAAAATCTGACAAGAAGCCTGCCTTGTGGGTTTTAATATTGCTTCTTAAACACAGTAGGCTGCTGACTATTTTAGATCCAGTGATTACATAATCTGTTATAACATATTGAAAGTCATTCAGTCATGTCTGACTCTTTGTGACCCCATAGACTGTAGTCCATGGAAATCTCCAGGCCAGAATACCAGAGTGGGCAGTCTTTCCTTTCTCCAGGTGATCTTCCCAACCCAGGGATCGAACCCAGGTCTCCTGCATTGCAGGTGGATTCTTTACCAACTGAAGCACATATCAATTTCAAGCTCAAAGGGATTTTCCAAGTGGGCCATGTATAAAAGCTCTTTCCAAATGAAACACAAAATCTGGTTGTAGTTAATTGTGAAATATTTTAGCTACAGAGAACTATAAGAGTGATTGATTCAGGTAAAGAAGTTAACCCATTTTCCATACAGTATCTTTTTCTGAAACAGAAAGCAAAAACAAACAGGTATATGTGACTTAGTTACTTGATTAATCTAGGAGCAAGTCTTACTTGTGCTGGTGATTGCATCATATTTGTATAGAACCGGTTGAGAATTAAATCACTTTTTCTTATTAAAATTATAGCTTTCCCTTCATGGAAAATAATCTAGTGTACACCGAATTTGGATGTCTGTAGGCAATATTTTAATTAGTGGGCTTCCCTGGTGGTTCAGATGGTAAAAGCGTCTGCCTGCAATGTGGGAGACCTGGGTTTGATCCTTGGGTTGGGAAGACCCACTGGAGAAGGCAATGGCAACCCACTCCAGTGTTCTTGCCTGGAGAATCCCAGGGATGGGGGAGCCTGGTGGGCTGCCGTCTATGGGGTCACACGGAGTCAGACATGACTGAAGCGACTTAGCAGCAGCACAGTCAAATTCCTGGCAGAAAGAGCTAGGGTCCTTAGATACATTAGTAAAGTTACTTAGATTTCATTTATAACAAGCATCACACGGTTTATAGGAATTATGTAGATTATTTGCTATCAGGAAAATTGCTAATTTCCAAAGAAAGAAGACAGACTTTGACCTAAGTACCTGGAAGATTTGTGTGACTGCTGTTTTGAATTCCAGAAATACTTTTGCAAAAGATAAAGGGCTTTCAGAAAGATTCTCCATTCCCATCCCATCCTGTAGCATCTATTAACTAACAGAATTTTGAGGTAACATTAACTAATTTATAACTTTCAGCCACATTTAATTAATTTTCCACCCCATTTCTGCTTACAAATGATATCTCACTTTGAATAATGGCTTTGCACTGGTTTGTTTGCTGGGTACATCATTCCAGATGGAATAAGAAATGGAAATCTGCGAATGCAAGGAAGCATTATTTAAACACCACCCCCAAATGTGGAGGGGTTTAATTTATTCTGTGGCCTCTAATTGTGCTAATTAAGAATTTTCATAAAAAATTTAAAACAGGGGTTCCTAACTTGGGGCCTGTAGACTATAGGTCAAACCTTAGACTGCATGAAGTCTGTGCATCTACTGAAATAAGCAGAATTTCAAATGTGTGTGCATATATACTTTTTACTAGATACAGATTTTTCCACTTTTTGAGATTCCCAGAAGTGTTCAAAATTCAAAAAGTATTTAACGATTATGCATGCTAAATTGTAAAGGAAAAATTAAAAAAATAAAAATATACGTCATTTGCAAAAGATGTCCTAGAATGAGTTTCCTTCCAAATGATAAGTTGGAGACAATCTCTTCAAATAAATATATTCATTAAGTATGTAAATATGCTTACATAAAGAATGCACTATACTTTACTGGTACACAGTACTCATTCTAGTATATAAAGCAGCAGGCTCCAACCTTCTTGGCACAAGGGATTAGTTTAACGGAAAACACTTCTTCCATGCACCTGGCATGGGGGGATGGTTCAAGCAGTAATGGGAGCTTTAGGGAATGCTGGAGAGCCACTCATGCCTGCTGTGTGGCTCAGTTCCTAACAGGCTGTGGACAGGTGCCCATCTGTGGCCAGGGGTTGGGAACCCTTGATATCAAGCATGGAGTTTGGGTTTTGTTCCACTGAATAGTGACAGCCATTTATAAAATTGAAAGCATGGAAAAAAAAAATAGAACAAGTCAGCTATTTCACAAGGAATTGAATGTTTTGGTTACCAAAGAATTATATGATTTAATAAGCATGGATAAGCACATTTCTCACAATTTAATACATTTTTCTCTCACTTTTGTTCAGCACTTCAGAGCTTCCTGGTCACTTCCATGCCCACTCTATTGCTTGGTCTTCAACATTGTCTTCTGATGCATTTGTGGCATAATATATAATGCTGTTGTCAGAGATGAGCAAAGTGAAGTTGTCACATGACTTGAGCATAGCTAATATGAGCCAGACTTCAAGGTGGGTCTTTTTGTTCAGGTAGATAATAAAAAGGTAATTAAGTAATATAGAACAAACAAATATAAAAATCATTTATCTAGTTTTGGATGTTAAAAATAGTATACATAATAAATTCAGCATAGTAATGATAGTGGTGCAAGAGAAGATTTTACTGTTCAGATTATAGATTGTGCCAATGAGGTTGCTTTGCATCCAGAGTTTCAAAAATTCTGTTTTTATTACTAAATGCCTCTGGACTTTCAACTTCTCTGGTGGCGTAATACCTGACACATGCAACTGAAGCTGTGTGACCATTGTCTTAAAGATCTTACTAAATCCTTGCATAGTGCAAATAAATGAGGCAAATACTTCCCCCCTTATGAATACTAGTCACCAAAACTGTCACAATGTCAAAATAAAAATCATTCCTTTCTCCTTTTAAATCTCAGTTACTCTTAAAGTACATGCATAAGAGGAAGTTAAAAACAAAAATGGAAACTTTACGCTGTATGCTATGTCAATGTTAATATTCACAGACTAGTTTCTATTTATTTATTTAGCTGTGCTGGCATGTGGGATCTAGTTCCCTGACCAGGGATTCAACCCAGGCCCCCTGCATTGGGAGCTCAGAGTTTTAGCTGCTAGATCACTAAGGTAATCCCAACAGACTAATTTTTAGATGTAATCTTTCTAATTCTGGTACTCAAAGAAATCAACTTTGTTTTTGCATTCAAGGAACTTGTATCCAATGGCGCTTTGGGACTCTAAGATTTGGTTTGTGTCAATCTGCATGTTTTATATCCACTACCTGTGTGTTGTGTATGTGTAAAGCATGGAAGCCAGAGTATCTGCATGTTGATGGATATCACCTCCCTTCTATCAGCTTCATGTTGTGGATGCAATAGAAAGTCCATGGTTACTTTTTCTGGATGTCAGTGCTTTGCAAAGATGAAAATTTTGCCTTTTGGACACAACAAGTTCTCTTCTATGAAAGACCTTTCAGCAGAGATCTGATCAGCTCTTGGGAGGGGGCTGAGAGGGGCATTTAGACAGCAGTGAGTAGCCAATAAGGACAGCCAAAGTTTTGTTCCAATTTCAAGATTCGTTGACTTTTCACACTCAATTCAGCCTTATGTTTCTTTTTAGATGAACTAAAATGTTTTCTCTGTCTGCATGGTAGATATTTTCTAAAGAGTTAGTCAAATATATAGTGGTGCAAAGTTGCTGAAGATGAATAAATATTTTTGCTTGATTGCAGTTTTTTTTAAACATATATATATATATATATATGGTTTTTTTTTTTTTTTTTTTGGGGGGGTTGGGGGCACGGGGGTGTGCATCCCTGGTGGCTCAAATGGTAAAGAATCTGCCTGCAATGCAGGAGGCCTAGGTTCGATCCCTGGTTGAGGAAGATCCCCTGGAGAAGGGAATGGCAGCTTACTCCAGTATTCTTGCTTGGAAAATCCCATGGACAGAAGAGACTGGCAGGCTACAGTCCATGGGGTCAAAAAGAGTTGGATACAACTAAGCACATGTATACCTGTGGTGGATTCATTTGGATATTTGGCAAAACTAATACAATTATGTAAAGTTTAAAAATAAAATAAAATTAAAAAAAATAAAAAAAGAAAAGAAACAATTAAGCAGCTAACAGTATTCCTTTTTTTAAGAAATGGAGTATAATTGGTTTCCCAGGTAGCTCAGATGGTAAAGAATCTGCCTGCAATGTAGGAGAC
This sequence comes from Bos taurus, assembly GCF_002263795.3. Classification (NCBI taxonomy): domain Eukaryota; kingdom Metazoa; phylum Chordata; class Mammalia; order Artiodactyla; family Bovidae; genus Bos; species Bos taurus. The sequence continues at coordinate 10,738,300 of NC_037336.1, forward strand.
CCAGGTTCAATCCCTGGGTCAGGAAGATCCCCTAGAGAAGGGAATGGCAATCCACTGTAGCATTCTTGCCTGGAGGATTCCACGGACAGGGGCCCCTGGAGGGCTATAGTCTATGGGGTCACAAAGTGTTGTACACAACTGAGCAATTAACACACACACACATACATATATCCATTTTTTTTAAGATTCTATTCCTGCATAGGTCATTACAGATTAATGAGTAGAGTTCCCTGTGTTATACAATAGGTCCTTATTAGTCATCTATTTTATATATAATAGTATGTATGTACATTGACCCCAATCTCCCAATTCATCCATCACCCCCTTTTCTACCCCTTGTAACCATAAGTTTGTTTTTGACATCTGTGACTCTATTCTTTTTTGTAAATAAGTTGATTTGTGTCATTTTTTAAGATTCCACATATAAGCAATACCATAGGATATTTGTCTTTCTCTGTCTGATTTACTTCACTTAGTATGATCATCTCTAGGTTTCCCCTCCTACCATATTGCTGCAAATAGCTTTATTTCACTCTTTTTCTGACTGATTAGTCTTTCATTGTATATATGTACCACATCTTTTTTATCCACTCATCTGTTGATGAATTCAAGGGCTTCCCATGTGTCTCAACTGATTAAAGAATCTGCCTGCAATGTGGGAGATCTGGGTTCAATCCCTGGGCTGGGAAGATCCCCTGAAGAAGGGAAAGGCTACACACTCCAGTATTCTGGCCTGGAGCATTCCATGGACTGTATAGTCCATGGGGTTGCAAAAAGTTGGACATGACTGAACGACTTTCACTTTCCCTGTTGATGGATATTTAGATTATTTCCATGTCTTGGCTATTGTTAATTGTGCTGCAATGAGCATTGGGGTACATGTAGCTTTTCAAATTATGGATTTTTCTGGATATATGCCCAGGAGTAGGATTGTTGGATCACATGGTAACTTTATTTTTACTTTTTAAGGAACCCCCATACTTTTTTTAAGGTTTTCCATAGTGGCTATACATTCCCACCAACAGTGTACAAACATTCCCTTTGCTCCATATCTTCTCCAGGATTATTTGTAGAATTTTTTATAATGGCCATTCTGATTGGTGTAAGGTGATACATCATTATACTTTTGGTTTGCATTTCTCTAATAATTAGTGATGTTGATCATCTTTTCATCTGCTTTTTGGCCATCTATGTGTCTTCTTTGAAGATATATCTATTTATATCTTCTGCCCATTTTTGATTATTTTTTATTTATTTATTTTTAATTGAAGGATAATTGCTTTACAGTATTGCATTGGTTTTACCAAATAGCAACATGAATCAGCTATAGGTTTACCCATGTCCCCTCCCTTTTGAACCTCCCTCCCCATTCCAACCCTCTAGATTGTTATCAAGCCTCAGTTTGAGTTCCCTGAGTCATACAGCAAATTCCCATTGGCTATCCATTTTACATATGTTAATGTATGTTTCCAGTTATTTTCTCCACACCTTCCACACTTTCCTTCTCCCCCTGCCACCATGTCTGTAAGTCTGTTCTCAATGTCTTTGTCCCCCTTGCTGCCCTGCAGATAGGTTTATCAGTACCATCTTTCTAGATTCCATATATATGAGTTAGTATATGATAATTGTTTTTCTCTTTATGACTTCATTCTGTATAATAGGCTCTAGGTTCATCTACGTCATTAGGACTGACTCTAATGTATTTATTTTTATGGCTGAGTAATATTCCATTGCATGTATGTACAATAGCTTCTTTATCCATTCATCTGTTGATGGATATCTAGGTTGCTTTCATGTCCTAGCTATTTTAAAAAGAGCTGAAATGAACATTGGATAACATACGTCTTTTTCAATTTTGGTTTCCTCAGGGTATATGCCTAGCAGTGGATTGCTGGGTCATATGGTGGTTTTATTCCTAGCTTTATAAGGTATCTCCATACTGTTCTCCATAGTGGCTGTATCAGTGTGCATTCCCACTAACGGTGCAAGAGGGTTCCCTTTTCTCCACACCCTCTCCAGCATCTATTGTTTTTAGATATTTTGTTGATGGCCACTCTGACTGGTGTGAGGTGCTATCTCATTGTAGGTTTGATTTTCATTTCTCTAATAATGAGCAATGTTGAGCCTCTTTTCATGTGTTTATTAGCTACCAATATGTCTTCTTTGGAAAAATGTCTGTTTAGGTCTTTTGCCCATTTTTTGATTGGGTAGTTTGTTTTTCTGGTATTAACTTGTATGAGCTGCTTGCATATTTTGTAAATTAATCCTTTGTCAGTTGTTTCATTTGCTATTATTTTTTTCCCATTCTGAGGGTTGTCTTTTCACCTTGAATATGGTTTCCTTTGCTGTACAAAAACTTTTGAGTTTAATTAGGTTCCAATTGTTTATTTATTTATTTTATTTCCATTACTCTAGGAGGCCGATTTATGTCATAGAGTGTTCTGTTTTCCCCTAGGAGTTTTATAGTTTCTGGTCTTACATTTAGGTCTTTAATCCATTTTGAGTTTATCTTTGTGTATGGTGTTAGGAAGTGTTCTAATTTCATTCTTTTACATGTAGGCATCCAGTTTTCCCAGCACCACTTATTGAAGAGACACTTTGACCCATTGTATTTTAATGACTCCTTTGTCAAAAATAAGGTATTCATAGGTGAGTGGTTTATCTCTGGGCTTTCTTTCTTGTTCACTGGCCTATATTTCTGTTTTTGTGCCAGTACCATACTGTTTTGATGACTATAGCTTTGTAGTATAGTCTGAAGTCAGGAAGGTTGTTTCCTCCAGCTCCATTCTCATTTCTTGATTTCTTTTGTCATTAGGACTCATTTGTGTTTCCATATGAATTGTGAGATTTTTTTTTGTTCTAGTTCTGTGAAAAATGCCATTGATAATTTGATAGGAATTGCACTGAATCTGTAGATTACATTTGGTAGTATAGTCATTTTCAAAATATTGATTCTTCTAACTCAGGAACATGGAATCTCTCTCCATCTGTTTATATTGCCTTTGATTTCTTTCAACAGTGTCTTATGGTGTTCTGCATATAACTCTTTTGTCTCCTTAGGTAGGTTTATTCCTAGGTATTTTATTCTTTTTGTTGCAATGGTAAATGGAGTCGATTACTTAATTTCTCTTTCTGATTTTTCCTTGTTATTGTATAGGAATGCAAGTGATTTCTGTGGATTGATTTTGGATCCTGTCACTTTGCTAAATTCACTGATTAGCTCTAGTGATTTTCTAATGTTATTTTTAGAGTTTTCTATGTATAGTATCAGGTCATCTGCAAAGAATGAGAGTTTCACTTCTGTTCCAATCTGGATTCCTTTTATTTCTTTTTCTTTTCTGATTGCTGTAGCTAGCACTTCTCAACCTATACTGAATAATAGTGGTCAATGTGGGCACCCTTGTCTTTTCCTGATCTTAGAAGGAATGCTTTCAGTTTTTCATCACTGAGAATAATGTTTGCTGTGGGTTTATCATATATGGTCTTCATTATATTGAGGTAGATTACTTCTATGCCCATTTTTTGAATAGTTTTTTTTTTTTATCACAAATGGGTGTTGAATTTTGTCAAAAGCTTTTTCTGCATCTATTGAGATTTTCATATGTTTTTTTAATCATTCAGTTTGTTTATATGGTGCATCATATTGACTGATTTGCATATATTGAAGAATCCTTGCATCCCTGGAATAAATGTGACTTGGTTATGGTGTAGGAGCTTTTTAATATGTTGTTAAATTTTGTTTGCTAGAATTTTGTTGAAGATTTTTGCATCTATGCTATCAGTGATATTGGCCTGTAATTTTATTCTTTTGTGTTGTCTTTGTCTGGTTTTGGTATCAGGGTGATGATGGCTTCATAGAATGAGAATGAACACATCCGTGTTCCTTCCTCTGCAACTTTTTGAAAGAGTTTTAGAAGGATAGGAATTAGTTCTCTAAATTTTTGATAGAATTCCCCTGTGAAGTTGCCTGGCTCTGCACTTCTGATTTTTAGGAAATTTTATATCACAATTTTGATTTCCAAACTTAAAGCTCAACATTCAGAAAACTAAGATCTTGGCATCTGGTCCCATCACTTCATGGCAAATAGATGGGGAAACAGTGTCAGACTTTATTTTTTGGGGCTCCAAAGTCACTGCAGATGGTGGTTGCAGACATGAAAGTAAAAGACGCTTACTCCTTGGAAGGAAAGTTATGACCAACCTAGATAGCATATTCAAAAGCAGAGACATTACTTTGCCAACAAAGGTCCATCTAGTCAAGGCTATGGTTTTTCCAGTGGTCATGTATTGATGTGAGAGTTGGACTGTGAAGAAAGCTGAGCTCTGAAGAATTGATGTTTTTGAACTGTGGCATTGGAGAAGACTCTTGAGAGTCCCTTGGACTGCAAGGAGATCCAACCAGTTCATTCTAAAGAGATCAGTCCTGGGTGTTCTTTGGAAGGACTGATGCTAAAGCTGAAACTCCAGTACTTTGGCCACCTCATGCGAAGAGTTGACTCATTGGAAAAGACTGATGCTGGGAGGGATTGGGGGCAGGAGGAGAAGGGACGACAGAGGATGAGATGGCTGGATGGCATCACCAACTCGATGGACATGAGTTTGGGTGAACTTCGGGAGTTGGTGATGGACAGGGAGGCCTGGCGTGCTGCAGTTCATGGAGGTGCAAAGAGTCGGACATGACTGAGTGACTGAACTGAACTGAACTGAATTGGGGTGTTCATAAATTCTATTTCTTCCTGGTTCAGTCTTGGAAGGTTGAACTTTTCTAAGAATCTGTCCATTTCTTCCAGGTTGTCCATTTTATTGGCATATATTAGCTCATAATAGTCTCATGATTCTTTGCATTTCTGTGTCGTCTGTTTTAACTTCTCCTTTTTAATTTCTGATTTTGTTGTTTTGATTCTTCTCTCATTTTTTCTTGATGAGTTGGTAAATGGTTCATCACTTTTGTTTATCTTCTCAAAGAACAAGCTTTTAGTTTTATTAATTTCTACTACTGCTTCCTTCATTTCCTTTCCATTTATTTCTGCTCTGATTAAAGATCAGAAATCATAAACTGATTTCTTTCCTTGTACTAACTTTGGAGATTTTTGTTCTTCTTTCCAGTTGTTTTAGGTGTAATGTTAGGTTGTCTATTCAATGTTTTCTTGTTTCTTGAGGTAGAATTGTGTTGCTATTAACTTCCCTCTTAGAACTGCTTTTGCTGCATCCCATAGATTTTGAGTTGTCATGTTTTCATTATTTGTTTCTAGGAATTTTTTGACTTCCTTTTGATTTCTTCAGTAACCTGTTCATTATTTAGAAATGTATTGTTTAATCTCCCTGTGTTTGTATTTTTTACAGTTTTTTTCCCCCTGTAATTGATGTGTAGTCTCATAGCATTGCAGTCAGAAAAGATGCTTGTTATGATTTTATTTTCTTTGAATTTACTGAGGTTTAATTTATGACCCAAGATGTGATCTATCCTGGAGAATGTTCCATGTGCACTTGAGAAGAAAGTGTATTCTGCATTTGGGTGGAAATTTCTGAAGATATTGATTAGGTCCATTTGGTCTAGTGCTTCATTTAAGATTTTTGTCCTTATTAATTTTCTATTTTGATGATCTGTCCATTTGGTGTAAATGGGGTGTTAAAGTCCCCTACTATTTTTGTGTTGCTGTCAACTTCACCTTTTATGTTTATGTGTTGAGTGCTCCTATGTTGTGTGGATAGACATTTATAATTGTTATGCATTCTTCTTGGATTGATCCCTTGATCATTATGCATTGTCCTTTTTTTATGTCTTGTAATATTCTTTATTTTAAGGACTATGTGGACTAAGATGAGAATTGCCACTCCAGCTTTTTTTCAATTTCCATTTTCATGGAATATCTTTTCCCGTCCTTTTACTTTTAGAGACACTGTATGTGTCTCTAGGTCTGAAGTCGGTCTCTTGTAGACAACATATGTATGGGTCTTGTTTTGTATTCATTCTGCCAGTCTGTGCCTTGTGATTGGAGCACTTAATCCATTTATATTTTAAGTAATTATATATATATATATATATATATATATGAGGTTTAATTTATATATAATTATATATATATATATGTATATGTATATATATTCTTATTGGCATTTTCTTAATTGCTTTGGGATTGTTTTTGTAGGTCTTTCCTTTCTCTTGCATTTATTACCTATATAAGTTCCTTTAATATTTGTTGTAAAGCTGGTTTGGTGGTGCTAAATTCTCTTAAATTTTGCTGGTCTGTAGGGCTTTTGTTTTCTCCATTAATTTTGAATGAGATCCTTGCTGAGTAATCTTGGTTGTAGTTTTTTTTTTTCTTTCAGAACTTTAAATACATCCTATAATTCCCTTCTGTCCTGTAGAGTTTCTGCTGAAAGATTCGCTGTCAATTGTGTGCATTTTCCTTTGTATGTTACTTCTTGCTTTCCCCTTGCTGCTTTTAATATTCTTTCTTTGGGTTTAATATCTGTTAACTTGATTAGTATGTGTCTCAATGTATTTCTCCTTGGGTTTATCCTTTCTGGGACCTTTGTGCTTCTTGAACTTGATTGACTATTTCCTTTCCCATGCTGGGGAAGTTTTCAATTATAATCTCTTCAAATTTTTCTCAGTACCTTTGTTTTTCTCTTCTTCTTCTGTTACCCTTATAATTAAAATGCTGGTGCATTTAATGTTGTCCAAGAGGTCTCTAAGGCTATCCTCAATTCTTTTCATTCTTTTTCCTTTATTCTGCTCTTCAGCAGTTATTCCCACCATTCTATTTTCCAATTCACTTAACCGTTCTTCTCTTTCCATTAATCTGCTATTGGTTCATTCCAGAGCATTTTTAATTTCACTAATTGAGTTATTCATCTCTGTTTGTTTAATCTTTATTTCTTCTATGTTCTTCGTAATTGTGTTAATTGTGTTGGTTGTTTCTGGTATTTTCTCCATTCTATGTTCGAGATTATGGAACATCTTTACTGTCATTATTCTGAATTCTTTTTCAGGTAATTTTCCTATTTCCTCTTTGTTTACTTGGTCTTGTGTGTTTCTAGTTTGTTACTTCATTTGTTTAATACTTCTCTGCATTTTTTTTTTTTAATATTGTGTTTGGGATGTCCTTCTCTGTCTTTGAGGTTGAATTCCATCTTCTTTTTGGTTTCTGCTCATGGTAGGTAGGGTTGATCCAGTGGTTTGCATAGACTTCTACTGGGTGTGACTTGTGCTTGTGCTCTAGTGGGAGGAGGTACTTTTTTTTTTTTTTTTTGCCTGTGGTGGTCAGGGCTGTATAAGGTGGTAATCCTGTTTGCTGATGATTGGGTTTGTGTTTTTGTTTTATTTGTTGTTAGGATGAGGTGTCCTGCACTGGATGCTGCTGGAAGTTGTGTGATGCCAGGTCTTGTATACAAGTGGAGGCCTTTGTGGGAGTTCTCACTAGTTAATACATCCTGGGGTTAGAAGTTTCCTGGCATTCTACAGTCTTGTTGTTAGTGTTCCCACTCCAAAGGTTCAGGGCCCAACCCCTGGCCAGAGAACTGAGATTCCACAGGTGGTCTCTTATGGCATTATAGGGGATTAAAACATACACACTAAAACAAGAAACAAAATGCAAATCCCAGACAAGTGGCAAATAGAAGATCAGGCAAATACTAACAAAAGTAATGGAATATATACACACACATACAGACAAAAAAAAAAAAAAAAAAAAGCAAAAAACAAATCAGTCCAAAAAAAAAAAAAGAAGAAGAAGAAATAAGGTAGAAAAGATTGGCTCCATGAGCAAAAGAAAGCAAAAATGATATAAATCAGTTGAAAACAAAACTAACTAAAACATAAACTGAAAAACAAAACCAAAACAATATGCCAACTGGGGAACAAAGCAATGACAGCAAGACAGACTAATAAGCATGGTGAGAAAAAGAGAGAAAAGGAAGAAAAGAAGAAAGAATAGAAAAACAAAGTCAAATAGAGATAGATAAAGGAAGTTTATATATATTAAAGAATAATTGGAGCCTATTATACAGAGAGAAGTAAGCCAGAAAGAAAAATACCAATACAGTATACTAACACATATATATGGAATTTAGAAAGATGGTAACAATAACCCTGTATGTGAGACAGCAAAAGAGACACAGATGTATAGATCAGTCTTTTGGACTCTGTGGGAGAGGGTGAGGGTGGGATGATTTGGGAGAATGGCATTGAAACATGTATATTATCATATGTGAAACGAATTGCCAGTCCAGGTTTGATGCATGATACAGGATGCTTGAGGCTGGTGCACTGGGATGACCCAGAGGGATGGGATGGGGAGGGAGGTGAGAGGGGGGTTCAGGATGGGGAACACATGTACACCCATGGCTGATTCATGTCAATGTATGGCAAAACCAATATAATATTGTAAAATAATTAGCCTCCAATTAAAAAAAGAATAACTACAACAGGAAAAGAATAAGAAAAGCAAATTAACTAATATATGTAGAAAAATAATAACAAATTAATTATTTTAATTAAAAAAGGAAAAAAAGGAGGGGACCTCAAAACCACAAAAGGCCAAAGTAGAGGCAGATGTATTTAAAGGAAATAAAAATTGTGATTAACAACAACAAAAAAATACTCAAAATTGTAAATAGACTTATTAGTACTAATAAAAACAGCAACTATAGCAACAGAGGGAAAAAAAGGAAAAAAGAAAAAAAAAAATCAGACCCAGCTACAGAATAAGGTAAAATATAAGAATAATAGATGTTTTTCTTGGATCTCAGCTGTCAGTGTCTTTTCCCTCTGAATCACAGTCTATCTCACCCCTCTAGGAGGCCCTTCAGTACTGGGCTGGTATCTGGGTCTTTTGTGGGGGCAGATCAGACTCCAATCTAGTCCTACTCCTGCGTGTTCTTGCCTCTATCATCTGCATTTGCCCGTGCTAGTGCATTTTCTTTTGTGGGACCTCTCATTGTCCTTTTATATATTCCATAGATTCAAACACTGCCTAGTTGATTGTGTGGATTTAATCTGCAGCTTGTACCACTGATGGGAAGGTTTTAGGTTCTCTTTTTTGGCCACATTGTGCCTGGGTTTCAATTGTGGTTTTATTTCCAACTCTGTGTATGAGTCATCCCCAGGGGTTTACTTCTCAGGCTGCCCTGGAGGACTTGGGTCTGCCCTAGGGAAGACCGGTGGGAAGGTGGTATGGCTGCTTGGATTGCAGGGGCCCTGGCGGTACTAGGTACTCAGGGGAGCTGGCAGCTGGGAATTGGCAGCTAGCAGGGAATATGGTGCTCTTGGGGCCTTTTCTAGCCTCTAGCTGCTCTGACCCAGTGGGGATCATGCATGGGGGGTGACAAGGAGAACTTGGCTCGTGGGTACCCTGGCAATGCCAAATACACAGGGGTGCTGGTGGCAATTGTCACAGGAGGTATGGCACTATTAGCTTCTAGCTTCTGGGAGTTCTGCCCCAGTGAGGATTTAGTGAGGAGGTGGCACAGCTGCTTGGATCATGGGAGCTCTGATGGTGCCAAGTGTACAGGGACACCAACTGCCTCAGTCTCAGGAGCTATGGTCCTTGTTGTTCAGTCAGCTCAGTTGTGTCCAACTCTTTGCGACCCCATGGACTGCAGCACATCAGGCTTCTGTGTCCTTTTCTATCTCCTAGAGTTTGCTCAAACTGATGTCCATTGAGTTGGTGATACCGTCTATCTATCTCATCTTCTGTCATCCCCTTCTCCTACTGTCGTCAATCTTTCCCAGCATCAGGGTCTTTTCAAAAAGTCAGCTCTTCCCATCAGGTGGCCAAAGTATTAGAATTTCAGCTTCAGCATCAGTCCTTCCAAATAATATTTAGGGCTGATTTCCATTAGGATGGACTGGTTTGATCTCCTTGCAGTCCAAGGGACTCTCAAGAGTCTTCTCCAACACCACAGTTCAAAAGCATCAGTTCTTTGGTGCTCAGCCTTCTTTATGGTCCAACTCTCACATCCATACATGACTACTGGAAAAACCATAGTTTTTATTATATGGACCTTTATTGGCAAAGTAATGCCTCTGCTTTTTAATATGCTGTCTAGGTTGGTCATATTTTTTTCTTCCAAGAAACAAGAGTCTTTTTATTTCATGGCTGCAGTCACCATCTGCAGTGATGTTGGAAAGTCTTTTCCTAGCCTCTGACAGCTGGCAATCAGAGGGCCTTCTCTGTTGCTTGGTCTGTTCAGGCACTTACAGGACTCCTCAGTTGGGGTCCTTTTCTGTTTCTTGGTGCATCAGGCACTGAAATGGTCAACCTCTCTGGGGTCTTTCAGCTGTCTAGTGCTGACCTCTATGGAGAGAGAGAGGCTATAGAGATGGCTACAACCCCTATTTGTGACTCAGCAGTATTGCCTTACTTCCATGTTTGTCTGGTTTTCCTTCACAAGCATTTCCCACTGTGAATTCCTCCCTCAGGTCCCTTTGGGCTGTCTCCCCACAGTCAACAGCAGATCTTGCCCAAGGATTGCTCTCCAATCTCTATGCCCCAGCTCCCAGCCACTGCACTTTCTAAGGGACTTGCATCCCTGTCCAGGGTATATGTGGCTGCAACAAGATTGCTTGTATGATTCTCATTCCACTCAGACTGTCACAGATTAGCTGTTTCACTCTCCAGTACCCTCAAATGCTTCACTTCCATCCTAAAGAATTGTCCCATGTGGGGATCTGACCCCAGCTTCATTTGTTCCATCCCCAGTTGCAGATCCAGCCCTACTCACTCCCCTCTTTTTCACCCTCCTTCCTTTGTCCTACCAAGTTTTGTGTGGTTCTATATATTATTTTCCAGTGGTCAGGTACTCCTGCCCGCTCTCAGCTGGAGTTCTGCAAGATCTTCTGTTTCTGGAGGTGTATTCCTGATGTATACCTGGAGAGAGATGCACTCCATGTCCACCTACTCCTCTGCCATCTTGGATCTTAGTTGTTGTTGTTTTTGATATTGAGCTGCATGAAACTGTATATATTGGAGATTAATCTCTCACTGGTTGCTTCCTTTGCAAATATTTTCTTCCATTATGTGGATTGTTTTTTTTTATCATTTTATTTTTTAATTTTACAATATTGTATTGGTTTTGCCATATATCAACATGAATCTGCCACAGGTATACACGTGTTCCCCATCCTGATCCTTGTTTTCATTTTCTTTATAGTTTCCTTTGCTGTGCAAATCTTTTGTGATGAATTAGGTCCCATTTGTTTATTTTTGTTTTAAATTTCATTGCTCTTGGAGGGAGATTGAAAAAGGACTTGCAGAGAATGTTCTGCCTATGTTTCCCTCTAAGAGTTTTATTGTATCTGGCCTTATATTTATGTCTTTAATCCCCATTTGAGTTAATTTTTGTGTACAGTGTTAGAGAATATTCTAATTTCATTCTTTTACATGTAGCTGTCCAGTTTTCTCAGCACCATTTATTAAAGAGGATGTCTTTTCTCCATTGTATAGTCTTGCTTCCTTTGTTGTAGATTAAGTGACCATAGGTATGTGGGTTTATCTCTGGACTTCCTACTCTGTTCCACTGTATTTGTGCCAGCACCATACATTCTTGATTACTATAACCTTGTAGTATATTTTGAAGTCAGGGAGCCTTATTCCTCCAACTTCATTTTTCTTTCTCTAGATTACTTTGGCTATTCAGGGTCTTTTGTGTTTCCTTGCAAATTGTAAAATTTTTTGTTTTAATCCTGTGAAAAAATGCCATCGGTAATTTAACAGGGATTGCACTGAATCTGTAGATTGTTTTCGATAGTATAGTCATTTTCACAATTTGATTTTTCTAATCTAAGAACATTGTATATCTCTCCATCTGTTTGTGGCATCTTTGATTTCTTTCATCAGCATCTTTCAGTTTTCTGAGTACAGGAAATCCTCCTTACATAGGATTATTCCTAGGTATTTTACTCTTTTGGTGAGATGGCAAATAGGATTGTTTCCTTAATTTCTCTTTCTGATCTTTCATTGTTAGTGTATAGGAATGCAAGCGGTTTCTGCATATTAATTCTGTAGCCTATAAGTTTATGAAATTCATTGATGAGCTTTAGTTGTTTTCTGTTAGCATCTTTAGGATTTACAATGTATAATATCATGTCATCTTCAAATAGTGACGGTTTTGATTCTTATTTTTCCAGTGTGAATCTCTTTTATTTCCTTTTTTCCTTTGATATCTCCATCACTTGATGGACATTTGGCTTGTTTCCAGTTTTTGGCTATTATGAATAATGGTGCTATGTAAATTCATGCACAAGTCTTTTTGTGGACATTTTTTTTTCAGGTTGGTTATGATCTAAGAATGTAACTACTGGAATGTATGGTATGTTTAGGTTTAATATTTAACAAACTGCCTTACTGCTTTTTCAAAGTGGCTGTATCATATACATTTCCACCAGCAAAGCACAAAGATGCTGGTTTCTTGGTTTCAAGTGACCTTGTTGGTCTTTTTGGTTACATTTATCCTGCATGATGTGTAATTGCACCCAGAGTCGGACACGACTGAGCGACTGATCTGATCTGATCTGATGGTTTAAATATTCATTTTTCTAATGACAAATTATATTGACCATCTTTCAATATTTATTGGCTATTTGTGTATTTTTTTTTTGCAAAATACTTACTCAAATGTGTATTTTTAAACTGGGTTGTTTATGTTAGTGTTGAGATGAAGGTCATGTTTCTATACTATGAATATAAATTATTTATCTGATATGTGATTTGATATTATTTTATTCCATGGTATGGTTTGTCCTTTAATTTTTGAATGGGGCCTTTTAATGAACAGAAGTTTTTAATTTTTATGGAACGTAATTTAACACTTTTAGTCTTGGGGATTGTACTTCTGTTTTTCCCTCTGACCAATCTCTGCCTGACTTTAGGTATCAATAACTTCTTGTGCTTTCTTTTAAGTTATTTTATAGTTTTAGACTTTACATTTAGGTCTGTGCTCCATTTTAAGTTAATTATGGTGTAAAAGATGAAGTGTATTTTTTTTTCTTTTAATATATGAAATTTCAATTTTTCCAGCAGCATTTGTTCAAAAAAGATTCTATGGTTTGTCCACTCATACTTTTGCACTTTTGCTACAATCAGCTGTCCATAAATAATTGAATCTATAGGTCTATCATGTTCCATTGATCTGTTTGTCTTTCTTTATGTTAACAGCACACTCCTTGATAATTGTAGCCGTATGGAAAGCTTGGAATCAGGTAACAGAAGTTCTCCTATGTTGTGCATATTGAAAACCAGAGACATTACTTTGCCAACAAAGGTCTGTCTAGTCAAGGACATGGATTTTCCAGTGGTCATGTATGGATGTAAGAGTTGGACTGTGAAGAAAGCTGAGCACCGAAGAATTGATGCTTTTGAACTGTGGTGTTGGAGAAACTCTTGAGAGTCCCTTGGACTGCAAGGAGATCCAACCAGTCCATTCTGAAGGAGATCAGCCCTGGGATTTCTTTGGAAGGAATGATGGTAAAGCTGAAACTCCAGTACTTTGGCCACCTCATGCGAAGAGTTGACTCATTGGAAAAGACTCTGATGCTGGGAGGGATTGGGGGCAGGAGGAGAAGGGGACGACAGAGGATGAGATGGCTGGATGGCATCACTGACTCGATGGACGTGAGTCTGGGTGAACTCCGGGAGTTGGTGATGGACAGGGAGGCCTGGCATGCTGTGATTCATGGGGTCGCAAAGAGTTGGACACGACTGAGTGACTGGACTGAACTGAACTGAACAGAAGTCCTCCTATGTTGTACTTCTTTGTCAAGTTTGCTTTGCTTCTTCTATGTCCCTTGTATTTCCATACAAATTTTAGGGTCAACTTGTCCATTTCTAACAAGTTTTATGGGAGTTTTGATAGGAATTGAACCTATAGTTGAGCTCTTTCAAATCCTGAAAGATGATGCTGTGAAAGTGCTGCACTCAATATGCCAGCAAATTTGGAAAACTCAGCAGTGGCCACAGGACTGGAAAAGGTCAGTTTTCTTTCCAATCCCAAAGAAAGGCAATGCCAAAGAATGCTCAAACTACCGCACAATTGCACTCATCTCACACGCTAGTAAAGTAATGCTCAAAATTCTCCAAGCAATATGTGAACCATGAACTTCCTGATGTTCAAGCTGGTTTCAGAAAAGGCAGAGGAACCAGAGATCAAATTGCCAACATCGCTGGATTATGGAAAAAGCAAGAGAGTTCCAGAAAAATATCTATTTCTGCGTTATTGACTATGCCAAAGCCTTTGATTGTGATCACAATAAACTGTGGAAAATTCTGAAAGAGATGGGAATACCAGACCACCTGATCTGCCTCTTGAGAAATTTGTATGCAGGTCAGGAAGCAACAGTTAGAACTGGACATGGAACAACAGACTGGTTCCAAAAAGGAAAAGGAGCAGTTCAAGGCTGTATATTGTCACCCTGCTTATTTAACTTATATGCAGAGTACATCATGAGAAATGCTGGGCTGGAGGAAGCACAAGCTGGAATCAAGATTTCCAGGAGAAATATCAATAACCTCAGATATGCAGATGACACTACCCTTATGGCAGAAAGTGAAGAGGAACTAAAAAGCCTCTTGATGAAAGTGAAAGTGGAGAGTGAAAAAATTGGCTTAAAGCTCAACATTCAGAAAATGAAGATCATGGCATCTGGTCCCATCACTTCATGGGAAATAGATGGGGAAACAGTGTCAGACTTTATTTTTTGGGGCTCCAAAATCACTGCAGATGGTGATTGCAGCCATGAAATTAAAAGACGCTTACTCCTTGGAGGGAAAGTTATGACCAACCTAGATAGCATATTTGAAAGCAGAGACATTACTTTGCCAACAAAGGTTCGTCTAGTCAAGGCTATGATTTTTCCAGTGGTCATGTATGGATGTGAGAGTTGGACTGTGAAGAAGGCTGAGTGCTGAAGAATTGATGCTTTTGAACTGTGATGTTGGAGAAGACTCTTGAGAGTCCCTTGGACTGCAAGGAGATCCAACCAGTCCATTCTGAAGGAGATCAGCCCTGGGATTTCTTTGGAAGGAATGATGGTAAAGCTGAAACTCCAGTACTTTGGCCACCTCATGCGAAGAGTTGACTCATTGGAAAAGACTCTGATGGTGGGAGGGATTGGAGGCAGGAGGAGAAGGGGACGACAGAGGATGAGATGGCTGGATGGCATCACTGACTGGATGGATGTGAGTCTGAGTGAACTCTGGGAGTTGGTGATGGACAGGGAGACCTGGCGTGCTGTGATTCATGGGGTCGCAGAGTCGGACACAACTGAGCGACTGAACTGAACTGAACTGAACCTATAGATTAATTTGGAAATTACTGCCTTTTCAATATTGTCTTATGGTTGATGAACATGATGTGTTCTACACGTATTTAAATCTTTAATTTCTCTCAATACTTCACGGTTTCAGTGTACTAACCTTTCACATCTTTTGTTCAATTTAATCCCAAATATTTATATTCTCATATACTATTATGAATGACATGATTTTTAAAATATCAGTTTCTGATAGCATGTTGCTAAAATATTTAAATATAATTTGTTTTTATATATTCATGTTGAGTCCTGCAATTTAACTAAACTTATTTATTAATTTTAAGAACTTCTTTTGAGATTTCATCAGATTTTCTACATTGATGTTTATATCTATGAATAAATTTTAATTACCCGTTTCCAGGGTGGATGACTTACATTTGTTCATATTTTCTATTGCACTGGCTCAAACCTCCAGTTTAATGTTGTATAAAAGCAGTGAGTCCAGAGATCCCTATCTTGTTCTTAATCTAAGGGGTAAAGTGTTTACATTTACCATTAAGTATGATATTAACCATAGGCTTTTCATTGATGCCGTTTGTCAGACTGAGAGAATTTCCTTCTATTCTGCTTGTCAAGAGTTTCTGTCAAGAATGACTGTAGTTTTGTCAACTTCCTTCTTTACATCTATTGAGACAATTGTGGTCATTTTTATTTGTTGGTTGTTAATATGGTAAATTATATTGATCATTTTTGATATAAAGTTTTTGTTTATGGCTATGAAAGAAACTGGTCTATAGTTATCTTTTCTTAAAATTGTTTGCGTTTGGAGCAGGACATAGTATAGACTGGGAAGTATTCTTTTCTTTTCAATTTCCCTGAAAGAGTTGCTATAGGGTTGGTATCATTTCTCAAGAATTGGCAATATACACTGGTAATCCATTTGGGCCTGGAGTTATCTTTGTGGAAAGGTTTTTAAGCTACAAGTTCAATTACTTTAAAAGATACATAATTATTCATGTTATCTCTTCCTTCTTGGGAGATCATTGGGAGTTTGTATCATTCAGGGAAATTAATCAGTTTCATCTACATTGTAGATTTCACTGGAATGAAGTCATTTATGTTATTCATATATTAATGTTTATATATTATCCTTGTAATATATATAGAGTCTGTAGTTACTACCCTTTTATGTATCTTGATATTGGTAATTGTGTCCACTGTCTCTTTGTCACACCAGTATGACTAGAGTTTCACCCCACTCCAGTACTCTTGCCTGGAAAATCCCATGGACGGAGGAGCCTGGTGGGCTGCAGTCCATGGGGTCGCTAAGAGTCAGACACGACTGAGCGACTTCATTTTCAGTTTTCACTTTCATGCATTGGAGAAGGAAATGGCAACCCACTCCAGTGTTCTTGCCTGGAGAATCTCAGGGACGGGGGAGCATGGTGGGCTGCCGTCTATGGGGTCGCACAGAGTTGGACATGACAGAAGTGACTTAGCAGCAGCAGCAGCAGCATGGCTAGAGTTCTGTTAATTTTACTTATTTTTCTCAAGTATCTAACTTTTAATTTCATTGATTTTTTCTATTGCTTTTCTGACTTTTATTTAATTATTTTCACTGTAAATTTATTACTTTTTTTCTGCTTATATTGGACTTAACTTGACCTTCTCTTTCTAATTTCTTAGGATATAAATGGATGACAAATTCTTTTATATTTTGTAGGTCCGAAGAGGACTATGTTTATTCTTCCTGTTGACAAAATCAACATGAAGATAGAAAATCAGTTACTTTTAATTGCCTTTTAATATTTTAAAGACCTTATTCAACTGTTTTCTCACTTGATTGCTTCTGATGAGAAACAAATGTCATTCCTATGTTTATTATATGGTGGGTAATGTGTCTATTCTCTGGTTGCTTTTGAGATTCCCTTTTACCACTGAATTCATTGATCAACTTGATTATGATGAAAGCCTTGGTGTAGTTTTCTTTATGCTTCTTGTGCTTGGAGTTTACTGAGCTTCTTGAATATATGAGCTTATAGTTTACAACAAATTTAGAAACATTTAAACATTAATTCTTCAAATACTTTTTCCTTCACTTGTGTTTTCCTTCCATTCAGGGATTTTTGATTGAAATTGCCCCATACTCATGGATACTTTGATCATCTTTTTAATTCAATTTTTTCTGTTTTATCTTGGTTGTTTCCATTGCTATGTCTTCAAGTTCACTAATCTTTTCTTCTGTAATGTTCAATCTGTCACTAATCACTTTCTAGTGCAGTATTTGTCTCACACCTTGTATTTTTCTGCTCTAGTACTCTTGCCTGGAAAATCCCATGGATGGAGGAGCCTGGTAGGCTGCAGTCCATGGGGTTGCCACGAGTCTGTCGTGACTGAGTGACTTCACTTTCACTTTTCACTTTGATGCAATGGAGAAGGAAATGACAATCCACTCCAGTGTTCTTGCCTGGAGAATCCCAGGGATGGCAGAGCCTGGTGGGCTGCTGTCTCTGGGGTCGCTCAGAATCGGACACGACTGAAGCGACTTAGCAGCAGCAGAAGTTTGATTGGAGTCTTTTAAATTTCTTTCCATATTTCTTCTTAACTTTTAAGCATCTGGAATATAGCTATAAGGAAAATTTTAATGCTTTGTCTGACAATCTTAACATCTGTATCAGTTTTGGATCAGTTTTAGTTGATTTTTTTCTCCTCATAGATTTTATATTCTTGCCTCTTTCCATGACTAGTAGCTTTTTCTTGGTTCACGAGCACTGGGAATTTTATCTTGTTGGTCTCTGGCTATTTGGGGATTCCTATAACTATAATTTAGCATTGTTCTGTGACCCAGTTAACTTACTTGTGAAGAGTTTGACCTTCTCAGGCTTTGCTCTTTATGTCTGTTATGCAGAACAAAAGCATGTTTAGTCCAGGATTTCCCTGCGACTCAGATGGTAAAGAATCCGCCAGTGACGCAGGAGATCCCAGTTTGATCCGTGGCTTGGGAAGATACCCTGGAGAAGAGCATGGCAGCCCACTCCAATGTTCTTGTCTGGAGAATCCCCATGGACAGGGGAGTGTGGCAGGTTACAGTTCTTGGAATCATGAAGAATGGGACTTGACTGAGTGACTAAGCACAACCGATTACCACCAAAGAAACTAAGACCTATCTAAATCCTCCACATGGTACCCTGTCAGTTCTGAGACTAGTCTGGCTGCTATGAGAAAATATGATTTTTGGTCTGATGTCAGCCACATGTACTGTTCTCTTTAATCCTTTTGGGTAATTCTTACTCTAGACTAATTTCCTCACGTTTATGCACTGAACAGTACTCAGTTGAATACATTATGAAACCCTTTGCAAATATCTAGAACTCTGTGTAGCTCTGTGCTTTCCAGTGTTCTCTTCTAAGAATTAACTGGCCAGTTTCCCCAGCTTAGAGAGTTGGCCATCTCTAACTAGTTTCTCCTTCCCAACAGGAAACTGAAGCCACATAAGTTCATCTTATTTACTTCCTGTCTCTCAGTGATCACTGTATTTTGTTGATTGAGGTATAGTCTTTTGAAAAACATTTTTTGAATTTTGCTTTTCTTTTGACTGGAAGGTAAATGTGATTCTTCACACGATAACTTTGCAAAACATAAATCCTTCTCAATATTCTTTCATAATAAAATTTTTTCTTATTTTCCATGAGACAACATAAAGACATACAACCTGTGCCTTGTACATTGACTTGCTAAAGACACGGTGTTTGAAGTTACTCTCTTAAGAAATCTTCTTGGTCAGTTTTCTAAACAGTGGCAAAGCATCTTTGCTTTAACCACTCATGGTACTTATAAGAACATAACAATTTAACTGATGACATTTATTTTGTTACACAGTTTTTAATTAGTCCTGGAAGCTTTTTTCTCACTGTTTTTCTCCTTTATGACTTGATTGCATTGCCAGCAAAGAAGCCCCATTCCTTCTGGAAAAGATTCCTATGAAGAAAAGTTCTGGGGCCTGATTGTCCTAAAGATGGCTTTGTCCAGAAGCAATTTAAGTGTGCAGCTGGAGAGCCTAATTCATTTGATCTCTGATCTCTGTGATAACATATGCCTCCCCCAAAAGTGGGGAAAGTCAAGGTCATCTGTTGCTAATCATCGCAGGATTTGAACTTCAAAAAAATGGAAATAGAAGATTTTCATGAAGAGCCCTTATGTCCTTTTGCTTCCTTTCCAAGACTTAATCATTTTTCAATCTCAGGGCAGAATGAAATAATTATTCAGTCTTATCCTAAGGGGATAAGAGTATAGCTAAACATCCATTTAAAAATATTTCTTTTTCTTTCAATGTACATTCTTCAATGGATTTCAGGAGGATTACTGAGTTCCTGTTTTTGTTTTTCCTTTTTCCTTTTTGTAAAATAGGTCAGGCTCCTTAGAGGAAATAAGTCAATAAAAATGCTTGTCTAAAGTGTGAGGTTTAAAAGACATCTGTTTAAGAAGACAAGGCAAGGGAGAAAGAGAGGAAATGACTTATATATCTAGGCTTCTACAAACAAGCATGGCCACTGATTCTGTGGATGAAGACTTACTGGCAAATCCATTAGGCCAGCACGAAGGCTCTGGGCTCTGATTCAGGCTGTCTGGATTCAAATTCTGGTTCATTCACTTACTGGCTAAGCCATCTTCACCAAGTTACATAACGTTACTGTATCTCTGCTTCCCCAACTCTAAGTGGAATGGTGATGTCACCTCTCTCTGATGTTTGATATAAAGATAGTTCGAATTAATATTTATAAAGACCTTAGAATAGTTCCTAGTGCATAGAAAGTGCCGTATATACAAGTGTCCTACAAAATATGCCTTTTAAAAATATATTTTCTGGGAAATACAACCATTTGCTGACCCAAGAATCACCCTATTTTGGGAACTGTCATTTTGTGCAATTGTTATTAAGGTTGGGTTCCAGTGGGAAATAGAATTGAAATATCTATGAAAGAAACTTGTGTAGAAAGGGCTCTTATCTCTTACTACAATAAATGAGCAGAGTATTTTTTCATAAAAAATGTATTGAGGTCTTCCTGGATATTCAACATAATGCCAGGTGCTAGGAATGTAAGGATGAGCAAGGCTGCTGCTGCTGCTGCTGCTGCTAAGTCGCTTCAGTCGTGTCCGACTCTGTGCGACCCCATAGACGGCAGCCCACCAGGTTCCCCCGTCCCTGGGATTCTCCAGGCAAGAACACTGGAGTGGGTTGCCATTTCCTTCTCCAATGCATGAAAGTGAAAAGTGAAAGTGAAGTTGCTCAGTCGTGTCTCTCAGTGACCCCATGGACTGCAGCCTACCAGCCTCCTCCGTCCATGGGATTTTCCAGGCAAGAGTACTGGAGTGGGGTGCCATTGGCTAAGTTTCACTTAAGGAGCATTGCAGTCAGCAGACCAATAAGTGGATCATTTTAAAACAATGTGGGGATGCAGTAGCAAGAATGTTTCTAAGGAGCACCAGATAAAATGTCCTAATCCAGTGTGTTGGAGGGTTGGAAATCAGGTCAAAGAAAGCCTCCTGGAGTTGATGAGTGTAAGGCAACCAAGCCATGAGGAGGGAAATGGCATTCCTGGCACAGGGAGAGAAATGACAGCCGTTATGAATTCAGGGAATAAAGCGAGTTTTATGCTGAGCACTGCTGGAGACTGTACAGGCAGAGGAAGCACTGTGATTTGGTGGGCACTGCCCTTCTTGGTAGCTCTTCTTGCAAGTGACATCCTGGACAGAGCAGTACTATATTTCAGGGGCTAGGAAGCAAGGAAAGGTTGGTGGTAGCAAGGGTGGAGGCTGGGCCCCATGGGTAGAGGCTGGGTCTGTGGGTGGAGGCTGGGTCCCATGGGCTGGCCATATCCTGAGAGATCACTCTAGGATCTGGAACTGCACCCAAGCTCTGGAGTTCAGGGCACAATTTCATCACTTTGCCCATGGGTGAATTGAGTCTCAGGTTGACACAAAATAACCAGACTCATAAGCAGCTGGTTTTCAAACAAATGTCATATTATAAATATACACCAAAATCTTAATCTTGCAGAATAACCAACATGCTCACAGTGCCTCTGATCCCCACTTTGTTGCTGAAATCCATTTCAGAAATCTAATTAGAGATCTGATTGCTGGTTGGTCAAAGTCATTCTTGATGTGCATTTCCAACAACCTAGACAAGTGGATTGCCCACTCTTTTATTTCAATATGCAATATTTCTACCCCAGTGATATATATTGGTCCTTGAGAGAGAGAAGAAGCTTCCTCTTCTGGAGAAAACTGAATAAAATTGGATAGTTCACTGCCTTATGGCTTCCTGGTTTTAGAATTTCCTTATCTCAGAAGGCTATGTTATGTTATGATAACTTGGCCACAGTTTTCTCTAACACCAGATCTATAATCATGTTATATTAAAAAAAACACTGTTGTTTTCTCAAGTGGGTATGGGGGTTTCTTGTTTTCTTCACAAAATTAGGGTAAAACCTTGCCATATGATCCATCATTTGTTGATTTTTGTTAGATTTCAAAAGATAACTGTTTCCTTCACTTTATCTCTTAACCCAGGTCTTTGTTTTGCTTTCATTTTAATTTTTGGTGGTTGACATTGCAGACTAGTTTATAGCCTTTAAATGTACTTCTGGGGCCAGACACTAAGGAACTACTTGAACATGAATCTCTGATGAGTGGAGAGTATGAGAGCATTAGGATTAAATCTGGGTGACAAAAACAAAATACTATGAAAAATTACTATTATTCATTTGCAAATTTCAAAAGCAGGAGAGAAACCCCATATGCATCGTATTTTCATCCCTCAATTCTTTCTTCTTTGCTGTATCACAGGCCAAATTGCCACCTGGACCTCCTTAATGCTGCCAAGCAACTACTTGCCATATAAGCTCCCTGATTATTTTTCATGCCTTTTGAATTTTATCTTCCTTTAATCATGTCAGTAATGACTTGCTGTGTCCAGCAGTGTAGTATCTACCATACGGGACAAAGAATTATTAGTTAATAAATAAATAAATAAATAATTGGAGAGAAGAGATAAGATGCGTGAAAATAAATCACACTTTTTTTTAAATTAAAAATCAATATATATATAAGTTGTTTTACTAGCGAATGGGGCTCCCGAGGTAACTCACTGGTGAAGAATCTGCCTTCCGATGAAAGAACCACAGGAGACATGGGTTCCATCCCTGGAGAAGGAAATGGCAACCCACTCCAGTATTCTTGCCTGAAGAATCCCATGGACAGAAGAGCCGGCAGGCTCTTGGAGACAGTCCATGGAGTTGCAAAGGGTCTGACATGACTGAGCGACTGAGCACACACGGGCAATCACTTATGAATTTGAAAGAAGAATTATAATGATTCAGTGCAGCTAAAGTATGCTGATAAAGGTGGCACTTGTGGTGAATCTTAAAGAATGGATACATAGATCACGTGTTGACACAAAGGAGATTTTAGAAAAGAAAAGCTTAGAGAAAATGGAGACGGGAGCGGGTTTCATGTGTGCCTTGTGTGCCTGTGTTGTTGAAGGGCAGGTCATAAGAAGTAGTCCTGTGGAGGGAAAATGTAATGTGAAAGTGTTAGTCGTTGTCACTCACTTAGTTCCATGGACTGTAGCCCACCAGGCTCCTCTGTCCACGGAATTATCCAGGCAAGAATACTGGAGTGGGTTGCCATGCCCTTCTCCACCAGTTCTTTTTGACTCAGAGATCAAATCCCGGTCTTCTGCATTGCAGGCAGATTCTTTACCACCTGAGCTACCAGGGGAGCCCCTTATTGAGGGAGGCTGTTCCTATTATGAAATCCAGGTAAACATCTTTGAATAGGTAAACATAGCTATGATTTATAAAATGTTTCCAATGCTGTGTCCCACATAAATTATCTAATTTCAGTCTTAACCAGAGACCTGTGAAGTAGGTACCGCTATGGTCAGCCCCATTTTACAGAAGAGGAAGTCGAGGCTTAGTGCCTGAGTTCTCAGCCAGTGGGTGGTGGAGTCCATAGAAATCTGGGTTACTGAGTCTGGGTTTCTTCTACAAGACCATCTGTCCTCATGCCAGAGGCTTTGCTGTAAGAAATGGGAGCTCTGACTGACTGCCTTAGGGTGACAGAAGGCCATTACTGCTCTGTGGGTGATGCGGTGAAAGTAGCATCTAAGGAGAAGCGGCGTCACAGGAACACACAGGGACTGGGGATCAGCTCGTGGAAAACCCGTGGGAGAAGGGAATGATCAGATCAGATAAGATCAGTCACTCAGTCGTGTCTGACTCTTTGCGACCCCATGAATCGCAGCACACCAGGCCGCCCTGTCCATCACCAACTCCCGGAGTTCACTGAGACTCACGTCCATCGAGTCAGTGATGCCATCCAGCCATCTCATCCTCTGTCGTCCCCTTCTCCTCCTGCCCCCAATCCCTCCCAGCATCAGAGTCTTTTCCAATGAGTCAACTCTTCGCATGAGGTGGCCAAAGTACTGGAGTTTCAGCTTTACCATCATTCCTTCCAAAGAAATCCCAGGGCTGATCTCCTTCAGAATGGACTGGTTGGACCTCCTTGCAGTCCAAGGGACTCTCAAGAATCTTCTCCAACACCACAGTTCAAAAGCATCCATTCTTCAGCGCTCAGCCTTCTTCACAGTCCAACTCTCACATCCATACATGTGAGGCCAAATCATCAATAAAAAAGTGATGATTTCCTTGCCTCTCTCTGCATCTTTTAGCTCTACTACAGGCACATTTTGGGTATAGTGAAAAGTGGAATAGCATAGACCGCCCTCACCTGGTGCTACACACTTCCACTTCGAGTGGATTCTGATTCAGTGGAAGGATCTTGACTGGGTCCCATTTGTTGGCATATGAAGAGGTTTGGGGTAATTTGGCCAGCTGGAAGGAGGTTATTTTGAGCCAGGAAAGCAAATGAGTAATACTCTCGATACCTGGAGTGGGTGTAATTTGTTGCTTAAACGTGCATCTTACTCACCTTGAGGCTCATTTGTGGGGGCTATAATTCAGGATAAGCCTTCATTTCTATGAACACACACCAGGACCATGAACTTGCTTCCTGTCTGCTAAGTAGGCAGTGGGACCCAATTTCTGATGATCCGTTTTCTTCTTCAACTTACACCTTGGCTCATAATGAAATCCCACCACACCGAAGGTCATTTTGCATGATTCATGCTTCTAATTTTTCTCAATAATCCTAATGTGCCTTGACACTAGTAATTCCATAAATCAATGAAATAAGTAGAGATATTAGTCCAAAGAGAAATACAGTTTTCTTTATTGTGGCAGACAGATATGCTCTACCGGTTTTCTAGTTAACCCAATACTGGAAGGCATATTCTTGTTAAAATATAAAAGGAAAAATAATAACTAACATATATTGGCCTTCTGTTTAGGTGCTTTCCAAAATTTTCTGTAACAGGAACAACAACAAAATCAGCATGCTTTTGTTGTGTGTACAGCCAAAACCTAAAACCCAATAAGCATTATTATTGCTCAGTTACTCGGTTATTGACCATATGGAATATAGTTATAATAACTGTTTTAATGTTCTTTTTCTACAAATTCTATCATTTGTGCCATTTTGGTGGCTGCTTCTATTAACTGATTTTCTTTTCCCTCATTATAGCTAATATTTCCCCACTTCTTTGCATATCCTTAACCTTTGAATGTGGGCTCCACATAGAATTTTGCATTGTTGACTGCTGATATCTTTGTTTTCTTTTAAATATTCTTGAGATTTACTCTGGGTTGCAGTTAAGTTACCTGCAAAGAGTTTGAAACAGTTTAAGGTGCTCTTTGTAGGCTTGGATAAGTGAGATAAGAGCAGCCTTTTTTTTTTTTAATTGGAGGATAATTGGTTTACAATGTTGTGTTGGTTTCTGCCATACAACATGAATCGGTCATAATTATATATTCCCTCCTTCTTAAACCTTCCCATCCCACCCCTCTAGGTTGTCATAGAGCACTGAGCTGAGCTCCCTGTGTCATACAGCAGCTCCCCACTAGCTACATGATGGTGTATATACATCAAAGCTGTTCTCTCAATTCATCCTGCCATCTCCTTCCCCTATTGTGTCAAGTCTGTTCTCTATGTCTGTGTCCTTTAAATGCAGGGTTAAACATTCCCAACTACTGAGGCCATGCTCTTCTAAACACTCCACCTGACACTTGACACCTTCTCTATTCTGAGTGTTTTCTACTCTGGCTGGTGGAAATCTGAACTACTTTCTGTTCTGTGTCAACTCAGTGATTGCCCTCCTGCTTCTGTTTAGTGGTGCTTTCCCTGCTCCCTGGATTAGTCACACACAGGTGCCCATCAGCTGATGACTCAAAGGGACCCCTCAGGCCACCTGCATGTAATGTGTTTGTGTGTGTGCTTTTCTCCCCTATTTGTGTGTATGTATTTCTTCCTTGTTTGTGCAGCTCTCTCCTGTCTAGGATTTTGCCTGCAGATCTTGCCTCCTGTGCCTCCTTGGACTCTCCTTTCTGTCTCCTCACTCGGGGTGACCGTTGTGTCCTGAAATACTCTGCTGCGGCAGCAGTGAGCTGGGCAAACCCTGTGGCTCACCTTGTTTGTTCCGTATCCCATTGAAATCACTTGTCTGTTCTGTTTCCTCTTTGCTATCTAAAAGCTCTTGTTGGACATATATTTGGACTGTTTTCTTAGTTACCTAAAGGTGGAGAGTAAATCTAGTCTTGGCTGGAACAGAAAGTCCAGTTACTCAGATTTTGGATGTGTCAAAAAAAAAAGATAAAAATTTGAAAACTTTTGGTATTTATAATAAATCGTGAGACATTTCCTTGTTCTCAAAAACAAATCTGGAATAATTCAGATGTTCTTTGGGCCCTGTGAGCAGAACACAGAACTCTTTCAGATCCTTGTTATATCTCTTCACTGCAAAAATTGATGTTCCAAAATTCTGTTGTCTTTACATCAATTTTTTTTTTTTTTTTTGTGGGGAGGAATGAGATGAAAAAAGACTCTCTGGACTAGCAAGTGTGAAAGAGTATTAACTGTATTGGGGACAAAAATCATTGTGATATGTAGGTCTGTGTACCTACAGCCATGTATATGCATTTGTTTGAATGGTGTTATAATTGATAACTGACAATATTTGGGTGGAATACATGTTATGGTAAATTGAATTCTTGGTTAAATTAATATTTGATAGATATTATTTCATGCCTTGTTGAATTATTTTTTAAAATATTTTATATATTTACCTGGCAATAGAGAAAATTCAGTGTGCTTTAATATTTCTCATGTATCTAGGATTCTAGTAGTATTTCCAGGTCAAAGTGTTGAACATCAGTAATCACTTTATACTACCCTATATGTGGCCAATGCAGTGTGAATGTGGCTCAACTGTGAATACTTTGGTCAGATAAACAATGCTTGGCATCCAGGAGAATGGGCACAGACATATTCCTGCATAAAAGAGTATAGTCAAGGCAAGGTTCTGGGAAAGCCAGGTTTGACAGCCAAGAATCCAACAATGTGCACCAGGTAACTTGTAGGTAGAAAGGAGATTTAGCAGCAAATAGAGGAATGTTCCAGTTCCAGGAGAAAGTGATTTTGGGGAGATCTCAGTATAAGTAGTATGTGTAGACACACAGAAATTAGAATTTTAGTCTCTGAAGAAGACAGTGTAGAGACAGGCAAGGCCCCTTTCTTCAAGGAAGTGGGTGAAAGAGAAGAGACTGAAATAAAAACCAGGGGGTTAAAATCCAAAATATGTAAGAATCCCGAAGAATTGAATCTTTTGAACTGTGGTGTTGGAGAAGACTCTTGAGAGTCCCTGGGACTGCAAGAAAATCCAACCAGTCCATTCTGAAGGAGATCAGTCCTGGGTGTTCATTGGAGGACTGATGCTGAAGCTGAAACTCCAATACTTTGGCCACCTCATGCAAAGTGTTGACTCATTGGAAAAGACCCTGATGCTGGGAGGGATTGGGGGCAGGAGGAGAAGGGGATGACAGAGGATGAGATGGATGGATAGAGTCACTGACTTGATGGACATGAATTTGGGTGGACTCAGGGAGTTGGTGATGGACAGGGAGGCCTGATATGCTGTGATTCATGGGATCGCTAATAGTCGGACATGACTGAGCGACTGAACTGAACTGAACTGAAGGACACTTACAACTCAGTAGGAAAAGAACTGAAATACATTTTTTAAATGGGCAGATCTTCTGCAAAGACATTTTTTCCAAAGAAGGCTTAAAGCTTTCTAACAAATACACAAAAGGTTGCTCAACATCACTAATCATCAGAGAAATGCAAATCAAGACCACAATGAGATTTCATCTCACACCTGTGAGAATCAGTTCAGTTCAGTTCAGTCGCTCAGTTGTGTCCGACTCTTTGTGACCCCATGAATTGCAGCACGCCAGGCCTCCCTGTCCATCACCAACTCCCGGAGTTCACTCAGACTCACGTCCATTGAGTCAGTGATGCCATCCAGTCATCTCATCCTCTGTCCTCCAGTTTTCCTCCTGCCCCCAATGCCTCCCAGCATCAGGGTCTTTTCCAATGAGTCAACTCTTCGCATGAGGTGGCCAAAGTACTGGAGTTTCAGCTTCAGCATCATTCCCTCCAAAGAAATCCCAGGGCTGATCTCCTTTAGAATGGACTGGTTGGATCTCCTTGCAGTCCAAGGGACTCTCAAGAGTCTTCTCTAACACCACAGTACAAAAGCATCAATTCTTGGGCGCTCAGCCTTCTTCACAGTCCAACTCTCACATTCTTACATGACCACAGGAAAAACCATAACCTTGACTAGATGGACCTTTGTTGGCAAAGTAAAGTCTCTGCTTTTCAATATGCTATCTAAGTTGGTCATAACTTTTCTTCCAAGGAGTAAGCGTATTTTAATTTCATGGCTGCAATCACCATCTGCAGTGATTTTGGAGCCCCCCCAAAATAAAGTCTGATGCTATTTCCACTGTTTCCCCATCTATTTCCCATGAAGTGATGGGACCAGATGCCATGATCTTGGTTTTCTGAATGTTGGCTTTTAAGCCAACTTTTTCACTCTCCTCCTTCACTTTCATCAAGAGGCTTTTTAGTTCCTCTTCACTTTCTGCCATAAGGGTGGTGTCATCTGCATATCTGAGGTTATTGATATTTCTCCCGGCAATCTTGATTCCAGCTTGTGTTTCTTTCAGCCCAGCGTTTCTCATGATGTACTCTGCATAGAAGTTAAATAAGCAGGGTGACAATATACAGCCTTGACATACTCCTTTTCCTATTTGGAACCAGTCTGCCATTCCATGTCCAGTTCTAACTATTGCTTCCTGGCCTGCATACAGATTTCTCAAGAGGCAGATCAGGTGGTCTGGTATTCCCATCTCTTGAAGAATTTTCCACAGTTTATTGTGATCCCCACAGTCAAAGGCTTTGGCATAGTCAATAAAGCAGAAATCTATGTGTTTCTGGAACTCTTGGTTTTTCCATGATCCAGCGGATGTTGGCAATTTGATCTCTGGTTCTTCTGCCTTTTCTAAAACCAGCTTGAACATCAGGAAGTCCACGGTTCACATATTGCTGAAGGCTGGCTTGGAGAATTTTGAACAGTACTTTACTAGCATGTGTGATGAGTGCAATTGTGCGGTAGTTTGAGCATTCTTTGGCATTGCCTTTCTTTGGGATTGGA
Source organism: Bos taurus (assembly GCF_002263795.3). Lineage (NCBI taxonomy): Eukaryota > Metazoa > Chordata > Mammalia > Artiodactyla > Bovidae > Bos > Bos taurus. The sequence continues at coordinate 10,767,228 of NC_037336.1, forward strand.
ATGAAAACTGACCTTTCCAGTCCTGTGGCCACTGCTGAGTTTTCAAAATTTGCTGGCATATTGAGTGCATCACTTTCACAGCATCATCTTTCAGGATTTGAAATAGCTCTACTGGAATTCCATCACCTCCACTAGCTTTATTCGTAGTGATACTTTCTAAGGCCCACTTGACTTCACATTCCAGGATGTCTGGCTCTAGGTCAGTGATCACACCATCGTGATTATCTGGGTCGTGAAGATCTTTATTGTACAGTTCTTCTGTGTATTCTTGCCATCTCTTCTTAATATCTTCTGCTTCTGTTAGGTCCATACCATTTCTGTCCTTTATCAAGCCCATCTTTGCATGAAATGTTCCCTTGGTATCTCTAATTTTCTTGAAGAGATCTCTAGTGTTTCCCATTCTGTTGTTTTCCTCTATTTCTTTGCATTGATCACTGAGGAAGGCTTTCTTATCTCTTCTTGCTATTCTTTGGAACTCTGCATTCAGATACTTATATCTTTCCTTTTCTCCTTTGCTTTTCGCTTTGCTTCTTTTCACAGCTATTTGTAAGGCCTCCCCGGACAGCCATTTTGCTTTTTTGCATTTCTTTTCCATTGGGATGGTCTTGATCCCTGTCTCCTGTACAATGTCATGAACCTCCATCCATAGTTCATCAGGCACTCTATCAGATCTAGTCCCTTAAATCTATTTCTCACTTCCACTGTATAATCACAAGGGATTTGATTTAGGTCATACCTGAATGGTCTAGTGGTTTTCCCTACTTTCTTCAGTTTCAGTCTGAATTTGGCAATAAGGAGTTCATGATCTGAGCCACAGTCAGCTCCTGGTCTTGTTTTTATTGACTGTATAGAGCTTCTCTATCTTTGGCTGCAAAGAGTATAATTGATCTGATTTTGGTGTTGACCATCTGGTAATGTCCATGTGTAGAGTCTTCTCTTGTGTTGTTGGAAGAGGGTGTTTGCTATGACCAGTGCATTTTCTCGGCAAAACTCTATTAGTCTTTGCCCTTCTTCATTCCGTATTCCAAGGCCAGATTTGCCTGTTACTCCAGGTGTTTCTTGACTTCCTACTTTTGCATTCCAGTCCCCTATAATGAAAAGGACATCTTTTTTGGGTGTTAGTTCTAGAAGGTCTTGTAAGTCTTCATAGAACTATTCAACTTCAGCTTCTTCAGCATTACTGGTTGGGGCATAGACTTGGATTACTGTGATACTGAATGGTTTGCCTTGGAAATGAACAGAGATCGTTCTGTTGTTTTTGAGATTGCATCCAAGTACTGTATTTCGGACTTTTTTGTTGACTATGATGGCTACTCCATTTCTTCTGAGGGATTCCTGCCCGCAGTAGTAGATATAATGGTCATCTGAGTTAAATTCACCCATTCCAGTCCATTTTAGTTCGCTGATTCCTAGAATGTCGATGTTCACTCTTGCCATCTCCTGTTTGACCACTTCCAATTTGCCTTGATTCATGGACCTAACATTCCAGGTTCCTATGTAATATTGCTCTTCACAGCATCAGACCTGGCTTCTATCACCAGTCACATCCACAACTGGGTATTGTTTTTGCTTTGGCTCCATCCCTTCATTCTTTCTGGAGTTATTTCTCCACTGATCTCCAGTAGCATATTGGGCACCTACTGACCTGGGGAGTTCCTCTTTCAGTATCCTATCATTTTGCCTTTTCATACTGTTCATGGGGTTCTCAAGGCAAGAATACTGAAGTGGTTTGCCATTCCCCTTTCCAGTGGACCACATTGTGTCAGACCTCTCCACCATGCCTGCCTGTCTGGGGTGGCCCCACAGGGCATGGCTTAGTTTCACTGAGTTAGACAAGGCTGTGGTCCTAGTGTGATTAGATTGACTAGTTTTCTGTGATTATGGTTTCAGTGTGTTTTCCCTGTGATGCCCTCTTGCAACACCTACCATCTTACTTGGGTTTCTCTTACCTTGGACAAGGAGTATCTCCTCACCACCACCCCTCCAAACCTTGAACGTGGAATAGCTCCTCTAGGCCCTCAGGCGCTCGTGCAGCCACTCCTCCTGGCCGCTGCCCCTGGCCTCAGGTGTGGGGCAGCTCCTCCTGGCCGCCGCCCCTGGCCTCAGACACAGTGTAGCTCCTCTCAGCTGCTGCCCCTGACCTCGGACGCGGGGTAGCTCATCCCGGCTGCCGCCCCTAACTTCGGACGTGGTGTAGCTTGCCTCGGCCGCTGCCCCTTGGGCATGGGGTCCTCCCGGCTTCTGCCCCTGTCAGAATGGCTGTGATCAAAAAGACAAGTGTTGGCGAGGATGTGAAGAAAAGGAAACATTGCTGGTACAAATATAGATTAGTGCAGCCATGATGGAAAACAGCATGGAGGTTCCTCGAAAAATGAAAAATAAGTTTGAGTTGCCACGTGATCCAGCAATCCCACATCTGGGACCCCATTTATCCAAAGGGAAAGGGAATACTAACTCAACCAATTTATTTACATCCTCATGTCCACTGCAGCATTATTTACAATACCAACACATGGAAATGACCTACATATCAATCAATGGATGAATGAATAAAGAAATGTAGTGTATGTATTCAATGGAAGATTATTTGGCCATGAAAAATGAGAAAATAATGCCAATTGCAACAGTGTAGGTGAACCTTAAGGGCATTATGTTCAGTTAAATCATTCAAAGACAAACGCTGTGTGATTTCAATTCTATGTGGACTCTAAACACACATACACAGCCCCCCACACACAAAACCAGAACTCACAAATACGGAGAATAGCTTGGTGATTGCCAGAAGTGGGGTGATGATGGGCAGGAAATGGGCAAAGGTAAGAACTTCTAGCTATGAGATAAATAAGTCCTAGAGAGGTAATGTATAGCATGGTAACTATAGTTAACATTATTGTGCTGTATATATTTTTTCATGTATTTAAAAAAATTTACTTAGTTTTTAATTGAAGGATTTTTTAATTTACAGAACTGTGTTGATTTCAGTGGCTGAGAGTATAAACCTTGAAAGTTCTCATCACAGGAAAAAAAAAAATCTAACTATGTTTGTTGATGGATGTTAACTGAACTTATTGTGGTGATCAATGAGCAAAATGTATATGTCTCAAGTCATTTTATAATACACTAAAATATACCCCTATATCAGTTATATCTTAATTAAAGTAAAAGTAAAAATACCTAGTAGTGTTTGGAAGTTACTTGAGACATGAAGTACTTGCTATAGGACTCAGGATGTGCTTTCTGACAGCATCTTGCCGAAGGCTGAGGGGTGACCCACTGAGTTTTAAGTGGATTCAAACCTAAATATGGAAATGATTTTAGAGCCTAGTGTGAGTCTTCAGAGGCAGTCAGCAGATTGTTATAATGTTGGAGAATGTGCTGACTGTACCAGTGCAGGCCCTTTAAATCAACTCAGTGTAACTCCACAAAGGTACACTAAGAGGTCATTAAAAAGAAGTCAGAGGTATGTCACTCTGGGATTAATCCACTAACCTGCTCACAACATTCTTCTGTGTTAGTGAAATAGAGAAGAATCTTTGTATTCTATTATAAGTTCATCACTAGAGGGATGTTGCTTATAACCTTAGATTATACATAATGGCTCTGGAAACCCTGCCTCCCAGGTAATGAGCATTAAGCTAAAATGCCTTTGTTTAGCTTTCGGGAAACATCCTGACCAGGCCCACCTATAAATAACTGCAGGAAGGAAGAAATTAATACATTCCCTCTGGAGGCTGATGGAACTAGGAAATGCTTGACTTTATTCTCTCCCCTTTTAGTGAAAAAGAAGCCTGAATTCTAACCTAGGTAAGATGACTCTTTGAGGCATGAGCCCACTGTGTTCTTAGGTCTACTGGCTTTTTAAATAAAGTCTCTATTCCTTGTCTGATCAACTCATTTCTTGACTTATTGGCATGTTGTGTGGCCAGCAGTGCGAGCTTGGACTCTGTAACATTAGCTCTTCTTGTTTACAAATCTCATCCTTCAAGTACAGATGCCCAGATTTTTTCTTTTGGTGCTTGTCACCTTGCCTTTGATTACTGTTCTTGTTTGGGCTGTTTCCAGGTATGTTGGGCCTCCCTCCATGACATGCCTTTGGACATTCACTCTCTGGTCCTAAAATTCACTAATCTGATCTATGAGGCAGTCCTTTTATGCCTTCAAGGGTTCTCAGGGACTGACTGGTGTGTTCTTTCAGCTGCTTGATCAACAGTCTTGATCCTGAGTTAAAGCCTAGGAATGACATTTGAATGAATCCCTGGAATGAACCAGTTTTCAGTTCAGTTCAGTTCAGTCACTCAGTCGTGTCCAACTCTTTGCGACCCTGTGGACTGCAGCACACCAGGCTTCCCTGTCCATCACCAGCTCCCAGAGTTTGCTCAAACTCATACCCATTGAGTTGTTGATGCCATCCAAACTTCTCATCCTCTGTCTTCCCCTTCTCCTCCTGCCTTCAGTCTTTCCCAGGATCAGGGTCTTTTCCAGGGAGTCAGTTCTTCCCATCAGGTGGCCAAAGTACTGGATTTCAGCTTCAGCATCAGTCTTTCCAATGAATATTCAGGACTGATTTCCTTTAGGATTGACTAGTTTGATCTCCTTGAAGTCCAAGGGACTCTCAAGAGTCTTCTCGAACGCCACAGTTCAAAAGCATCAATTCTTCAGTGCTCAGCTTTCTTTATAGTCCAACTCTCACATCCATACATGACTACTGGAAAAACCATAGCTTTAACTAAACGGACCTTTGTTGGCAAAGTGATATCTCTGCTTTTTAATATGCTGTCTAGGTTGTTCATAGCTTTCCTTCCAAGGAGCAAGTGTCTGCTAATTTCATGGCTGCAGTCACCATCTGCAGGGATTTAGGAATATAGAGCCATCACCAAAATCCTTTAAGTGGGCAATTTTCATCATACTGCTCTCAGGGTATGCTTAGAGCCCAATTTCAGGAATTATCAATCATTTATGGCTCTGGGCGTAATTTCCATCTATGCAATTTGGGGGCTGTATCACCTCTCAGCCTTGGTGTCCCCATGTGTGATTATAGATGAGAGTTATCATTCAAGTGTGTCAGCTCTCAGTTTATCTCCTCTCAGTTCTAAATTCACTCTTCAATTTTGTTCTTTTTTAAATGGCAGACCTACTGTATAGCACTGGGAAGTCTACTCAATACTCTGGTGACCAAAATGGGAAGGAAACCCAAAAAACAGGGGTATATATAAACATATCACTGTTGTACTTTGCTGTACAGCAGAAAGTAACACAACTTTGTAAAGCGAATATACTCCAATAAAAATTAATTAAAAATGTACCCTTCAATATATGTGGTAATGGGATTATAACATAGACGTACTTTTCCTGTGTCCACAATTTAGCCCTCTAAAATGATTTTTGTGTTTGTTTCTTAAATTTAGATTCTTTTTCTTTTCTTTTTTATTTTTAAATTTTATTATTACTATTTTTTCTTTACAATATGTATTGGTTTTGCCATACATCAACATGAATCTGCCATGGGTGTACATGTGTTCCCCATCCTGAACCCCCCTCCCACCTCCCTCCCCATACCATCCCTCTGGGTCATCCCAGTGCACCAGCCCCAGGCTTCTTGTATCCTGCATCCAACCTGGACTGTCAATTTGTTTCTTATATAATATTATACATGTTTTAATGCCATTCTCCCAAATCATCCCCACCCCTATAGAGTCCAAAAGACTGTTTCTTAAATTTAGATTCTAAAGGTGCCATAATATATCACTCTATTAGCTCAGTTAATAGGGCTTCCCTAGTGGCTCAGATGGTAAAGAATCTGCTTGCAATGCAGGAGACCTGGGTTCGATTCCTGGGGTGGGAAGATTCCCTGGAGAAGGAAATGACAACCCACTTCAGTATTCTTGCCCAGAAAATTCCATGGACAGAGGAACCTGGCAAACTACAGTGCATGGGATTTGCATAATAGGCATGACTGAGCATCTAACACTTTCGCTTTCAGCTTGGTTAATAAACCCACAAATATTTTTCCCAGCATTTATTTATTCCATAGGCATATTACTTACTAATGTGATTTTCTTAGATTTTGTAATAGTCATGCTATGTGAACTTCACTTGCGAAACATTTAGTCATTTCACCGTTATGCATCATAACCAACTCTTTCATGTCCCAAAAGGTTGATCCTAATGCAAACCCATGCATGACAGTGAGCTGGCAATGATACAGTGTAACATACTACAAGATAATATTTTCTCCATGCAATCAGATGGGTGCTTCATTCCACTAATATCTGCAACTTATTAGGCTTAGAGAATATACCTGAATTGCCAAAGTTTGTATGAAGTATTATGATATCTAGGAAGATTTTTGGGTCAGGGATCACATGGACACGTCTGTGGGATGCATTCTGTGGAGGTTTAACCACAAAATTCCTTCAGCTGTTAAAACATAACCCATCATTTCTGTGTGGATTAAACTGACATGCTGTAGGAGATTTTTCCCTTATATTTCTATAGCTTTCCCCCATTTCCTTCCTTATATAACACACATTTAGGTAGAAGTGTTTTTAATATTCACTAACTTAAATGAGGTTTATTTTGAGCATAATCATAGGTGCTGCTTGAGTGGGAGGAATTTGTGCTGTGGATGTGAAAGAGGAGAAAAGATGCTTCTCACATACAGAAGTTGGTGAAAAGATATGTAATAGACTTGGGAGAATACCACTACTGCCATTAATAGATTCTAGGATGTGGGCAGCTCAGAATGCAGAGAACCCTCTACTCACCCAAGTTGGATGCACCCCCATGAACTTGTAGTTTCTGATAGGTCGCTGAGTTCTGTTTCTCACTGGTGCTGCTGATAATACAGGGATATGATTTTTTTTTGTTTGTTTGCATTTATTTATTGAAATGGCTGCATGGAGGTTGTAGCATGCAGGATCTTTAGTTGCTGTGCACAGACTCTCCAGTTGTGGCACATGGGTTCCAGGGCATGCAGACACAGTAGGTTTAATTTTTAAAATAAATTGCTGACATTTAAATGTTGAGTATCACCAATTCTTCCTGTGTATGTTTTCTGACAAAAAAACTCAGAATCTTGTCCCTATGCACATAAGATTTGAAAGACCACAATAAAGGACTAAGCCTGAATATTTGTTCGTAACACTCGAACGCCTTGTACATGTCATCTTTATCTCTAAAGCGCTCTCTGTTTCAAAGCCCTTTTAATTCCTATAACTTCAGATAGAAATTCCCAATCAGGATGTTCATGAACATCTGGAAGTATCTTTTTCTGTTGGAAGATGTCAGCAGACAATGGCACGAGCAGTTAGTGAGGGATTGGCTGGGACCTGGCAACAGAACAAGGAGCAGATTCTCACGTTTGAGAACCTGAATCGCTTCTTGATCTTGACATCCTTCACGGCATACCCAATGAATGGATCTCCAGGATGATGACAAGGGGATGAGTCAGAAGACAGAAGTTCCTTGATGTGACTAGGGGTACCGTGTTTTGAATCCTCTATTCTGCCTATTGCCTTCTCCTCTCCTTGCTTTCTATCCTTTTCCTGTTCCATCCTGGCCATATTCCTTTTGCAGCTCCTCTCCCACCTCACACTAAGAAACTCTAGACATTCATTCATTCAACAAATATTTACTAAGTTTGACTGTGTTCTCTGCACTGTTCAGTTCAGTTCAGTCGCTCAGTCATGTCTGACTCTTTGTGACCCCAGGAATCGCAGCGCACCAGGCCTCCCTGTCCATCACCATCTCCTGGAGTCCACTCAAACTCACGTCAATCGAGTCGGTGATACCATCCAGCCATCTCATCCTCTGTCATCCTCTTTTCCTCCTGCCCCCAATCCCTCCCAGCATCAGAGTCTTTTCCAATGAGTCAACTCTTTGCATGAGGTGGCCAAAGTACTGGAGTTTCAGCTTTAGCATCATTCCTTCCAAAGAAATACCGGGGCTGATCTCCTTCAGAATGGACTGGTTGGATCTCCTTGCAGTCCAAGGGACTCTCAAGAGTCTTCCCCAACACCACAGTTAAAAAGCATCAATTCTTTGGTGCTCAGACTTCTTTACAGTCCAACTCTCACATCCATACGTGACCACTGGAAAAATCATAGCCTTGACTAGACGGAACTTTGTTGGCAAAGTAATGTCTCTGCTTTTGAATATGCTATCTAGGTTGGTCATAACTTTTCTTCCAAGGAGTAAGTGTCTTTTAGTTTCATGGCTGCAGTCACCATCTGCAGTGATTTTGGAGCCCCCCAAAATAAAGTCTGACACTGTTTCCACTGTTTCCTTATCTATTTCCCATGAAGTGATGGGACCAGATGCCATGATCTTCATTTTCTGAATGTTGAGCTTTAAGCCAACTTTTTCACTCTCCTCTTTCACTTTCATCAAGAGGCTTTTAGTTCCTCTTCACTTTCTGCACTGTTAGGTGATTGGATATAGAGTTAGGTGATTGGATACAGAGTTAGGTGATTGGATATAGAGTAAATGAATAAACAAATTGCTTATGTGGAGCATTTATTCTAGCAGGAAGGTTAGATCCTGAATTAGTGGTTCCATGTCACACAGTGGAAGAGCTCTTCACCAGCACTCTAAAGATCTGTCCTCTGTAATGAATGACCCTTAGCACTGGAGACCAGAATCCACATCTGGGGTTGCATGTAGAGGGAAGGAGTTCAAGTAGATTGGCGATAATGGAGGGCAGAGCTGAAGGGGGAGCACAAATGCAGTGAAGGGACCCAGAGGAAGGAAAGGGCTTTTTGTAGCTGCCTAATGTAAGACATTTTAAGGAGATACACATATAACTAAAGTGGTTTTTTGAAGGCTGTGTGCATGAAACACTATACATAACCCCTGAGCTTTTAAAGTAAAGCAATAATAGTTTCTTTTACAATTATTCTTTAGGATTTTAATAGACTTGTATTTGTGTTTGTATTTCTGGGTAACAGATTGAGAGTTTTCATTATGATGATTTTTATTTAGTTCATGTAAAGCAAAATGTTCATGTTTTCCCTACCTTTTGGCCACTAAGAATGAATCACATAGAATTCTTATTTCAATACAACTGGAAGAAAAAAAATAGTAGCTAATACTGGAGTTACTTATTGGTGAATAACAGTTACACAAAGTGAGATTGGTGAGTAAGATGTGTTTTATGACTGAGAAAAACATGGGAGACTAGTCTAGAGGGCAAAATGTAGGGTTGGGGGGCTGCCTTCTGCCCTCATCAACTCATTCTCTCTCTTTCTCTTCCTTCCTACTCCAAGCAAGTAAATGTGTACAACTTTCTTATACACTTGAACTTAAATTATCAGCTTAATATAGACTGTTATAACTATAATATGTATTATGAAAGCCTCTTGGTAATGACAAATCAAAAACCTATAACAGATACAAAAATGATAAAGAGAAAGAACCAAAACCAACACAACAAAAATAAATTCTCAAAGACAGCAAGAGAGGAAGAAAGGAACTACAAAGAAATAAGAAAACAATGAACAAAATGAAAATAGTAAGTCTTTACCTATCAATAATTACTCTAAATATAAATGGTTTAAATTCTCCAATTAGGAGAAATAGAGTGACCGAATAGATCAAAAAAGCAAAACCTAACTCAGTGCTGCCTACATGACACTTAAGCTACAAGAACACAGGCTGCGGGTGAAGGGATGGAAAAAAAAATACTCCATGCAAATGCAAACCAGAGAGCAGGTGTAGCTATGTTTATGTCAGAGAAAATAGAGTTCAAGTCAAAACCTATTACCATAGAAAGAAAGCTCACCATATAATGTAAAAGGGATCAATTTATTAAGTATATATAAATATATTAAATAGGTACAGAAATTTTAATTTATATTAATTTAATTTAATTTATATGCACACACAATATTGAAACATTCATATATCTGAAACAAATATTAACAAATCTAAAGGCAGAAATCGGAGAAGGCAATGGAACCCCACTCCAGTACTCTTGCCTGGAAAATCCCATGGACGGAGGAGCCTGGTGGGCTGCAGTCCATGGGATTGCTAAGAGTCAGACACGACTGAGCGCCTTCACTTTCACTTTTCACTTTCCTGCATTGGAGAAGGAAATGGCAACCCACTCCAGTGTTCTTGCCTGGAGAATCCCAGGGATGGGGGAGCCTGGTGGGCTGCCGTCTATGGGGTCGCACAGAGTTGGACATGACTGAAGCGACTTAGCAGCAGCAGCAGCAGCAAAGGCAGAAATAGGCAGAAATGATAGTAGAGAACTTTAACACTCCATTTTCAACAATGGATAAATCATCCAGAAATCAACAAGGAAATAAAAGATTTGAACTTCATTTTAGACCAAAGAACCTAACAGACAAATTCTGAAAATCCCATCCAAGAGCAGCAGAATACACATTCCTAAAGTGCACATTAAAATTCTCCAGGGTAGATCACATGATAGGTCACAAAATAAGTCTTCACAAATTTATGAAGACTGAAATCATCAGGCAATTTTTTTTTACCACAAATATATGAAACTATAAATCAATAACAGGAGGAAAGCAGGACAATTTATAGATATGTGGAAACAACATGCTTCCAAATAACCAATGGGTCAAAGAAGAAATAAAAAAGAAAATAAAAATAAATAATGTCAAACAAAGAAAAATTTATAAAGAAAATTATGGGATGCAGTAAAATGTACTAAGAAGGAAATTCTAGTGCCAGATGCCCACATTAGAAAGAAACAAAAATGATCTCAAACACCCTAACCTTATATCTCAATGAAGCACAGAAAAAGAACAAATTAACCCCAAAGGTAGCATAAAGAAGGAAATAATAGAGATTATAGCAGAAATACATGAAATAGAGACTAGAAAGACAAAGATCAAAGACACTAAAAGTTTTTTTCCTAAAAGATAAACAAATTTGAGCAGTTAACTAATTAACAAAAAAGAGATGAATCAAATAAAATTATAAATGAAAGAGGGCACATAACAATTGATCCCAGGAACACAAAGTGATGAGATTTCAATGAACAATTAAATAATAACAAATTAGATAACCTAAAAGAAATGGACAAATTCCTAAAAAACATTTATCAGTCCTGAATCTTGAAGTAATAGAAACACTAAAGTGTCCTGATAATGAAGTGCAGCAGGGACACTACAAGGAAAGAAAATTACAAGCCAATGACCCTGATGAACACAGATGCAAATATCCTTAGCAAAACACTAGCAAACAGAATTGAAGGGCATGCTAAGAGGATCACACATTATGAGTATGTGGGATTTATCCCTGGGAATCAGGAAGGGTCCAACCTATGCATGTCAAAAATGTGATACATCAAAGTACTAGAAGGAAGGATAAAAATCCTATGAACATTTAAATAGATGTGGAGAAAGTATTTGATAAAATTCAACATCCTTTCATGATAAAAGTTCTCAACAAATTCGTTATGGAAGGAATATACCACAAAAATAATAGAGTTCATATATGAGAAATCAACAGTTAACATCATACTTAGTGAAAAATGAAAAGCTTTTTCCCCATGACCAGGAACAAGACATAGATACTTACTCTTGCCTCTTCTATTCAATGTAGTACTGGGAGCCCCATTGCTGTTGTTAGTCACTAAGCTGTGTCTGACTTTTTACGACCGCATGGACTGTAGCACCCCAGGCTTCTCTGTCCTTCAGTATTTCCTTGAGTCTGCTCAAATTCACTTCAATTGAGTTGGTGATGCCATCCAACCATCTCATCCTCTGTCGTCCTCTTCTCCTTTTGTCTTCAATCTTTCCCAGCATCAGAGTCTTTTCCAATGAGTTGTCACTTTCGATCAGATGGCCAAAGTATTGGAGCATCAGCATCAGTTTTACTCAGCATTGATTTCCTTTAGGATTGACTGATTTATCTCCTTGCTGTCCAAGGGGCTCTCAAGAGTCTTCTCCAACACAACAATTTGAAAGCACCAATTCTTGAGCACTTAGCCGTTTTTATGGTCCAATTCTCACATCCATATGTGCCTACTGGAAAAATTATGGCTTTGACTGTGTGGACCTTTGTCCACAAAGTGATGCCTCTGCTTTTTAATACATTATCTAGTTTTGTCATAGCTTTTCTCCTTAGGGGAAGCGTCTTTCAATTTCATGGCTGCAGGCATCACCCGCAGTGACTTTGGAGCCCAAGAAAAGAAAATCTGCCACTGTTTCCAATATTTCCTCATCTATTTGCCATTATGTGATGGGCCAGAATGCCATAATCTTAATTGTTTGAATGTTGACTCTCAAGCTAGCTTTTTCACTCTCCTCTTTTACCCTCATCAATAGGCTCCTTTGTTCCTCTTCGCTTTCTCCATTAGAGTGATATACTTTGTATGTCTGAAGTTGTTGATATTTCTTCCAGCAATCTTGATTCTGCTTGTGATTCATCCAGCCTGGCATTTCACATTATGTACTCTGTATATAAGTTAAATAAGCAGGGTGACAATATACAGCCTTGATGTACTCCTTTCCCTATTTTAAATCAGTCCGTTGTTCCATGTCAGATTCTAACTTTTGTTTCTTGACCTGCATACATGTTTCTCAGGAGGCAGGTAATGAGGTCTTGTACTCCCATCCTTTTAAGAATTTTCCAGTTTGTTGGGATCCACACAGTCTTTAGCGTAGTCAGTGAAACAGAAGATGTTTTTCTGGAATTCCTTTGCTATTTTGATGATCCAATGGATGCTGGCAATTTGATCTCTGGTTCATCTGCCTTTTCTAAATCCAGCACGAACTTCTGTAATTTCTAAGTTCTTGTACTGCTGAAGCATCCTTGATGGATTTTGAGCATTACCTTGCTAGCATGTGAAGTGAGTGCAATTGTGTGGTAGTTTGAACATTCTTTGGCATTGCCTTTCTTTGGAACTGGATTGAAAACTGATCTTTTCCAGCAATTAAGAAAATTCACACACACACACACACACACACACACACACACACACTCACTCACATACATATGAGTGAGAAAGAGCACCCAAATCAGAAAGGAAGAAATAAAACTGTCTCTGAAGATAGTATGCTCTTATATATAGAAAACTTCTCATCAAAAAATTGTTACAAGGAATATATTTTGTTAAAAGTTGCAGAATGGTGATAGAAAAGACAAAACATTTTCAGACATCTGTATGATAAGAACTAAATGCTAGCATGGAGATTATATTTAGAATCAACAACAAATTTATTGATCTGATTATTTTAATGTCAAACAAATAATCTAAGAGTTCTATTCTGATTGTGGCAACTTGAATATGACAAAAACTGAGCCTTTGTCTTCCTTTGTAGCCCCCAAATCTGCATTATCCTAGCTTGTTGAACAAGCTGGTTGCAGGGTGGTTGTTCTGCTCCCTGCTCTCCCTCACCCATTTTTATCCTATCTACTACAAGCCCCCGAGAATCCTTGGAAGCTCAGCTTGTAAAGTATCTGCCTGCAATGCAGGAGACCCTGGTTAAACTCCTGGGTTGGGAAGGTCTGCTGGAGAAGGAATAGGCTACCCACTCCAGTATTCTTGGGCCTCCCTCATGGCTCAACTGGTAAAGAATACACCTGCAATGTGGGAGACCCAGGTTTGATCCCTGGGTTGGGAAGATCCCCTGGAGAAGGGAGAAGCTACCCACTCCAGTATTCTGGCCTGGAGAATTCCATGGACTGTGTAGTCCATGGGATTGCAAAGAGTCAGACATGACTTGGACTTCCACTTTCACCACGAAGACCCAGCAGTGATACCTCTCAGGGAATTTTGAATCCACCCACTTCTTTGCCTCCACCACCCCTGACCTCTACCCCCAGGAATCCCAGGCACTAATTCTCACAGGGGCTCTTCCAGAGACTTCAGAGAGTGCACCCTTGCTCTGGGAAATGGTCTCTAGGAAATTCAAAGCCCACTTCCAGATTCTCCCACCACTGAATGCAATAGTTTCCTATGCTCTAAGGGTGTGACCGTTGTTGTCTAACTGACCAGCTTTTGCTGCTTTAAGCACTCAGGTCGTCACCATGACCCCCTCCCATACCAAGGTTTTCAGCACCTGTGGTTTTATCTGCCCAGACTACACTTCCCTCACCCTTTTATTCTAAGACAGTCCTACTCAGTCTTCAATGTTATGCCCAGTCTCTTCTCCCTCTGTCTGAGAAGTGTGGGTCCTGCTTTAGGGGTCCTGCAAACAAAGCAACTGACAAGGGATTAATCTCCAAAATACACAAGCAGCTCATGTAGCTCAATGTAAAAAAGATAACAAAAACAACCCAATCAAAAATGAACAGAAGACCTAAATAAATATTTCTCCAAAGGAAACACACAGATGGTCAAAAAGCATGTGAAAAGATGCTCAACACCACTAGTTATTAGAGAAGAGCAAGTCAAACCTTTTAATATAATGAAGTATCACCTCACACCAGTCAAAATGGCCATTATCCAAAAACCTACAAACAAAAATGCTAGAGAGGGTGTAGATAAAAGGGAACCCTCCCACACCATTGGTTGGAATGTAAATTGGTATAGCTACTATGGAGGTTCCTTAAAAAAGCTAAAAATACAATTACCGTATGGTCTAGCAATCCCACTCCTGGGCAGATACCCAGAGAAAACCATAATTCAAAATCATGCATGCACCCCAATGTTCATGGCAGCACTGTCCACAATAGCCAAGTCATAGAAACAACCTAAGTGTCCATCAACAGATGAATGGATAGAGAAGACATGGTGCATGTATGCAATGGAATATTACTCAGCCATAAAAAGAAAGAAATAATGCCTTTTGCAACAACACTGACACGACTAGAGGTTATCATGTTAAATTAAGTAAGTCAGAAAGAGAAACAAATACCAGATAATAGTAGTTATATGTGAACCCTAAAATATGGCACCATGAACCCATATACAAAGCAGAAACAGACTCACAGACATAGAGAACAGATTTGTATTTGCCAAGGGGGCGGGGCTGGGGTCGGGATGGAATAGGAGTCTGGGGCTGGTAGATTAAAACTATTACATTTAGAATGGGTAACCAACAAAGTCCTACCGTGTAGCACAGGGTACTCTATTCAGTATTCTGTGATAAACCTTAATAGAAAAGAATATAAAAATAATTAATGTATGTATGTATATAACTGAGTCACTTTGCTGTACAGCAGAAATTGGCATAACATTATAACTCAACTATACATCAATAAAACTTTTTTAAAAGTAATTACAGTTTTAAACTGATGCCTCTGCCCATGGCCCTTCATGTCAGTGATCCCAGATGACCCCTGTCCTGGTTCTGACCCACAGCTGGGCCTTGGGTGCTGGTTCCATGGAGAACCCAGGCTGTGCTCGCACCTCCCTGTTTCTAGCCTTGCTTTGGATGTTCTGGGCTGGGCCCTGCCATCACCCAGCATCCTCAGCCTCATCCTGGACCACTGTGATGTTGGCCTTCTGGCTACAACAACCCTTCTCTTTCCCAGAGCCTGGTGGCTACTGATTGGTTGGTAACCTGGAAGTCTGGTTGCCTTAAGAGATGACACAGGGAATGTATTCTGCTTGGCTGTCACAGGAGCACTATTGCTGATAATCATAATCCCACAGGGAGCTTTGGAAGGTTTTGAAGCCCAGTTCCCAACCCTAGGGACTCCAAATTAATTGATATGAGATGCAGTCTGGATATTGGGGTTTTTAAAAATGTGTATAGTTGTCAAACATAAATGAAGCTGGATACTAAAGTAAGTACAGATGTTAATCAGTGATGCACAATTGCAGTGGGGAAAAGAGTTCAGTCTGAACTGAGCTCAGCTATGCTTGGGTGACCAGGTGCTTTAAATGAGAATGAAGGGATAGGAAGTGGGGGTGATGAGTGAGGGCCTAGCAGAGTCAGGGAAGGAAAAGTCACAGAATGTGGGAAGGGGGCTGGTCCATAGGAAACCCACTTGGGTTGGTTAATGACCACTCTGGAAGTCAGGCTTCTGCCCTCCCACAGAGCCTGGGACTCAGGCCCCGTCTGCACCTGTGGGCTGGAACAAAATCCTCCTGGCAGCTTTGAGTTTTCACAGGCAGACACTCAAGGGGAGCTTAGGTCATCCTAGGGGCATGGTTTGAACTGTTAGAAAAAGGTTAGTGTTTTAGGAAAGTCTAGGCCAAGGTTGAGTGCTGGTGGAGAACAGGGCTCCGATTAACGTGGCTAGAAATTGGTTGAGAGAATCTTTGTCTCAGCCAAGTCTGAGAAATGCTGATCCAGGATTGTCAATGCCTGTCCCTGTCTCTGCTCTGAGGTCCAGGCTGCTGTTCATAAGAGGCTGATTCCTGATGTGCAGGCCTTTAAGACAGGATTCAACTGTTTCCTTTTCTCCTGGCCCCCCTCCTCCTTTACCTACATTTTTTGCTAGACCCTGATTAAGGGTGAAAAGTGAAAGTGTTAGTCTCTCACTTGTGTCAGACTCTTTGCGATCCCATGGACTGTAGCCCACCAAGTTCCTCTGTCCATGAAATTCTCCAGGCAAGAATATTGGAGTGGGTAGCCATTCTCTTCTCCAGGGGATTTTTCCCAACCCAGGGATTGAACTCCAGTCTTCCGTGTTGCAGGCTGATTCTTTACCATCTGAACCATAAGAGTACATTTGCCTTCTCACCTGTGGACTTAATTCTTTCCTACCTGTGAGAACTTCCCTCCACTTTAGCATTTGAGGAGCATGCTTCCTTCTCTGCACTGCCCACCACCACATACACAGCGACCAACCCCCAACATGCTCTCAGGTGGGCAAAGCAATGGTCCCCCCACTGCGGCTCTTCTGTGACCTGGGCTTCAGCCAGTGCCTGGTCCTCTCTTATGCCTCATTCAGTTAGGCTCTGTGGGGCTGGCTTCTCCTCTCCGGGTTCTTGCCTCTGACCCTGAACCTTCTCTACCTTATGGCATAACTCTGAAGCGGGGGAGTTTGTGGGGTTCACTGAGCAGCAGGTAGACTGGTGCTTCTCACCCGACTTCTGCTCGCCGCTCATTCTAATGCAGCACTTGACAGAGTTCTTAAGATCATCAATTTATTAACTCATTAACAAACACTCCGTGAGTGACTTGGGAGTCTATTTTTAGTTTTATAAAGTAATCAGAGTTAATGGTTGTTACAGCATTTTCAGCTAGAAGCCAGGGGAGGGGTATGACTTTCTGAGTCAGTTAGCCTTGTGTGTTTGTGCTCAGTCACTTCAGTTGGGATCCCATGACTCTTTGTGACCCCATGGACCATAGCCTAGCTAGTTCCTCCGTCCATGGGGTTTCCCAGGCAAGAGTTCTGGAGTGGGTAGCCATGCTCTCCACTGAGGGATCCTCCCAACAGGGATCGAACCTGGGTCTCCTGCACTGCAGGCAGATTCTTTACCATCTGAGCCACCAGGGAAGCTCTCAGTTAGACTATTGTCATGAAAAGATAAAACAGAATGGGTCAACATCCTCGGTAATTTCAAAATGTCTTCTAGGACTTTAGTTGCTCAGGTGGAGTAAAGGTTTTTATTATTATAAAAAGAGCATAAACTTTTTGTTATTGAGTATTTATCACATGACCAGACTTTTTGCCTACTTTTAAAAATACAGTTGAGTGGGATATCACACATGTACGAAAATATAAAAAATAACTGAATATATGATGTACAAACATATATGAGGAAGGGAGACAACAGATACTGTGGTAGAAGCACAGAAAGCAGCTCCGGTGAGGAGCAGACATTTGGAAGACTTACTGAGAAAACATCATTGAAATTGTCTTGGAGACAGTAGAATTTTAGCAGATATAGATTTGGAGACATGGCCTGGGCACCCCAGGTCCGGAACCTCGAGTGCAAGGGTGATGCAGTGGAAAACTTGGTGGGAGAACTTCAATGTGCTGACATTATCAGCATGTGTGGTTTCAGAGAGGTGTGCACCCAGCTCTTAGTGCTGAGAAAGTGCCCATCAAAGCATGTCATTGAATGACTGACCTTGGAGAGATTCCTCGAGGGGTTCACTAGGTGGCGCTCTGTCTTCTTTGGCAGCCTCTTCCTAGTCCCTCATAATAAGGGGCATAATCCTTGGAATTACTGCTGAGATGTACCACAAATAGATGAAACCTGAGACAGTGTAGCCTTTCTGTCTCTGTGGATGGAATGCTGGGAAGGAGGATTTACAACTGACATGGAAAACACCACCAGATAATTGAGATTCCTTACCTTTGGGTGTGATAGTCCAGAACTCTTTTTACCTTGGAAAAACTTTGTGTCTATTCACAATTCTTCCATTTAATTCCTTTATTTAAAGTTTTCCACTCCTGAAGCATGATTGTAAAAAAAATTCTGTATCTTGCATTTGTTTGAAACTCATCTACTGAATCTATTTAAATTAAAACATATCTAACCTTCCATTTTGGAAACAGGAGTATTGAGGTCTAAATGTCTGTAATCTCAAAGTCATACAACAGAAATATTATAGAAATGGGTTTTTTAAAAGGTATAACTGAAGAAGAGAATAGAATCTGAAAAAGATTAGACACATGTATACCTGTGGTGGATTCATTTCGATATTTGGCAAAACCAATACAATATTGTAAAGTTTAAAAATAAAATAAAATTTAAAAAAAAGAAAAAAAAAGATTAGACATAGACAAATATACAACTTAATATACATATATCTGAATCATTTTGCTGTACATCTGAAACTAACATTGTAAATCAACTACATGTCAGTAAAAACGGTTATAAGATTTAAAAAAAGAGAAAAAGCACCTAATAGCAAAAAATATATATAGCTAATAGCTTTTAATTACAATCAATGTGTTCCGGAAATTGTTGACCTATGCAAACTCCGGGAGATAGTGAAGGACAGGGAAGCCTGGCATGCTGCAGTCCATGGTGTCACAAAGAGATGGACACAACTTAGTGACTGACTAACAAATAAAATCCACAAATGAAATTATAGCATATACTGTGTCACATGTTAATTTATTTTTTTTTTGTTTTTTTACATGTTGATTTTAAAATGTATAACTTTTCATATGAATTCATCAAGCATTATTTTTGCCATAGATTTTGACATCTTTGGAGATAGATTGTCAGGTATTTTAATAAATATGCAGTAAGTGACAATTAAAATCCAAGTTCTCTGGAATAATTATGCTTTCAGTTACCCCTATTAGCACCACAGAGTGCATTTTTTTGTTGTCACTTCTCAATGAAACGGGAAACCTTGTCCTTATGTGCCCTGTACAGGTTCTCTGCCTACTTAAATGTTTAAAAATTACTTAGAAGAAAGATACTTAAAAGAGCAATATTAGAAACACGTGTCAGTAAAATCATATATTTTTAATGGAATTCTGATAGGAAAGTGGCAACAAAGTTTTCTGACTCCTCATTGAGGATTAAAAAGCAAAATTAGAGGGGGATGCAGACAAGTAATAAGCAAATGAACAAAACTTAGAGAAGATGTGGTACATACTTACAATGAATTATTACTCAGCCACTTAAAGGAGCAAATAGGGTCATTTGTAGAGATGTAGATGGATCCATGGAGAAGGCAATGGCAGCCCACTCCAGTACTCTTGCCTGGAAAATCCCATGGACGGAGGAGCCTGGAAGGCTGCAGTCCATGGGGTCGCTGAGGGTTGGACATGACTGAACGCCTTCACTTTCACTTTTCACTTTCATGCATTGGAGAAGGAAATGGCAACCCACTCCAGTGTTCTTGCCTGGAGAATCCCAGGGACGGGGGATCCTGGTGGGCTGCTGTGTATGGGGTCGCACAGAGTCGGACACAACTGAAGCGACTTAGTAGCCGCAGCAGCAGCAGATGGATCTAGAGTCTGTCATACAGAGTGAAGTACATCAGAAAGAGAAAAAACAAATATCATATATTAATGCATATATATGAAATCTAGAAAAATGCTTCTGATGAACCTATCTGCAGGCCAGGAGTAGAGATGCAGACACAGAGAAGAGACATGTGTACACATTGCGGGGAAGAGGAGGGTGGGATGAACTGAGAGCTTAGCACTGATATATTTACACTACCATGTGTAAAATAGATAGCTAGTGCAAACCTGCTGTCCAGCACAGGGAGCTCACTTTGGTGCTCTGTGATAACCTAGGCAGGTGGAGTGCCAGGGAGGGAGGCTCAAGAAGAAGGGGATGTATGTATGCAGATAACTGATGCACTTCATTGCACAGCAGAAACTAACAAGCACTGTAATGCAATTATAGTACAATTTTTAACAAAAGACAGAGTCTACGAGTAGAATTTCGATGTGTTAGATGCCTGAATGCAGTAGGATATAATAAACATGGGTGAAAGAGGAGAAACTAACAAAATAGATGTAAGGTTTTGTTTTTTCCCTTTTTATTGTTTGGAGATGAATTGCTAACTTGTCTGGAAAGACTGTTGAGATAATGTGCTGACAGCTATTTGGGAAAGTGACTTTCCTTCATATTTCAGATCACATTTCTGACCAGCACCCTCTGGACCATGTCTCCTGCGTCACTGATGTGTGTGTGCGCTGAGCCGCACCCTGGACAGACTCCCTTCTTGAGGTCTGGAAGACTACCCCCGCTTTCCCTGTGAATCCTTCAGGGCTCAGGCTGAACGTCTGTCCTCTCTGTTCCCTCCTTTCTGGTCCCTTCCTGACAAAGCCGCTCACGGTCGCGTGCTGCACAGGGGGTGCTGATGTTCACCAACTTTCAAGCTTCTCGCTCTCTTCCTAGGTACCCACTAAACCCTTTCCTAGCTCCTTTCCTCATTCCTTATGGTAAAAAGTGAAGAGGAACTAAAGAGCCTCTTGATTAAAGTTAAAGAGAAGAGTGAAAAAGCTGGCTTAAAACTCAGTATTCAAAAAAACTAAGATCATGGGATCCAGTCCCATTACTTCATGGCATATAGATGGGGAAACAATGGAAACAGTGAGACTTTAATTTCTTGGGCTCCAAAATCACTGCAGATGATGACTGCAGCCATGAAACTAAAAGATACTTGCTTCTTGAAAGAAAAGTTATGACAAACCTAGACAGCATATTAAAAAGCAGAGACATTACATTGCTGACAAAGGTCTGTCTAGTCACAGCTATGGTTTTTCCAGTAGTTATGTATGGATGTGAGAGCTGGACCACAAAGAAGACTGAGTGCTCAAGTACTGATACTTTTGAACTGTGGTGTTGGAGAAGTCTCCTGAGAGACCTTTGAATTGCAGGGAGATCAAAGTAGACAATCCCAAAGGAATTCAATCCTGAATATTCACTGGAAGTACTGAGGCTGAAGCTCAAGCCCCAGTACTTTGGCCACCTGATGCAAAGAGCTGATTCACTGGAAAAGACCCTGATGCTGGGAAAGATTGAAGGCAGGACAAAAGGGGGATGATAGAAGACAAGATGGCTGGATGGCATCACCGACTCAATGGACATGAGTTTGAGCAAGCTCCAGGAGTTGGTTAAGGACAGGGAAGCCTGGGGTGCTTCAGTCCATGGGGTCACAAAGAGTCAGACATGACTGAGCAACTGAACTGAACTGAGAACTGGTTCATTCCAGGGATTCACTTGAGAAAGAACATAAAAGAGATGGAGAAATTAGAACACATAAACTAAATAAAATGGGAGCACTGAATATGGAATAAAAAAAGTGAAACAAATGAAATAAAGTAAAAGATCCTCATATATTCCAGTTGTTTTAAAACACGACTGCTCACTAGGGACATATCTGGAGCTCTAGGGAAAAAAAGCAATATGTGGACATTTGTATTTTTCAAAAAATTCCAAGATAATTCTGATATGCATCTGGGTTTTAAAAAGTGATTACAGATTTTTCTATTAGTACCTAGTTTTGGTGATATACAGTTCTATTATTTTTCTGTTGACCAATCACAATACAATAGTATTAAGTGAGTAATAGTTAAATAATCACAATGGTAAAAGTTGTTTATCATTTTCACAATCAAAAGCCAGACAAAAATAAAAGATAATTACAATTACAAGCCTTAATGGGAACATGATTAAACTAACAGTATAAAATACTTACATACAATTTGGGGGGTCATGCAGAGTGATGTGGTAAGTGGAAGTACGTGCATGCACATGTTTTCATCTGCTCAGCCGGTCTATGTCTTTTGGTTGGTGCATTTAATTCATTTACATTTAAGGTTATTGTATGTAATATGTATGATCCTATTATCATTTTCTTAATTGTTTCAGGTTTGTTTTCTGTAGGTAGGTCTCTCCTTCTCTTGTTTCCTGCCTAGAGAAGTTCCTTTAGCATTTTTCATAAGGCTGGTTTAGTGCTGTTGAATTCTCCTAACTTTTGATTGTCTGGAAAGCTTTTGAAATCTGAACAAGAGTCTCAATGGTTAGAATATTCTTGATTGTAGTTTATTCCCTTTCATCACTTTATTTTTTTTTTTGTCTTTTTTTTCCCTTTAAAAAAAATTTTTTTTAACTTAACAATATTGTATTGGTTTTGCCATATAGCAACATGAATCCACCACAAGTATACACGTGTTCCCCATCCTGAACCCTCCTACCTCATCCCTCCCCGTACCATCCCTCTGGGTTGTCCCAGTGCACCAGCCCCAAGCATCCAGTATTGTGCATTGAACCTGGACTGGCGACTTGTTTCATATATGATATTATACATGTTTCAATGCCATTCCCCCAAATCATCCCACCCTCTCCCTCTCCCACAGAGTCCAAAAGACTGTTCTATACATCTGTGTCTCTTTTGCTGTCTTGCATACAGGGTTATCGTTACCATCTTTCTAAATTCCATATATATGTGTTAGGATACTGTATTGGTGTTTTTCTTTCTGGCTTCAGTTCAGTTCAGTCGCTCAGTCGTGTCCGACTCTTTGCGACCCCATGAATCACAGCACTCCAGGCCTCCCTGTCCATCACCAACTCCCGGAGTTCACTCAGACTCACATCCATCGAGTCAATGATGCCATCCACCCATCTCATTCTCTGTTTTCCCCTTCTCCTCCTGCCCCCAATCCCTCCCAGCATCAGAGTCTTTTCCAATGAGTCAACTCTTCTCATGAGGTGGCCAAAGTACTGGAGTTTCAGCTTTAGCATCGTTCTTTCCAAAGAAATCCCAGGGCTGATCTCCTTCAGAATGGACTGGTTGGATCTCCTTGCAGTCCAAGGGACTCTCAAGAGTCTTATCCAACACCACACTTCAAAGGCATCAATTCTTCAGCGCTCAGCCTTCTTCGCAGTCCAACTCTCACATCCATACATGACCACAGGAAAAACCATAGCCTTGACTAGACGGACCTTTGTTGGCAAAGTAATGTCTCTGCTCTTGAATATGCTATCTAGGTTGGTCATAACTTTTCCTTCCAAGAGTAAGCGTCTTTTAATTTCATGGCTGCAGTTACCATCTGCAGTGATTTTGGAGCCCCCCAAAATAAATTCTGACACTGTTTCCACTGTTCCCCATCTATTTCCCATGAAGTGATGGGACTGGATGCCATGATCTTCGTTTTCTGAATGTTGAGTTTTAAGCCAACTTTTTCACTCTCCATTTTCACTTTCATCGAGGCTTTTTAGTTCCTCTTCAAGCTGAAGTTGAACAGTTCTATGAAGACCTACAAGACCTTTTAGAACTAACACCCCCAAAAGATGTCCTTTTCATTATAGGGGACTGGAATGCAAAAGTAGGAAGTCAAGAAACACCTGGAGTAACAGGCAAATCTGGCCTTGGAATACGGAATGAAGAAGGGCAAAGACAGAGTTTTGCCAAGAAAATGCACTGATCATAACAAACACCCTCTTCCAACAACACAAGAGAAGACTCTACACATGGACATCACCAGATGGTCAACACCGAAATCAGATTGATTATATTCTTTGCAGCCAAAGATGGAGAAGCTCTATACAGTCAACCAAAACAAGACCAGGAGCTGACTGTGGCTCAGATCATGAACTCCTTATTGCCAAATTCAGACTGAAATTGAAGAAAGTAGGGAAAACCATTAGACCATACAGGTATGACCTAAATCAAATCCCTTATGATTATACAGTGGAACTGAGAAATAGATTTAAGGGACTAGATCTGATAGACAGAGTGCCTGATGAACTATGGATGGAGGTTCATGACATAGTACAGGAGACAGGGATCAAGACCATCCCCATCGAAAAGAAATGCAGAAAAGCAAAATGGCTGTCTGGGGAGGCCTTACAAATAGCTGTGAAAAGAAGAGAAGTGAAAAGCAAAGGAGAAAAGGAAAGATATAAGTATCTGAATGCAGAGTTCCAAAGAATAGTATGAAGAGATAAGAAAGCCTTCCTCAGTGATCAATGCAAAGAAATAGAGGAAAACAACAGAATGGGAAACACTAGAGATCTCTTCAAGAAAATTAGAGATACCAAGGGAACATTTCATGCAAAGATGGGGTCAATAAAGGACAGAAATGGTACGGACCTAACAGAAGCAGAAGATATTAAGAAGAGATGGCAAGAATACACAGAAGAACTGTACAATAAAGATCTTCATGACCCAGATAATCACGATGGTGTGATCACTCATCTAGAGCCAGACATCCTGGAATGTGAAGTCAAGTGGGCCTTAGAAAGCATCACTACGAACAAAGCTAGTGGAGGTGATGGAATTCCAGTAGAGCTACTTCAAATCCTGAAAGATGATGCTGTGAAAGTGCTTCACTCAATATGCCAGCAAATTTGGAAAACTCAGCAGTGGCCACAGGACTGGAAAAGGTCAGTTTTCATTCTAATCCCAAAGAAAAGCAATGCCAAAGAATGCTCAAACTACCGCACAATTGCACTCATCTCACACGCTAGTAAAGTAATGCTCAAAATTCTCCAAGCCAGGCTTCTTTCTGGCTTACTTCACTTTAAATATGTCATGTGATTCCCTTCTAGCTTGTAGAGTTTCTGTTGAGAAATCAGCTGATTTCCTGATGTGACTTTCCTTGTATGTTATTCATCATTTTTCCTTTGTTGCTTTAATATTTTATCTCTGTCCTTAATTTTTGTCAGTTTGATTACTATGTGTCTAGGTGTGTTTCTCCTTGGATTTATTCTGCCTGGGGCTCTCTGTGCTCCCTGGACTTGGCTGATTATTTTCTTTCTCATGTTAGGGAAGTTTTCAGCTATTACCTCTTCAAATATTTTCTCAGGTCCTTTCTCTCTCTCTTCTCCTTCTGGGGCCCCTATAATGCCAATGTTTATGCATTTAATGTTTACATCATAAGGAACCTTCCCAGACAGCTGCTGCCGGTTCCCCCCACCCCTGTGGTGAGCCCCTGCTGACCCATGCCTCCACAGGAGACCCTCCACCAGTAGCATTCATTTGGGTTCAGTTTTCTGTGGAATCACTGCTTCTTTCCTCTGAGTCTTGGTGTAGGAAATGTTTTGTATGTGCCCTCCAAGATTAGAGTCTCCGTTTCTCCTAGTCCCATGGAGGTCTTGTAACAAAATCCCCCTGGGCTTCAAGGTCAGATGCCCTGGGGATTCTCAGTCCCTTTGTCAGGTCCCAGTTTGGGAAGCCTAATGTGGACTTCTGAACCGTCACAGCAGTGGGAGGACTCCTTTGGTATTATTGTTCTCCAGTTGGTGGGTCACCCACCCGGCAGGTATGGCAATTGCTTTTATCTTGATTGTCTCCCTCCTATCATCTCATTGTGGCTTCTTCTTTGTTTTTGGACATGGGGTGTCTTTTTTTGGTAAGTTCCAGTGTCCTCCTGTCTATGGTTGTTCATCAGCTAGCTGTGATTTTGGCGCTCTCACAGGAGGAGATGAGTGCATGTCCTTCTACTCCGCCATCTTGAACCAGAAGCCCTTCAGATAAAACATTAACAATCATTTCTTCAGGAATGTCTGCCTGGTCTCCTAAACTATACCTCCTCCCAACATGTTCCTTGTACTGAGTTTATGTCTTTAGTGTCTACACTGTCCACTGTTATAGCCCCAGATCTTTACATACTGCTTAGCACAAAGGAGAATAATAGAGGTTAATTACTTGAATTATTTTACTTATTAGGCAGTGATGTAAACATTCTTTTCATGTATCTTTCTTCCACTATACTTTGAAGCTCTTGAAACCATAATCCAGAACTTTCATTGCTAGCACAGTGCCGGCACAGAATCGGCATCTAAAAGGACTGAATGATTGAATGGAACAATTATTAACAGAAGTATCTGTGCTTGGCCCCTGTGCTGAGAGGGATGGGATGGCACAGTTCAGTGTAACAGGATGATGCTGGTGCATAGAGAATCCCGAAAGCCATCACGACTGCCTGGACAGGAACACATATCTTCTCGAGATTTCTGAGCATCACGTGCATAAAACAGGAGCAGGTACTAAAAGTGCCTGACTATTCATGAGCTAGGTTTTTTCCTGCTCTTTTGAGAAAAGATATGGGTGGAGAGAAGGAAGTGAAGAGAGAGCCTGCATTTTCTGGGTAAGAATATAAGCTTTAGTGGAGCATTGAGAATGAGGTGTAAGGAGACAGGCTTTGGGGCAAATACAAATACAGGACAAGTGCAAAAAATTGGATGTGGAAGAGTGAATTTTAAGAACTCATGGGTTATAAATTCATGTTCAGTGAGGAACACAAAAGTATTTAATTAATGTGGGTGTAGGACTGTTTCTTCAAATGTAACTCTGCACTGACATGTGATCCCCTGGAATAAACAGATTTATTTAGCAAAGAAGAAAATATGTGTTTCCTATTGATCTTACCACATAGCTATGCCATTTGATTTGCAATGATATTTCATGAATAGTTCAGGTAATCATTTTACACATAGAACCTGAAACTCTGAGGAGCTAAGAAGCCTCAACCAAATTCACAACCGGAACATGAAAACACAACATTAATGCACATACCTGTGTTCTCTCCCACCCTCCATGTTACTACTGAATAAAGAGGACAGAATATCTTATTCATTATTTTATAATTAACTTTTAAAAAATTATTATTGGAGAATAGTTTATTTACAATGTTGTGTTAGTTTCAGATGTGCAGCAAAGTGAAACAGTTACACACATATCCACTATTACTTAGATTATTTTCCATACAGGTCATTGGATGACTAAAGAAATCACTAATTAAGAAAAGAATCTTACAAAAATTTTATAGGACTATAGGAAACAAACCTTGTTTTTATGTCTTTTGAATATCAAGCATATGTGCTTATTTACTAGCATGGGAACTCTTATTATTTAAGTCCATTTCCTCAGATAGGTTGCAATAACTAACTGCTTTTTTAATTAATTAACTACCTTGTTAAACAGCCATTTGTTGATGCCAGCCAGAAGATTAAACTGCAAATAAGGTAGAGTCTCTTTTCTCAAGGAATTTCCCCTTCCTGGAAAGATGTTGTGATAGAAAATGAGAACTTAGTGGAGTTAAATGCATGGATAGAAAATAGACACAGAGTTATAGAAGCAACTAATTCCATCTAAGGTGGGCTCAAGAAGGCTTTCTAGAGCTTGGCTTGAGATGTGCCTTACAGGTTGCGGAAACATTTCTGGCAGTGGGCCCAACATACCTGTAGACTGAGACGATAGGCAGGACAATTTGTGTGTGTGTGTGTGTGTGTGTGTGTGTGTGTGTGCATGCACGTGATTTGACTACAATCAAGTGAATGTCTTGCTAAAGCACAATTTAATGATCAGAGACAAATATGAATAATAGTCAAAGGGTCTTGTATGTTATGTCAAGGTGTTCAAGCTTTATAAGTACACGATGAGGGATCCTTTAAAGGGAATGTCGTGATTATATCTGCATTTAGATAGGGGGCTCTGTCTATTGGGTGAAGGGAAGATTGAAGAGCAGAACACCAGAGATATTTTATTTAATTATTTTAGTCCAATTTATCCTATGAAGCTAATATCAATCTAATTAATATATTCATGAGTGAAACAATGATAATACAAATGTGCACAATAACAAGAAATTGTACACAATTGTATACAAGGAATAGAACACAATGCAATTTTCTCCTGTTTTATCATTTTGTTTACTTAAAATAGCATCTGAAAATTTTGAGACTTTAGATTCTAGACCTGCATTTCAAGTCTCCAAGATAAGGTTAAGCCATCAAATGATGAATTCATTCAGAAAATTCAACAAGAAATTCATTATAAAAGGTAATTAACTGTCTAATTCAGAAAACATGATTAAAAAATTACTTCTGAAAATAACCAACAAAGGAGAATTCATGAAAAAGATGCTGGAAACCCATGATATCAGGCAATGAGTGATCAAGGTTGACATATGTGGGGAGCATACTAAGTTTATGTAGCATCTGGACCACATGATTGAAGGCTTTTATCTGATTTTGTCATACTTGAAGGTATTTACTTTTGTTCGTTAAGAGAGGATTCTTAAATGATAGAAGATTGAGAATCCAGCCAATGCTTGAAGAGGAGCAGTGGTAGTTAATATTATGGACAAATGTTTATTTCTCGTACATTTTTCATTCATACAATGACAAGCACAGATATACCTTGGATTTAAAGTCCTACAAGGAAATTGTACTACTATATTTGGGATGGCAAATTGTTTCCTATTGATTAGAGTTTCCGGGACTCAGACAAATAGGCAAGAGTGAAGATCAATCTGGAGCATTAAGGGCTAAGACTGAATTTCTGCAAGTGGTATTAAGCATCATCTTTCTGAGTGATAATATTTACTCTATTACAAAAAGTGATATTCTTGAAAATAAGCCAAAAGGAGAAGGTTTGATGAACTATTTCTCCAAGTTGTACCACAAGGATAATTACAGCCCTGCACTCCCTGCCAGGCTGATATGAATGATAGATTCCAGGATACAACAGGGTTCAGAGAGAGGTCTCTTTTCACTCATCCTGTGGAGTCAGAGGACTCAAAAAGTAACTTAGCTTGGAAGATATGGCCAAAAGAAAAAAAAAGTGGAAGCTATTTATTAATTACTTATTCATTCAAAACTGATGTTTTAAAAATTCCAGTATATCCAGCCATTCTGACTCTAATTATTCTTTTTCTTTTTCTTTTTTCCTTTTTGGAATCAGAATCACTTGAAGAGCTTGTTGACTAAATATTTCCCTGGGATACACCCAAAACTACTGAGCCAGATACTACGGGGTGTCTTATGGTTCCTTTCTGCTTTGCGACGTATAAAATGAGCAGGCTTCTCTTCTATGGGTGCAGCACAATAAAGTGAGGTTTTAAAGCTCCTGTCCTCTCCCCATAACTCATATTTACTTCTTCTGCTTTGTTGATGTAATTTAGGGAAAGGAAAAATCAGTACAAATAGTATGGTCAAAAGTTTATTTATCATGGCAGTTTCCGTTAGTTAACTTGAAGGGTTTAATTTTCCAAAGAAGAAGACATAGTCATGGTAATATTTGAATCTTTACAGTGATTATTATCTGAGACCTGCTCTTTGTAGAAATCTTGATCTGAAGTGGCAAGTGTGGTCTTAAATCTGTAGCTCTGGATTGGAACTACAACTAAAGAGAAAATTCAAGAGATTTATACAGTAAATAAAATTTGAAATGATGGACTCAAACCTCAGACAGTTGAGAGGGAAGTGTCATAAGATTACCAAATCTCTTCATGGCCACATCCCCTTTGTGGGGAAGGAGGTCTCCACTATGAACTGAACACAGCAAACTCCTGGGACCCTAGGAACTGTAATAGTTGACTCATGATAGCCTAATTTTTATACTTAAAGAGGCATTTCTCTGGCTCAGGGATTGTCTTAAAGTGCTGTTGATGTGTGCACGCTCAGTTTCTCAGTCCTGTCTGACTTTTTGCGACCCAGTGGACTGCAGCCTGCCAAGCTCCTCTGCCCATGGGGTTGTCCAGGCAAGAATATTGGCGTGGGTTGCCATTTTCTCCTTCAGAGGATCTTCCCAACACAAGGATCGAACTGGCATCTCCTGCGTCTCATGCATTGACAGGCAGATTCTTTACTGCTGAACCACAGGTGAAGCCCTAAAGTTCTGTTAGCCCTTAGCATTTTACAGTAATTATATGAAAATTGATTCATATATTAGTTTATTTAAGAAAATTCCTTTTTTATACTTAGCAAAGAAAATGAGATGAGTTAAATATTGTTATTGATTGTGCAATAATTTTTTGTTAGAATTGACTTCAGTATTTTAGAGCTTCCCTTAGAAATAGTAAGTGAATACAAAGCAAAAATAGAAATTTCAAAAATTCACAAAAATAAGGATTCTCAACTTCCCTTTACTTGCTTTTAAGAGATTCACTCATTTGAACATGAAAATGAATTTTTTACAAAATTCTGTTCTTTCTTAGTGTATGTTCTTTGGAAAAGATTATATTTGTGAGATACTTGCAAGTTGGAGGAAATTGATTAGCTATCAAAGAAGGTTAAAAAAGGGCATGATATACTTTTTAGAACATTCTGTCATGGCCTGTGGGTTATAGAACATCAAGCTTTCTTTCACAGTGAAAATTTTGTTTCCTGTATCAAAAAAACAGACCACAGTATTGTGACTTAGCAGAACTTAAATTTTGCTATCATGTGGTTTTTCTTAGCTTCATTGGAAATTTATTGTATTAAAGCAAGTTTTATACCATCATTTTTTCTGTGTATGCTGCTTTTGTTTTCATATTACATTGTATCCATTTTTTCTCAATGTCTAATTATAATTTTTTTATCTTTCCCTTTTATTTTATTGATTAAATTTGTATGTTTGCCTATCTTCTTTGTTTAATTTCATTTTCTTAATGTTGCTGATATGTAGAGACACAGATGATCTTGCATGTAGCCATGTTGCTAAATTCTCTTGGAAACTATAATAGCTTGTAGATCCTTCTGAATTGTCAACATGTATAAAATGTTTGGGAATAGTGAAGATCTTTTTTCAAATTCTTAGAATTAGAACATTTTTTCCTAAACTTACTGCACTGGCCAGGACCTTAAATATAATATTGGAAAAATGGCAAAAGCAGGTATACTCTGTATGATGTCAAGTCTTTGACATTTTGGGGGAACTTTTTCTATGGTTCAAATATACAGTTAATTTTGGAGTCAGTATATTATGTATGTTTGAGAAAAGTGTCAGTGTTAAGGGAAATATTCTATTTCATTAAAGCAAATTTCTTAATTTTGATTTTCTAGTCTTCTGTATCTTTTGGATTTGCATGCTGCGTCACACACACATTCTCTCACATGAGAGAGATGTGTTAAATTCTCCACTTAATGATTTTGGATTCTCCAATTATGGATTTGTGTATCTTTTTTTTTTCTTTTTTGGTATTTAGTTATATTTCCATTATTTATATCAAGGCTAGACCAAGAGGTCCCCAACCTTTTTGGCATGGGGACCTGTTTTGTGGAAGATAATTTTTCCATGGATCCAGGGCTGGGGGTTCGGGGAGTCAGTGGGGAGGATGGTTCAGGTAATAAAGTGAGTGATGGAGAGCCATGCGGAGCAGCAGATGAAGCTCCACTCCCTCCCCAGCTGCTCACCACCTGCTGTGCAGCCAGGTTCCTAACAGGCCATTGGCCAATACTGGTGGTCCAGGGGTTAGGGATCCCTGGGCCAGACTATAATACTCATCTAAGTTTGTAATTATTACATATTCCTATGGATTAAATCTTTTATCATCTTGAAATTTATTTCTTGTATCTACCAAAGATCCTTGCCTTAAAGCCTCTTCGGTCTGAAATTAATATAGATATACCAGGCTTTATTTTTTGCTTAGTGTTTGCATCTTTTTCATTCAAAATGTGATTACTATCATATTAATGTATGCGTCATTAAAAAATTAGTCAAGCACACTTTGTAATATATTTAGAATATTTTGCCCACTTGATTTAAAATGCTTATGGTTATATTTGAGTTTAAAAGTACTATGTTACCATCTGTTTTCAATTTAAGCCATCTTGTCTCTTTTTGCATCCACTTTCTTTTTCCTTTACATTTACTTCTCTTCTTATTCTTCTTGAAATCAAATATTTTTGTTATTTATTTTTTCCAGTTTGTGAGCTTGCTAGTCATAGTTTATTTTAAATTAGAGGATGATTACTTTACAGTTCTGGGATGATTTCTGCCACACATCAACACACATTGGCCATGCTGCTGCTGCTGCTAAGTCACTTCAGTTGTGTCTGACTCTGTGCGACCCCATAGACGGCAGCCCACCAGGCTCCCCCATCCCTGGGATTCTCCAGGCAAGAACACTGGAGTGGGTCATAGGTATGCATATATCCCATCCCTCTTGAATTCCCCTCTCACGTCTTTCTCCAACCCACCCTCTAAGTTGTCATGGAGCACTGGCTTTGGGTTCCCTGCATCACACAGCAAACTCCTACTAGCTACTCATTTCACATATGGTAATGTATATGTTTCAATGCTATTCTCTCAAACAGATATACATTTAAAAATTCTCTTTTAGTGGTTACCAAATATAAGAGTATACTGAAAGAATAAAATACTTAGGAATATATATACCTAAAGAAACTAAAGACCTATATATAGAAAACTATAAAACACTGGTGAAAGAAATCAAAGAGGACACTAATAGATGGAGAAATATACCATGTTCATGGATTGGAAGAATCAATATAGTGAAAATGAGTATACTACCCAAAGCAATTTATAGATTCAATGCAATCCCTATCAAGCTACCAACGGTATTTTTCACAGAGCTAGAACAAATAATTTCACAATTTGTATGGAAATACAAAATACCTCAAATAGCCAAAGCAATCTTGAGAAAGAAGAATGGAACTGGAGGAATCAACCTACCTGACTTCAGGCTCTACTACAAAGCCACAGTTATCAAGACAGTATGGTACTGGCACAAAGACAGAAATATAGATCAATGGAACAAAATAGAAAGCCCAGAGATAAATCCACACACATATGGACACCTTGTCTTTGACAAAGGAGGCAAGAATATACAATAGATTAAAGACAATCTCTTTAACAAGTGGTGCTGGGAAATCTGGTCAACCACTTGTAAAAGAATGAAACTAGAACACTTTCTAACACCATACACAAAAATAAACTCAAAACGAATTAAAGATCTAAACGTAAGACCAGAAACTATAAAACTCCTAGAGGAGAACATAGGCAAAACACTCTCTGACACACATCACAGCAGGATCCTCTATGACCCACCTCCCAGAATATTGGAAATAAAAGCAAAAATAAACAAATGGGACCTAATTAACCTTAAAAGCTTCTGCATATCAAAGGAAACTATTAGCAAGGTGAAAAGGCAGTCTTCAGAATGGGAGAAAATAATAGCAAATGAAGCAACTGACAAACAACTAATCTCAAAAATACACAAGCAACTCCTCCAGCTCAACTCCAGAAAAATAAGTGACCCAATCAAAAAATGGGCCAAAGAACTAAATAGACATTTCTCCAAAGAAGACATACAGATGGCTAACAAACACATGAAAAGATGCTCAACATCACTCATTATCAGAGAAATGCAAATCAAAACCACTATGAGGTACCATTTCACGCCAGTCAGAATGGCTGTGATCCAAAAGTCTACAAGCAATAAATGCTGGAGAGGGTGTGGAGAAAAGGGAACCCTCTTACACTGTTGGTGGGAATGCAAACTAGTACAGCCACTATGGAGAACAGTGTGGAGATTTCTTAAAAAACTGGAAATAGAACTGCCTTATGATCCAGCAATCCCACTGCTGGGCATCCACACTGAGGAAACCAGAAGGGAAAGAGACACATGTACCCCAGTGTTCATCGCAGCACTGTTTATAATATCCAGGACATGGAAGCAACCTAGATGTCCATCAGCAGATGAATGGATAAGAAAGCTGTGGTACATATACACAATGGAGTATTACTCAGCCATTAAAAAGAATACATTTGAATCAGTTCTAATGAGGTGGATGAAACTGGAGCCTATTATACAGAGTGAAGTAAGCCAGAAAGAAAAACACCAATACAGTATACTAATGCATACATATGGAATTTAGAAAGATGGTAACAATAACCCTGTGTACGAGACAGCAAAAGAGTCACTGATGTATAGAACAGTCTTATGGAGTCTGTGGGAGAGGGAGAGGGTGGGAAGATTTGGGAGAATGGCATTGAAACATGTATAATATCATGTAAGAAACAAGTCACCAGTCCAGGTTCGATGCACGATACTGGATGCTTGGGGCTGGTGCACTGGGACAACCCAGAGGGATGGTATGGGGAGGGAGGAGGGAGGAGGGTTCAGGATGGGGAACATATGTATACCTGTGGTGGATTCATTTCGATATTTGGCAAAACTAATACAATATTGTAAAGTTAAAAAAAAAAAAAAAAACCCAGAAAACTAAAAAAAAAAAAAAAAAAGATTAGTATTTTGTTGCTTTCTAAACAATGCAAAAAATTTGGGTGATTTTAACTCTTTGTAACCTTCTCCCACCTTTAGGGCTATTTGTTATATATTTCCACTCTGCATGTAATTTAAAACACACAGGTCTTACTGACATTGTTACAGAGACAATATGCTGATTTAAAGTCACTCACCCGTTTAACTCCTCCATTGTCTTTAGTTACTTCCTACAGTGAACAAGCTTTCACCTGGGTCCATTTCTCCTTTGCATGAAGAACTGATTTTCATCTTTCTTTAGGGGAATTCCATGGTAGAAGAACTTTCCCAATTCTTCTCAGTTTCGCTTTTATTTTTTAAGAACATTTTTTTTGTTGTTGTTTTGCAGGAAATAGAATTCCAGTTATTTTCTTTTTTAATCTTTAAAGATATCCTTTTGTCTTCTGGCTTATGTCATTGCTGTTCTGAAGTCAGTTTCAATATTATTGTTGCTCATTGGAAGATAATATGCCATTTCTCAATTACTGCTCTAAAGGTTCTTTTTTTGTATTTGAATTTCAGTAGTTTAATTATGATGCACTTCTGTATCCATGTGTGATATCTATGTGTGTATATATATATATGAATCTATCTATCAGTCCATTCATCTTTGAAATTGCAGAGATTCATGAACTGTGAACTTCCAGATGTTCAAGCTGGTTTTAGAAAAGGCAGAGGAACCGGAGATCAAATTGCCAACATCCGCTGGATCATGGAAAAAGGAAGAGAGTTTCAGAAAAACATCGATTTCTGCTTTATTGACTATGTCAAAGCCTTTGACTGTGTGGATCACAATAAACTGTGGAAAATTCTGAAAGAGATGGGAATACCAGGCCACGTGACTGGCATCTTGAGAAACCTATATGCAGGTCAGGAAGCAACAGTTAGAACTGGACATGGAACAACAGACTGGTTCCAAATAGGAAAAGAAGTATGTCAAGGCTGTATATTGTCACCCTGCTTATTTAACTTATATGCAGAGTACGTGAAAGTGAAAGAGGAGAGTGAAAAAGTTGGCTTAAAGCTTAACATTCAGAAAACTAAGATCATGGCATCCAGTCCCATCACTTTATGGCAAATAGATGGGGAAACAATGGAAAGAGTGTCAGACTTTATTTTTTTGAGCTCCAAAATCACTGCAGATGGTGATTGCGGCCTTGAAATTAAAAGACGCTTACTCTTTGAAAGGAAAGTTATAACCAACCTAGATAGTATATTGAAAAGCAGAGATATTATTTTGCCAACAAAAGTCTGTCTAGTCAAGGCTATGGTTTTTCCAGTGGTCATGTATGGATGCGAGAGTTGGACTGTGAAGAAAGCTGAGTGCCGAAGAATTGATGCTTTTGAACTGTGGTGTTGGAGAAGACTCTTGAGAGTCCCTTGGACTGCAAGGAGATCCAACCTGTCCATTCTAAAGGAGATCAGTCCTGGGTATTCATTGAAAGGACTGATGCTGAAGCTGAAACTCCAATACTTTGGCCACCTCATGCGAAGAGTTGACTCATTGGAAAAGACCCTGATGCTGGGAGGGATTGGGGGCAGGAGTAGAAGGGGACAACAGAGGATTAGATGGCTGGATGGCATCACTGACTCGATGGACATGAGTTTGAGTGAGCTCTGGGAGTTGGTGATGGACAGAGAGGCCTGGCGTGCTGTGATTCATGGGGTCACAAAGAGTTGTACACGACTGAGTGACTGAACTGAACTGAACTGAACTTGAATCTTCAACTGGATATAATCCATCATTTTAACAAATTTTTTGGTCATTATCTCTTTATATATTGCTTCTGCTATGATTCTCTGCCTATGTTTCTCTGGAATTTTCATTGTACATACACTAAAAGTGTATATCCTTTATGTTACTCAAGCTGTTTTCTTTTTTATTTCCATATTTTTTATTCTCCTTTAATCTGGACACTTTCTATTGACCTGTCTTATGGCTTGTTTTTATTTCTTCTGCTCTATCTAATCTGTCATTAAATCTGTTTAATTGTTTCTATAGATCAGTTCATTTTACATGTGATTAATTTTTTTTGATTTGATTTGATTATGTAATAAAGTCCAATGTTAGGATGAAATTCTCCACATTTTATTTTTTAGATTTTAATTGTTGTCTTAAATTCCTGGTCACTTAACTTCAATGTCTTCACCACCTAAGCATATAGTATTGCCTTTCTTCAATCTTGGCATTCAGTTGTTTTGTCTTGTGTCTTGGCGGTTGATTAATTCATAATTCATAAAGGTTGACTAATGTGTGTGAAAAATATTATGGATATTTTGAGGTTTCAGCTGCTGTTTTATTGGATTTCCTTTGCCTTCTCACAGGCAGTTAGAGTTCATCAACCCAAATTGGAGTTGGCCCAGTTCTATGAAATCTGTTCTACTTCAGGGGTGTCCTTACTCCTGTGATGTTGTCTTTCTTACTCCCTCTTGATGTTGTCTCTTGGTTGTCTTTTCTCGTTCAACTTGAGATTTTCCTGGTCTTTGACATAAGAAGTTATTTTTTTATTGATTTAGATGATGGTAGTCAATCATTCCTCCAGTACTCTCGCCTGGAAAATCCCATGGATGGAGGGGCCTGGTGGGCTGCAGTCCATGGGGTTGCTAGGAGTCGGACACGACTGAGCGACTTCACTTTCACTTTTCACTTTCATGCATTGGAGAAGGAAATGGTAACCCACTCCAGTGTTTTTGCCTGGAGAATCCCAGGGACGGGGGAGCCTGGTGGGCTGCCATCTATGGGGTCATACAGAGTTGGACACGACTGAAGAGACTTAGCAGCAGCAGCAGCAGCAGTCAATCATTCTAAATGAGGGTGGTAGTTGGGTTGTACTCATACCTGAAGCCTTTGCCGACACCTTCAGGGGGCAGTGGGGCGCTGCCTGTCTTTGCCAAGGGGAGGATGCCTGTTGGGCTCTGCACACACTCGCAGTAAACATGGACACCTGCCCACCAGGATGGGAAGTCATGTTCTGACTGCCAGGCTGTGCTGGTAATCAGATCTCTTTCTCAAGTACTCCTGATGTCAGCTGTCAGAGAAGATAGGTTTTACGGGAGGCAGTTTTTCTGAGGTTTGTCTGGTGTTATCCAAAAGGTTATGCCCTCTGTGGCCACTCCCTTCTAGTTCCTTTGGCTAAAGAAACCAGGCTTATTTTATTTTTGTTTATTTTCAATTTTTGTCTGCCCTATTGCTCTTTCAAGCTTCCAAAATTCTCCATTAACCAAGGCAAGAAGAAATCCAGAACTTGCCAGGTTATTGTTTGAGTCACAAGATCCCTAGAAAAGCTATCTTCTTTTTTTTCACCTGGAAGAATCTTCTGATGTTTGTTTCATGTATCGCATGCTTAAGAAGCAGAGACGAATTGGGTAAAATATTTCTATTCTGCCTTATCTGGAACTGGAAACCCTCCTTATTTTAATACTTATCCTTCATTTAAACATGATTTTGCAAACTTCTAAGTAACCAGCTTCATTCAGTATGAAATTCTTACACCACTCAAGCTCTGAGTGGGAAGGAGAAGTCGGAACAGAGTGGTACCCATGTCAATGAGACTCCAGCATCCCAGATCCACACCCAGAGAACTGCACCTTGGCGACCACTATCCTTTTGTGTCTTTTGTAAAATTGAGTTCACAGTCCTTAGTTTTCTGAATATAAAATAAACTTCTAGTCACTAGAGTAAATTTTAAAAATGTCTATTATTTTATATAAGGCTTAAAAATTGTGCTAGATCCCAACATCCAGGCACAAAATATATTCCTTTTATCTTGGTACATTTCATTGCATTGTTTAAAAAATTACTTAATAATTTTCTTTCAATCTAATATTTTATCTCTTGATGGCCTCCTCATTAGAATAGTTACATATTTTATTATTTAATATTAGAATATTACATATTTACCATTTGCTTATTAGAATGTTTACATACTTATTAAAATTAAACAACACCAACAAATTCCCAGACTCTACTCTCTTCTTGAGCTGCTGTGCCACCTGCCAGCCAATTGGCTGGATGCTTTGGTCTTCACCATCACTAGCCACCTCACAAGTAGGTACTGCCTTGCACTCTCCACACCACCATGAGTGTGAATTCTACCAGGTCACTGATTGACTCTGTCTTCCTAAATGCAGTGGGCACTTTCTGGCCTTTGCCTTCTTGAGCTGTGATGAGCATTGGATGACTCTGACATTTCCTCCATCTCTCCCTTTTCTGCTTTAAACAAAAGCAACATATCTATTGTTTCCAAGATGACTTTTAACTTTTTTTCTCTCTTTTTGCTATATCACAAACACAAACTCATGCTAGACATTCAAATGATGCTTAAGAAAAGCTAAAATTTGCTTTTCTTACTAAGACTCAAGGTACTTCTGCAGAGGAAGGCATGGTTGCTGCTGCTGCTGCTAAGTTGCTTCAGTTGTGTCCGACTCTGTGCGACCCCATAGACGGCAGCCCACCAGGCTCCCCAGTACCTGGAATTCTCCAGGCAAGAACACTGGAGTGGGTTGGTTAGGTTACCGCTTATAATTTCCTCACATAAAAACTTTATATTTTTCATGATAATATTTTGATACACCTAAAATGCATTTTTAATTCATGATAATTCTTTTAACTGCCCTCTGACAGTCCCCCATCAGACAATGTTATCCCATGTCTTAAGAGAATAAAGGATATTTATAAAGGCAATTAAAAATTATTCCCCAGTTTTCTGAGTTTCAAAATAGTTGGTTGAAACATGTTAGAGGAATCATTTTGAGAAAAAAGTTTTTGAATTTTGGGTTGTGCTACTGGAGTTATTTGAGTTACAATACCTCAAAGATATTGCTGATTCAGTTCCAGACCACTGCAATAAGGTGAAAATCGAAATAAAGTGAGTTGTGAGAACTTTTTGGTTTTCCAGTGTATATAAAAATTCTGTTTACACTATACTGTAGTACATTAAATGTGCAACAGCAATATGTCTAAGAAGCAGTGTACAAAACTTAATTAAAATAGTTTATTGCTAAACATTTATAACAATTATCAGATAATGCAGGGTTGCCACCAATCTTCAATTTATAAAAATGCAATATCTGGGAAGTATAATAAAGTGAAGTGCAGTAAAAGATATGCCCCTTTTCAGTGTTTTCTATTTCACATAAGTGGTGTCTTTATGTATACGTTTGTGTGACTCAGAAACCCAGAAGTCATCTGTACAGCTTATTCATGCTCACACTTTTATCCCATTTATTTGAGCATCCTATTAATTGTGTTTCCTAAACTTCACAAGGTTATTACAATTTTCCCTGTCACTACTACTGTCACCCTAGCCTAACCTACTAGTATCTCTTGTCTGAATTTCTTACTATTGCAGACACTGTTCTAATAAGTCTTAGATTTCTCTCTCCATATCTATGTGGCTCATCCCAAAACGACTTCCTCATTAATAGCTAGAATACACTTTTAGAGGGCAAAGATCATCTTCAGGTCTCCTTTTGAAATTCTCCAGAGATTTTTCATTGCTTTAAGAATGGAGGAAAAATAATGCAAATCATGGTTTCCAGGGCACTCCCTCCCTCTACTGTGATCAGGACCCAGGTATACAGGAGGATTTGACATCCTTGCACTTTTCTCAAATGTTTGTTCTTAGGTAATTTATCTTTTTTGATTTTTCATTATACATTCTGATATTTTTCATTTTTTTTTAATTTCCCAAAACTTCTTACTGTCTTAATACTTTCCAGAACTTATTTCCTGTAACTTTCAAATATAAAATTTTATTATTTTTAAATACTAAATATTGTACTACCTACTTTACAATATTTGTTCTGCCTGCTTTTCCCCTCTTGTTTAACTGCAGTGGTTAATACCCCTGAAACGTAATTATGAAAGAGTAAAGACAGCAGTTGCCTCTCACAATTTTCTAGTATTGTGTCACTAACCGTCTTCCTGATTTTATTTTTCGTTTTCTCTCTCTCTTTTCTAAAAGTCACCTCTGTTCCTGATGACTTTTTTTATTCCATGCTTGTTTCACTTCATATGTATCATGTGTAAAAAGGAAACAGTCTCTTTACTGGATAATCTGAGTGGCTCTCTCTCTCTTTTTTTTTAAATGAAAAAAAGAGAAAATTTAAACAATGGACACTTTCACTTAAATTCCAATAAAGTTCCTTCAATGGATGAATATATTCAATATACAATGATAGTTTATTTAACAGTTTATTGCCGTGTATTCAAAATGTTTTATTTTTTATTAAAATCTCTCTATAATATGTATATTTATACTTAAAACACCTTTACATGAATTTTAAATGATTCTGTCAGGGTATAGTCCTAGAAATGACATTCTGGATTAAACATATGACATTTTTTCAAAAGGTTATTGATAAAATAGCCCAATTCTCTAAACTGTGTTCTGGAAGTTTTCTACCAACTAATACTTCCATTAAAGTGGGATTAGTTTTCAAGTTTTGCCTGCAATTAAAGGAAGTAATCCCCTTGGGAAGGGGCAGTCTTGGACTACTGATTCTGCTGGAATCTTGCATTAGGTGACAGTCTTGCACCTCCGGGCCTTCCCTCTCTGCTCCCCCTTCACACAGGCATAATGATGCCCAGAGGCCAGGCCACATTCAGATGCTGGGCTGGACTTATTGAAGCTGCAGGCCCAGAAGTGCTGCCTGAGTCCTGGTATGGTAACTACAATGTTAGTGTTATTATTTCTATTCCTATCTGCTCTTGGCACAAATGACAGCAGTTCTGGCAAAGCCGAATCTGTTTTCCAATGCCAACATGTTCTACTAATGATTGCTGCAAAATGCCAGCTGTAGAGACAGAGGGAAAGATTTCTTCTGCTTTTTTTGCCTTTAGGGATGGAAGGAAGAAAAAGTCCTCAGTGAATGTGCATTGGGAGCCAATTACATGGAAGTTCCTCTGTTTCTAGGTCGGTACCTTCTGCCCAAAGCTCCCCGAGCTCTCTGCTCCAGGCAGAATTCCCTCTTCTCTAACCAGGTTTCTCTGCTTAAACTATGAATCAATCGCATTCTCATTACCCTCAGAAATGGTATGGACTGGGGTGGTGGAGTCCTCTGAAAATAGAAGTGCAGATTTCCCTCCTCCTAAACCACTCTGCTTGCCTGGATTCTGTAAAATTTCTGAAAGGACCCTAATCAGGACCACACTCAGGGAGCCAGAGCCACATTCATCCTGGGACAACTGCCTGTCTGAAGCATCCTGCAGACGGGAGGGAGAAGGTTAATTGCCCGCCTTGCCCATTTAGGGCTTGCTCCTGAGATCAGCATTCTTCAATTCTTACAGTCTTCCTAGATGGCTCCTTTGGTTTCTGTCTTTAAGGTGAGAGAACCAAGGCTCAGAGAGGTTAAGCAGTTTTGCAAAGTCACACAGCTAAAGCTGACAAAGCCAAGACTTGATTCTAGATATGGCCGCCTCACTCGGGCCCTTCCTCCCCAGGAAGCACTTGGCCCCAGTCTTCGCTGCGCTCGCTGGAGCAGCCGGAGCATCCTACTCCACAGAGATCAACGCAGTAAAGGGAAGGGTAGAGTCCACGGTGGGGGCCCTAGGATAGTGCTGAGTGGGGCCTGGTGTTTAAATTCCTCTAGCGATTCTAACACAAGCCAGCCGACTGAGAAGACTCCTCAGTGAAGCCCTGCCCGGCTCTGCATTCAGGCTGCCGGCGGCGGTTAGTCCTTTCTGTCCCCCGCTCCAGGCTGGGGAGGATTTGGGGCACTTCTCAGACTGCAATCAGAGCAGGTCTGCTTGCAAAGCTTTACGATTTTCAATCCCCTGAAGGATTAATTCCAAATTCCCTAACCTAGCAAATTAAGTTCTTACCTTTCTCTCCTCTTCCCCTCTTTCTCCGTCCTGCTGTTATATTCTGCCTCAACTGAATTATGTGGGGTCCCCTTGACAGCCCTCCCTTGCCCAGGTCTCCAAGGCTCTGCATGAGCTCCTCCATCTGCCAGATGCTTCCTTCCTCACCTAGTGTCGCCTTCATTCCAAATCCCAGTGAGTTTCTGGTAACCTCATCTCCTCTCAGAACCCCTCCCCACTCCACCCCCCGACCCCGACCACCACCGCCATTGGTCATCTTCATTTTCTCCAGTGAGGCCAAATTTTGTTTTCTTCCTCCGTTGTTCTGGCCTCCCATCCTGACCAGGCTCAGCACACATCCTGCAGAGATGATTTTGTTTGCTTGCATTCTCTCTGACTGGACTGTGGCCTCCTTGGAAACCTGTCTTGCCTAGCAGTACATAGGATGCAGTAATAAACACTGAACACGAAGTGCCAAGGAAAGCTTGAGCTAGATTCTCTGAAAGTATCTAGATTCTCACCTTCCTTGGTTCAGAAAGGTGAAGGCTTCTGTAGGACCACTTTTCCAGCAAAGGAAGAATTAATTTGAATCAGTACAACTTCAAGTACTTATTGAATTTCTACTGTAAAGTCCTTGTGGAGTCTTTTGT
The DNA here is from genome assembly GCF_002263795.3 of Bos taurus. Lineage (NCBI taxonomy): Eukaryota > Metazoa > Chordata > Mammalia > Artiodactyla > Bovidae > Bos > Bos taurus. The sequence goes on from NC_037336.1 coordinate 10,809,981, forward strand.
CTCCCAGGTAAATATTAATAGAAATACTGTTAATCAAAAACTGTGGCTTTAATAGACAATGTTACAAGATAAGCTTTTTGAAACAAGAATTTGCTTCACTTGGTGTGTACACACACTGGAATATTGCTCAGCCATTAAAAAAGAATAAAATACTGCCATTTACAGCAACATGGGTGAACCTCAAGATTATCATACTAAGTGAAATAAGTCAGAAAGAGAAAGACAAAGAATGAAAAAGACAAATACCGTATGATATTGGTTATATGTGGAATCTAAAATGTGTTACAAATGAATATATTTACAAAACAGAAACAGACCCACGACATAGAAAACCAACTTATAGTTACCAAGGGGGAAAAGTGGGGAGGGGTCAATTAGGACTTTGGGATTAACATACACACTCTACTATATATATGTGTGTGTGTGTGTATGTATATATAACATGACTTATAGATAATATGTTGATATATTTCAATATATAAATATTGGTAACCAATAAGGACCCACTTTACAGCACAGGGTACTATATACAATATTTTGTGATAATCTATAACGGAAAATAATATGAAAATGAATATATAGAGAGTATATTCTATATATTTTATATTTTAACTGAATCATTGTGCTGTATACTGGAAATAATGTAAGTCAACTGTATTCCAATAAAAATTTTAAAAAGAATTTGCTTCAAATATGTGAAACATGTATACCAAATGGATCATATGCAGTGGTTTATAACATAGACTGAAGTCCCGAGCCAGTCTGTAGACTGACATCTCCTGTGATGCCGGACACGCAGGGAAGCTGGTGTCCTTGGGAGGAGTCAAATAATGTGAGTTGAATTTCTACTTAAAATGAGAGAAACACTGGAAAACAATTTGCTTTAGTTTGGCTTCGAATACCTTCTTTTTAATTTTTTTTTTCCTCATGGAGTCAGAGGAGTAAAGAATATGGTTGGTTTAATGAAAAAGTTCAGAGGAGGTTGAAATTTGCATGTAAATACAGTTGTTCTAGATTCCTAACTTACTGGCAAAACTCCTACATCTTATCATAGGTTTAACTTAAATGATTTAAAGAGCAGAGGGGCTGCTGTATTATTTTATACATAAATATAAAATAACAGTGGCTGAACTACAGGACTGGACTCCACGGGAAAATCTGGATTTTCGATGAGTGTGCTGCCAGACTCTGTGGTCTCCCAGTGGCATGCAGTATAGACACACAGAGAAAAGATAAAGGCAGGAACAGAGGGAATGTTTCTCATGCCTTCATGGGGACTCTGTTCATTCACCTAATTCACAATGTCCTTTCCTTTACAAGAGTCCTTTAGGGATCCCTTTTGAACTGTGGTGTTGGAGAAGGCGCTTGAGAGTCCCTTGGACTGCAAGGAGATCCAACCAGTCCATTCTAAAGGAGATCAGCCCTGGGTGTTCTTTGGAAGGAATTATGCTAAAGCTGAAACTCCAGTACTTTGGCCACCTCATGCGAAGAGTTGACTCATTGGAAAAGACTCTGATGCTGGGAGGGATTGGGGGCAGGAGGAAAAGGGGACGATAGAGGAAGAGATGCCTGGATGGCATCACTGACTCAATGGACGTGAGTTTGAGTGAACTCCGGGAGTTGGTGATGGACAGGGAGGCCTGGAGTGCTGCAGTTCATGGGGTCGCAAAGAGTCAGACACGACTGAACGACTGAACTGAACTGAACTTTTAAAAAATACTTTTATTGAAGTGTAGTTGATTTACAATGTTGCATTAATTTCTGCTGTATGGCAAAGTGATTCAGTTATATATACCTATTTTTCATATTCTTTCCCATTATAGTTTATCACAGGATATTAAATATAGTTCCCTGTGCCGTACAGTGGAAACTTGTCCATCCATTTTATATGTAATAGTTTGCATCTGCTAATCCCAAACTCATAGTCCTGTCTCCCAACCCTCTCCCCCTTGGCAGCCACAAGTCTGTTATCTATGTCTGCGAGTCTGTTTCCGTTTCATGTGTAATTTCATTTGTGTCACATTTTAGATTCCACATTTAAATGATACCACGTGATATTGTCTCTCTTTCTGACTTACTACATTTAGTATGATTATCTCCATTCATGTTGGTGCAACTGGCATTATTTCATTCTTTTTTATGGCTGAGTAGTATTCCATTGTATGCATGTACTACATCTTCTTTATTCATTTGTATGTCAGTGGAAATTTAAATTGCTTCCATGGCTTGGCTATTGTAAATAATGCTACTAGGAACATAAGGGTGCATATGTCTTCTTGAATTTTAGTTTTGTTTGGATATATACCCAGGGGAGGAATTGCTGGATCATATGGTAGCTCTATTTTTAGTTCTTTGAGACACTACCATACTTGTTTGCCATAGTGACGGCACCAAATTATGTTCCCACCAACAGTGTAAGACAGTAGGGATCTCTCTTAAAATAAAGTAGCATAACTCCTTAATGCAGAAAGGAATGAAGAGTATTATTTGAAAATTTTTCACTTCCAGAAAAACTTCCAAATGCTAACAGACTAAACCAAATATATATAAAATACTTGTACAAGCAGTTTTTTGAAAGTTTTTAAAAAACAGAGTAGATAGAAGTGATCAATGTGGTCAAAGAACAGACAGCCCTGACTAGAGTTAAGGAAATTCTTTCTAAATGGCTTATCCCACATCTCTCAGCCATTTAAAAACCATGCCCCACCAGATTAAATGGATTTTATAGAGTTTAACTTTCTGCATTTGCATTAAGAGCTCAAGCTCATGCTATTTGCTTCTCAGCTGAACCCCTTTATTATTAGAGATGCTTTTGCAAGCTGCAGAGTACCCTCATCCTAGAATCTCAGAAGTCACAGATCAACTTCTTTATACACAGAAATTCACCACATTCTTCCCACCAGTCACCACACTTAAAACCAGCTTTTGGCAGGGAAGAGCTCCCTGCAGGCATCCCCTTTGTCTTGTCACTAAACATAAATCAGGCACCCTCTATGCTCTACTCATCTCTGGCCCCAGCCCATACAGAGGGGAAGGGTGATGACTCTGATCCTTCTTCTCAATGATTAACTGAGGTTATTTCCCTTTAAAAACATTTATGGCCTAGCAGAATCTTCACAAGTGGGTTTTGGGGGACCGCACCTCCACCCTTCCCCCAGATTGCCAGCATTCTGATTAAAAGCCACTTTATTTTCTGCCAACTTTTGCGAGTAGTGATTTTTAAAGTGGCGAGCATGTGGACCTGATTTGTTAAAAATGCTTTGGGTCGAAGTGCCTTAATGGGGTCAGCTTCTGCCTGGATTCATTATGTAGTCCTGGTCAAAAGGCTTATTAAGGGAGGGGAAACCCCTCCTGAAAGAGTGTTTCATGGAGTGACTGACACCTCCAGAAGGAACTCATGGTAATATGTCTACTTATTTAAAGGAAACTAGGTGCAAAAGTGGTAAGATTAGGTAAGCACACATTTATTGTACAACTGTAGTTTCAGCTTTTTCCTTGAATTTCAATAACTAATGCCTTGACTCTATAAATGTTTGTATCAAGTCTTGTGTTCATGTAAACCTTCACTTCTAAATATTACATTACAAAGCTGTCTTATGTAATTTTTATGAAAACAAAATATTAAAAAAATTCTTGCTCTATATGTGAATTTATTTACATGATGGAATTTTATTAAGCTTATCTTAGATAGCTAATATTCCTTATTAAAAACTTGAAATTAGAAAAGATGAAGATTTTTGCCTTTTACTCCCTCAGGGGCTTTTAGTTTGGTAAACTGTTTACTGTTTCATTAGGTGAGCCATTTAATCAGATATTCATTGTAGATATAGAAATTACTAAGTTTAATGGTTCAGGAATTCCCTGAAGAGACAAATAATAACTAAATGGAATACTCTAAATTGATGAGTTTTGCATGTATCATAACAGCTCCTGGAAACATAATATTGAATCTGTCACTTCAGTATTATTCATTAGCTCATTTCATGCATATGTCAGTATCCAAGAGCAATTGCACAATACAGTTTGCCATTTCATTCTTTTTTAAAAATTGCTTTGTTTTTGTATCCATTCAGCCAGTCTTTGTCTTTTGGTGGGGGCATTCAACCCATTTACATTTAAGGTAATTACTGATAAGTATGATCCCGTTGCCATTTACTTTATTGTTTTGGGTTCGAGTTTATACACCGTTTTTGTGTTTCCTGTCTAGAGAATATCCTTTAGTATTTGTTGGAGAGCTGGTTTGGTGGTGCAGAATTCTCTCAGCTTTTGCTTGTCTGAAAAGCTTTTGATTTCTCCTTCATACTTGAATGAGATCCTTGCTGGGTACAATAATCTGGGCTGTAGGTTATTTTCTTTCATCATTTTAAGTATGTCTTGCCATTCCCTCCTGGCTTGAAGAGTTTCTATTGAAAGATCAGCTGTTATCCGTATGGGAATTCCCTTGTGTGTTATTTGTTGTTTTTCCCTTGCTGCTTTTAATATTTGTTCTTTGTGTTTGATCTTTGTTAATTTGATTAATATGTGTCTCGGGGTGTTTCGCCTTGGGTTTATCCTGTTTGGGACTCTCTGGGTTTCTTGTACTTGGGTGATTATTTCCTTCCCCATTTTAGGGAAGTTTTCCACTATTATCTCCTCAAGTATTTTCTCATGGTCTTTCTTTTTGTCTTCTTCTTCTGGAACCCCTATGATTCGAATGTTGTAGCGTTTAATATTGTCCTGGAGGTCTCTGAGATTGTCCTCATTTCTTTTAATTCGTTTTTCTTTTATCCTCTCTGATTCATCTACCCCAATGTTCATCGCAGCACTGTTTATAATAGCCAGGACATGGAAGCAACCTAGATGTCCATCAGCAGATGAATGGATAAGAAAGCTGTGGTACATATACACAATGGAGTATTACTCAGCCATTAAAAAGAATACATTTGAATCAGTTCTAATGAGGTGGATGAAACTGGAGCCTATTATACAGAGTGAAGTAAGCCAGAAGGAAAAACATAAATACAGTATACTAACGCATGTATATGGAATTTAGAAAGATGGTAACAATAACTCTGTATACGAGACAGCAAAAGAGACACTGATGTATAGAACAGTCTTATGGACTCTGTGGGAGAGGGAGAGGGTGGGAAGATTTGGGAGAATGGCATTGAAACATGTAAAATATCATGTAGGAAACGAGTTGCCAGTCCAGGTTCGATGCACGATGCTGGATGCTTGGGGCTGGTGCACTGGACGGCCCAGAGGGATGGTATGGGGAGGGAGGAGGGAGGAGGGTTCAGGATGGGGAACACATGTATACCTGTGGCGGATTCATTATCATATTTGACAAAACTAATACAATTATGTAAAGTTTAAAAATAAAATAAAATTAGAAAAAAATAAAAAAATAAAAACAATGGAAAAAAAAAAAAAATAAAAAAAATAAAAATTGCTTTGTCCTTTGGGGACTTTTATCTTTGATAATACAAATTTGATATGTAAACCTCATAACAAAATCAAATCGTATGATGAGGGTCATCTCTCTAATTCTTGAATTATACATTGAAGCACTGTACACATTGTATTGACTTTTTGCAGGGAGTCCACACCAGCCATATCATAAATAATAAAGATATTATGCATTGTAAAAGATACAAACATGTGAGGTAGAAAAATATATCCTTGAGGAGCTTACAATCTGTGACTTTGAGAAGGTAATGTATAAAATATTTTTTGAATGATATGTGACAGGCTTTGGTGATTAAAGGGCAAAATGTAATTTGTACATTTAATAGAATGTTGTCATTCAAAGAGCTACTTTGGCAAGCTATCTAACTATTAAGTTTGTTGACATTGCCACAGTATAACTTTGGAATGCTGTCATTTGGATTTGTTTTCAGAGTGAATTACAAAAGCATAAGGATACTTGTTTCTTATTGACATAGCTTTTTGAAAAAACTGAAAATGCTATTGGCCTGTTCAATGGATAATGTTCAATAACTTTTGATGTTTTAAAATTACATTTCTCACCCTGAGAAAATTAAAATTATATACATGCCCAAACACCTGAGAGCAATTCCAATGAAGTTATTACCAATATAGAGTTGTATACCTGTGGCGGATTCATTTTGATATTTGGCAAAACTAATACAATTATGTAAAGTTTAAAAATAAAATAAAAATAAATAAAGTGGTGAAAAACAAAAAAATAAAATAAAATTATATACATGCCCAAACACCTGAGAGCAATTCCAATGAAGTTATTACCAATATAGAGTCATTTTAACAAAACTGGATGATTTTTTAAGGTGACATATTTGAAAACATTGATGACTTGTAGTGCATTCATTTAATCCATATTTATAATATTTACATAAAATGTATATATATGCATTTATATAATATGTGTATATTTATATGATAGAGTGCAATGCTATGGAATCTCACATGAATGATGTTCAGATAACAGAAGGAAGGGACAGGGTATTCATGATAGAGAAAAAAAAGAAAATATTGGAAGTAACTAAATGATAGTTCCAACCACAGGAAAGAGACCAGTGAGCACTTCAAAAATGATTGGAAAGTGATGGTGACACATTTGACTAAAAAAAAAAAAAAAAAAACAATAGGAAGGGAAAAAAATTAAACAAGTAAAAGATTTCTAGTTTCTCTTTCTAGAATGAAAGGTGTTGACTTCAAAGGAAAGACGGTGTTTCTATGACTAAAAACACGAAATAACAATTTTAAAGCCTGACCTTAGATATCATCTTGCTAGAATTCTCCTTCTTCTCAGAAAACAAAGAGAGAAGGTATTTGACCAAAAGCATGAAGCTCACCAACGGACAGCCAACATTTGATAATACTTCCACTTTGGAATAGATGTGAGTAGAAAAGTCATGCTAGTAGAGGAGTGCTGATTTAGGAAAAATAAAAAAAATTTAATGGAGGAGGCTATGTTCATAGAGAGGTGAAGGTAGAAATGCAAAGCCTTGGGACATTTGAAGAGAAGGAGAGTGATCAACCAGGCAGAGGAGACCAAGAGCTTCCAAGTCTTTTGGAGGAGAAATGGTGAAAGATTGGATATTTTCCCCCTACAATCAAGAAGGCATGATGTTCATATTATCACATTTATTCAACATAATACTAGCAGACCTAACCAGTGCAATAACATAAGAAAATTAAACAGAAGATAAACAAATTAGAGAAAAAAAAAAGAAAGAAAACTCCCTATTTGCAGATAGCGTAGCTATCTATATAGGAAATCACCAGGAATGTACAAAAAGCTCTTAAATATTGGCTGTAACTATAAAAATTCATACAGAATGCACAGAATACACAAAGCCATTTTGAAAAAGAACAAATTTAGAGGACTCACACTTCCCATTTTGAAATTTATTACAAAACTACAATAATCATGTTAATGTGGTACTAGCATAAAGATGGAAATATAGATCAATAGAACATATTTTAGGTTACAGAAATTAACCCTTACAGTTGCAATCAATTGATTTTCAATAAGAGTGTCAAGGTAATTTAATGAGAAAAGAATAGTCTGTTCAACAAGTGGTGATGGGACACACAAATGAATCAATTTGCAATGCACAATATGCAAAAGAATGAATTTGGACTCCAAACTTTACATCATATACAAAAATTAACTCAATACATGAGATAAAGGACTTCTCTGTTGGCTCAGATGGTAAAGCATGTGCCTACCATGTTGGAGACCCAGGTTCAATCTTCTGGGTTGGGAAGATCCCCTGGAAAAGGAAATGGCTACCCACTCCACTGTTCTTGCCTGGAAGATCCTATGGACAGAGGAGCCTAGTAGACTACAGTCCGTGGGGTTGCAAAGAGTCAGACATGACTGACCGACTTCACTAGTTGAGATAAAGCTATAAGTCATTTGAAGAAAGCATAGAAAGAAATCTTGTGACCTTGGATTAAACAATGGTTTCAGGGATAATACCAATAGCATCAATTACAAAAGAAAAAAAAAACATATATTGAAATATATGAGAATTAAAATATTTGTGTTTCAAACGATATGGTCAAGTAATTGAAAAGAAAATCCAAATAATGTGAGAAAATATTTGCAAATCATATATCTGATAAGAGACTGGTATCAAAACAAAACAAAACAAAACACTTACAATCCAACAGTAAAATAATTAATAATAATCCAACTAGAAAATGAGCAAGAATTTTGAAGAGAAATTTCTTCAAAGAAGAGATACAAATGGCTAATACACACATTAAAAGATCCTTAGAACCATTAGCTTTTAGGTAAAAGCAAATCAAAACCACAATGAAATATTACTACATGCCTACTATTAAAGTTGTATTTTAAAAGGTGGACAATAAGAAGTACTGACAAGATGTGGATAAATTGGAACTCTTTTTCTCCCATATAGGTTGTTACAAGGCATTGAATATAGTTGCTGTATACAACAGGGCCTTGTTTTTTGTTTTGTTTTCAATTTTATATATAGTATTCTGTATATGTTAATCCCAAGCTCCTAACTTATCTCTCCTCCCACTTTCCTGTTTGGTAACTGTAAGTCTGTTCTCTATGTCTCTGGGTCACTTTCTGTTTTGTAAATACACCAATTTGTATAGTAGATTTTAGACTTATAAGTGACATATGACATTTCTCTCTCTACAGGCTGAAGATTGGGCCTAAGCTTCTGTAATAAGAGTGCTGAGTCTGAACTGCTGGATTAACAGGTAGCTTCACGCCCCAGGGAATATTAATCATAGTGAGGTATTCCCAAGGTCCACAACTCAGCACCAAGACCCAGCTCTGCCTGACTGTCTGCAAATCCCACTGCTGGAAATCTCAGGCCAAAAACTAGTTAGACACAGTCCCACCTATTAAAAAAAAAAGTGAGATGACAAAAAATATGTTAGAGATGATAAATGAAAAAGAAATAGGCAACCTATTTGAAAATGAATTTAGAGTGATAGGAAAAATGTTTCAAAATCTAGAAAACAGAATGGAGAAAATGCAAGAAACATTTGACAAAAATCTAAAAGAACAAAAGAGTAAACAAACAGTGATAAGCAACACAACAAATGAAATAAAAAATACTCTAGGAGGAATCAGTCACAGAATAACTGACCAAGAAGATCCAATAAGTGAGCTGGAAGACAGAATGATGGAAATAACTGCCAAAGAGCAGAATAGAGAAAAAAAAAAAAAAAAGAATGAAATGAATTGAGGATAGTCTCAGAGACTTCTGGGACAATATTAAACACTGCAGCATTTGAATTATAGGGGTCCCAGAAGAAGAGAAAAGGTCTGAGAAAATATATAAAAGATGAAAGTTGAAAATTACCGTAACATGGGAAAGGAAATAGCCATCCAAGCCCAGAAAGTGCAGAGAGTTCCATACAAGACAGACTCTAAGAGAAACAAGATATGTATTAATCAAACTAACAAAAACTAAGTACAAAGTAAAAATATTAAAAATCAGCAAGACAAAAGCAGCAAATAACATACAAGGGAATCCCCATAAGGCTATCAGCTGATTGTTTAGCCAAAACTCTGCAGGTCAGCAAGGAGTGGCTGTATATATTTAAACTGATGAAAGGGAAAAAACTACAACAATGATTACTCTACCCAGCAAGAATTTCATTTAGATTTGATGAAGAAATTAAAAAGTTTACAGATAAACAAAAAGCTATGAGAATTCAGCATCACCAAACCAACCTTACAACAAATGGTAAAGGAATTTCTCTAGGCAGGAAACACAAGTGTAGAAAAAGACCCACAAAAACAAATCCCAAACAATTAAGAACATAGCAATAGGTACATACATATCAATAATTACCTTAAATGTAGCCATTTACATGTCCTCAACCGAAAGACACAGACTGGTCTAATTGGACACACACACGAAAAAGATCCATATACATGATTTCTACAAGAGACACATTTCAGACCTAGGACACGTACAAAATGAAAGTAGGGGGATGGAAAAAGATATTCCATGAAAATGGAAATCAAAAGAAAGCTAGAGAGTCTCTCGGGGGTGGAGGACTGAGTAAAATCCACAAAACAACTTCTGAATGCTGGCAGAAGACATCAGGCACCCAGAAAAGCAGCTCATTGTCTTCAAAAGGAGGTAGGAAAAATATAAAAGACTAAAAAAGAGACAAAAGAGGTAGGGACGGAGCTCCGTCCTGGGAAGGGAGTCTTAAAAAGAGAGGTTTCCAAACACCAGGAAACACTCACTGCCGAGTCTGTGCCGAGCCTTGGAAGAACAGAGGACAACATAATAGGGAGGAAAAATGAGTAAATAATTAAAACCCACAGATTATGAGCCCAACGGTAACTCCCCCAGCGGAGAAGCAGCACAGATGCCTGCACCCGCCACTAGCAAGCAGGGGCTGGGCAGGGAGGCGCGGACTGCATTGCTTAGAGTAAGGCTAGGGCCTGAATGCAACCGAGGGTAATCAGAGCGAAATAATTTGGGCTAGCAAACCAGAATGTGGTATAGCTACCACGCAAAAAGCCCTAAGACACTGCCAGGCCCGTGCACAGAACAAAGGGCTGAACAGAACTAGCCATCTGCAGACCATCCCCCTCGGGTGACAGGCAGCCAGAGCTGGAAGGAGGCAATCGCAGCCCCAGAGAGACATTATCTACCAAACTGCAAGCAGGCTTCTTTGCTAACTAAGATTTCTTGGGGTTCTGGACAGTCATCTACCTGAGAAGGTGTGCCAGTTGTACACCCAGAAAACCGAGAGGCAGGGACGGGAGAGGCGATAAGTTGCAGTGACCATGCTCGCCAAACACCTCATCACCCGAGCTGCTCGGAGCTGGGAGGGCACAAAACGCAGGCCCAACCGAGTCTGCACCTCTAAGGACTACCCGAGTGCCTGAACCTGAGCGGCTTAGACCTGGGAGGTGCATGCAGCCCAGGGCTGGCCTCAGATGGTTCCCGGCGGAGCAACCTAGAGCCTGAGCTGTGTGGGCAGGGAGGGTGCACGAGCCGTGAGCAGGGACAGGCCCAGTGTGGCTGAGGCACTGCGAGCACACGCCAGTGTTATTTGTTTGCAGTGTCCCTCCCTCCCCACAGCGCGACTGAACAAGTGAGCCTAAAAAGAGTGTCCACCACCGCCCCTTTGTGTCAGGGCGGAAACCAGACACTGAAGAGACCAGCAAACAGAAGCTAAAACCGAGGGAACCACCTTGGAAGTGACAGGTGCAATAGATTAAAACCCTGTAGTTAGTACCGACTACATAGGAAGGGGCCTATAGATCTTGAGAAATATAAGCCAGACCAAGAAACTATCCAAAAATGAACTGACCCCACACTGCCCACAACACCACCAGAGAAAGTTCTAGGTATATTTTTACTATTTTTACGATCATTCTTTTTTTCTTCTTCTTCTTTTTTCTTTTTTTAAACTTTAAAAAAATTTTAAGTCCTCTATTACTCCTTTAATTTTCATTTTTATAACCTACTATTACTTTCCAAAAAAAGACTATTTTGTAAAGCAAACTTCATATATATATATACTTAATAACTTTTGTGACTTTTTTCTTCTTCTTCTTTTCTTTAAAAATGTATTTTTGAAAATCCAACCTCAACTCTAGAATTTTAATCTTTGCTTTTTGGTATTTGTTATCAATTTTATACCTTTAAGAACCCAATCTTCAGTACTTGTTTTTACTTGGGAGCGAGATTACTGGCTTGACTGCTCTCTCCCCCTTTGGACTCTCCTTTCTTTCCACTAGGTCGCCTTTGTCTCCTCCCTCCCCCTTCTCTTCTCTACCCAACTCTCTGAATCTCTGTGTATTCCAGATGGCGGAGGACACTTAGGGAACTGATTACTGACTGGATCTGTCTCTCTCCTTTTCATTCCCCACTTTTATCCTCCTGGCAGCCTGTCTCCTTCCCCCCTCTTCTCTTCTCTGTATAACTCCATGAACATCTCTGAGTGGTCCAGACTGTGGAGCGCACATAAGGAAGTGATTACTGGCTAGCTTGCTCTCTCCTCTTTTGATTCCACCTCATCTCATTCGGGTCACCTCTAACTCCCTCCTCCCTATTCTCTTCTCCATGTAACTCTGTGAACCTCTCTGGGTGTCCCTCACTGTGGAGAAACTTTTCATCTTTAACCTGGATGTTTTATCAACGGTGCTGTATAGAAGGAGAAGTCTTGAGACTACTGTAAAAATAAGACTGAAAACCAGAAGCAGGAGGCTTAAGTCCAAATCCTGAGAACATTATAGAACACCTGACTCCAGGGAACATTAAGCGATAGGAGCTCATCAAATGCCTCCATACCAACACTGAAACTAAGCACCACCCCAGGGCCAACAAGTTCCAGAGCAAGACATACCACACAAATTCTCCAGAAACACAGGAACACAGCCCTGAGCTTCAATATACAGGCTGCCCAAAGTCACTCCAAACCCACTGACATCTCATAACTCATTACTAGACACTTCATTGCACTCCAGAGAGAAGAAATACAGCTCCACCCACCAGAACACCGACACAAGCTTCCCTAACCAAGAAACCTTGACAAGCCACCGATACAACCCCACCCACAGCGAGGAAACTCCATAATAAAGAGAACTCCACAAACTATCAGAATACAGAAAGACCACCCTAAACTCAGCAATATAAACAATATGAAGAGACAGAGGAATACCCAGCAGGTAAAGGAACAGGATAAATGCCCACCAAACCAAACAAAAGAGGAAGAGATAGGGAATCTACCTGAAAAAGAATTCTGAATAATGATAGTGAAAATGATCCAAAATCTTGAAATAAAAATGGAATCACAGATAAATAGCCTGAAGGCAAGGATTGAGAAAATGCAAGAAAGTTTTAACAAGGACCTAGAAGAAATAAAAAAGAGTCAATATATAATGAATAATGCAATAAATGAGATCAAAAACACTCTGGAGGCAACAAATAGTAGAATAACAGAGGCAGAAGATAGGATTAGTGAAATAGAAGATAGAATGGTAGAAATAAATGAATCAGAGAGGATAAAAGAAAAACGAAGTAAAAGCAACGAGGACAATCTCAGAGACCTCCAGGACAATATTAAATGCTACAACATTCGAATCATAGGGGTCCCAGAAGAAGAAGACAAAACGAAAGACCATGAGAAAATACTTGAGGAGATAATAGTTGAAAACTTCCCTAAAATGGGGAAGGAAATAATCACCCAAGTCCAAGAAACCCAGAGAGTCCCAAACAGGATAAACCTAAGGTGAAACACCCCAAGACACATATTAATCAAGTTAACAAAGATCAAACACAAAGAACAAATATTAAAAGCAGCAAGGAAAAACAATAAATAACACACAAGGGAATTCCTATAAGGATAACAGCTGATCTTTCAATAGAAACTCTTCAGACCAGGAGAGAATGGCAAGACATACTTACAGTGATGAAAGAAAATAACCTACAGCCCATATTACTGTACCCAGCAAGGATCTCATTCAAATATGAAGGAGAAATCAAAAGCTTTACAGACAAGCAAAAGCTGAGAGAACTCAGCACCACCAAACCAGCTCTCCAGCAAATGCTAAAGGATATTATCTAGACAGGAGACACAAAAAAGGTGTATAAACTCGAACCCAAAACAATAAAGTAAATGGCAATGGGATCATACTTATCAATAATTACCTTAAACGTAAGTGGGTTGAATGCTCCAACCAAAAGACAAAGACTGGCTGAATGGATACAAAAACAAGACCCCTATATATGTTATCTACAAGAGACCCACCTCAAAACAGGGGACACATACAGACTGAAAGTGAAGGGCTGGAAAAAGATATTCCATGCAAATAGACATCAAAAGAAAGCAGGAGTAGCAATACTCATATCAGATAAAATAGACTTTAAAACAAAGGCTGAGAAAAGAGACAAAAAAGGACACTACATAATAATAAAAGGATCAATCCAAGAAGACTATATAACAATTATAAATATATATGCACCCACATAGGAGCACTGCAATATGTAAGACAAATGCTAACAAGTATGAAAGGTGAAATTAACAATAACACAATAATAGTGGGAGACTTTAATACCCCACTTACAAACTATGGATAGACCAACTAAACAGAAAATTAACAAGGAAACACAAACTTTAAATGATACAATAGACCAGGTAAACCTAATTGATATCTATAGGACATTTCATGCCAAAACCATGAATTTCACCTTTTTCTCAAGCGCACATGGAACCTTCTCCAGGATAGATCACATCCTAGGCCATAAATCTAGCCTCGGTAAATTCAAAAAAATTGAAATCATTCCAAGCATCTTTTCTGACCACAATGCAGTAAGATTAGATCTCAATTACAGGAGAAAAACTATTAAAAATTCCAACATATGGAGGCTGAACAACACGCTGCTGAATAACCCACAAATCACAGAAGAAGTCAAAAAAGAAATAAAAATTTGCATAGAAACGAATGAAAATGAAAACACAACAACCCGAAACCTGTGGGACACTGTAAAAGCAGTGCTAAGGGGAAAGTTCATAGCAATACAGGCATACCTCAAGCAACAAGAAAAAAGTCAAATAAATAACCTAACTCTACACCTAAAGCAACTAGAAAAGGAAGAAATGAAGAACCCCAGGGTTAGTAGAAGGAAAGAAATCTTAAAAACCAGGGCAAAAATAAATGCAAAAGAAACAAAAGAGACCATAGCAAAAATCAACAAAGCCAAAAGCTGGTTCTTTGAAAGGATAAATAAAATTGACAAACCATTAGCCAGACTCATCAAGAAACAAAGGGAGAAAAATCAAATCAATAAAATTAGAAATGAAAATGGAGAGATCACAACAGACAACACAGAAATACAAAGGATCATAAAAGACTACTATCAGCAATTATATGCCAATAAAATGGACAACGTGGAAGAAATGGACAAATTCTTAGAAAAGTACAACTTTCCAAAACTCGACCAGGAAGAAATAGAAAATCTTAACAGACCCATCACAACGACGGAAATTGAAACCGTAATCAGAAATCCTCCAGCAAACAAAAGCCCAGGTCCAGACGGCTTCACAGCTGAATTCTACTAAAAATTTAGAGAAGAGATAACACCTATCCTACTCAAACTCTTCCAGAAAATTGCAGAGGAAGGTAAACTTCCAAACTCATTCTATGAGGCCACCATCACCCTAATACCAAAACCTGACAAAGATGCCACAAAAAAAGAAAACTACAGGCCAATATCACTGATGAACATAGATGCAAAAATCCTTAACAAAATTCTAGCAATCAGAATCCAACAACACATTGAAAGGATCATACACCATGACCAAGTGGGCTTTATCCCAGGGATACAAGGATTCTTCAATATCTGCAAATCAATCAATGTAATACACCACATTAACAAATTGAAAATTAAAAGCCATATTATTATCTCAATAGATGCAGAGAAAGCCTTTGACAAAATTCAACATCCGTTTATGATAAAAACTCTCCAGAAAGCAGGAATAGAAGGAACATACCTCAATATAATAAAAGCTATATATGACAAACCCACAGCAAACATTATCCTCAATGGTGAAAAATTGAAAGCATTTTCCCTAAGTCAGGAACAAGACAAGGGTGCCCACTTTCATCACTACTATTCAACATAGTTTTGGAAGTTTTGGCCACAGCAATCAGAGCAGAAAAAGAAATAAAAGGAATCCAAATTGGAAAAGAAGAAGTAAAACTCTCACTGTTTGCAGATGACATGATCCTCTACATAGAAAGTCTCTTTAGAGACTCCACCAGAAAATTACTAGAGCTAATCAATGAATATAGTACAGTTGCAGGATATAAAATCAACACACAGAAATCCCTTGCATTCCTATACGCTAATAATGAGAAAATAGGAAGAGAAATTAAGGAAACAATTCCATTCACCATTGCAATGAAAAGAATAAAATACTTAGGAATATATATACCTAAAGAAACTAAAGACCTATATATAGAAAACTATTAAAAACTGGTGAAAGAAGTCAAATAGGACACTAATAGATGGAGAAATATACCATGTTCAAGGATCAGAAGAATCAATGTAGTGAAAATGAGTATACTACCCAAAGCAATCTATAGATTCAATGCAATCCCTATCAAGCTACCAATGGTATTTTTCACAGAGCTAGAACAAATAATTTCACAATTTGTATGGAAATAGAAAAAACCTGGAATAGCCAAAGCAATCTTGAGAAAGAAGAATGGAACTGGAGGAATCAACCTACCTGACTTCAGGCTCTATTACAAAGCCACAGTCATCAAGACAGTATGGTACTGGCACAAAGGCAGAAATATAGATCAATGGAACAAAACAGAAAACCCAGAGATAAATCCATGCACCTGTGGACACCTTATCTTTGACAAAGGAGGCAAGAATATACAATGGAGAAAAGACAATCTCTTTAACAAGTGGTGCTGGGAAAACTGGTCAACCACTTGTAAAAGAATGAAACTAGAACACTTTCTAACACCATACACAAAAATAAACTCAAAATGGATTAAAGATCTAAACTTAAGACCAGAAACTATAAACCTCTTAGAGGAGAACATAGGCAGAACACCCTCTGACATACATCACAGCAGGATCCTCTATGACCCACCTCCCAGAATATTGGAAATAAAAGCAAAAATAAACAAATGGGATATAATTAAAATTAAAAGCTTCTGCACAACAAAAGAAACTATAAGCAAGGTGAAAAGTCAGCTTTCAGTATGGGAGAAAATAATAGCAAATGAAGCCACTGACAAACAACTAATCTCAAATATATACAAGCAACTCCTGCAGCTCCAGAAAATTCCAGAAAAATAAACAACCCAATCAAAAAATGGGCCAAAGAACTAAATAGACATTTCTCCAAAGAAGACATACAAATGGCTAAGAAACACATGAAAAGATGCTCAACATCACTCATTATCAAAGAAATGCAAATCAAAACCACAATGAAGTACCATTTCACGGCAGTCAGAATGGCTGTGATCCAAAAGTCTACAAGCAATTAATGCTGGAGAGGATGTTGAGAAAAGGGAACACTCTTACGCTGTTGGTGGGAATGCAAACTAGTACAGCCACTATGGAGAACAGTGTGGAGATTCCTTAAAAAACTGGAAATAGAACTGCCATACGACCCAGCAATCCCACTGCTGGGCATACACACAGAGGAAACCAGACTTGAAAGAGACACGTGTACCCCAATGTTCATCGCAGCACTGTTTATAATAGCCAAGACATGGAAGCAACCTAGATGTCCATCAGCAGATAAATGGATAAGAAAGCTGTGGTACATATACACAATGGAGTATAACTCAGCCATTAAAAAGAATACATTTGAATCAGTTCTAATGAGGTGGATGAAACTGGAGCCTATTATACAGAGTGAAGTAAGCCGGAAAGAAAAACACCAATAGAGTATACTAACGCATATATATGGAATTTAGAAAGATGGTAATGACAGCCCTGTATGCGAGACAGCAAAAGAGACACAGAGGTTTAGAACAGCCTTTTGGACTCTGTGGGAGAGGGAGGCGGGGAATGATTTGGGAGAATGGCATTGGAACATGTAGAATATCATATATGAAATGAATCACCAGTCCAGGTTAGACACAGGATACAGGAAGCTTGGGGTTGGTGCACTGGGATGACCCAGAGGGATGGTATGGGGAGGGAGGTGGGAGAGGGGTTCAGGATGGGGAACAAATGTAGACCCATGGTGGATGCATGTTGATGTATGGCAAAACTAATACAATATTGTAAAGTAAAAAAAAAAAAAGAAAGAAAGAAAGAAAGAAAGCTAGAGCAGCAGGACTCATATCAGACAAAATAGGCTAAAATAAAAAAAAAAAAACTGTTAAAAGGGATAAGGAAGGACATTATTTAATGATCAAGTGAACAATCTAAGAATATTTTTTTAACTATTATAAGCATGCATGCACCTAACATAGAAGCACTTCAGTACACAGATCAGATCAGATCAGTCGCTCAGTTGTGTCTGACTCTTTGCAACCCCATGAATCGCAGCATGCCAGGCCTCCCTGTCCATCACCAACTCCTGGAGTTCACTGAGACTCACATCCATCGAGTCAGTGATGCCATCCAGCCATCTCATCCTCTGTCGTCCCCTTCTCCTCCTGCCCCCAATGCCTCCCAGCATCAGAGTCTTTTCC
Organism: Bos taurus; assembly: GCF_002263795.3. Lineage (NCBI taxonomy): Eukaryota > Metazoa > Chordata > Mammalia > Artiodactyla > Bovidae > Bos > Bos taurus. The sequence continues at coordinate 10,828,138 of NC_037336.1, forward strand.
AATGAGTCAACTCTTCACATGAGGTGGCCAAAGTACTGGAGTTTCAGCTTTAGCATCATTCCTTCCAACGAAATCCCAGGGCTGATCTCCTTCAGAATGGACTGGTTGGATCTCCTTGCAGTCCAAGGGACTCTCAAGAGTCTTCTCCAACACCAAAGTTCAAAAGCATCAATTCCTTGGCGCTCAGCCTTCTTCACAGGGAAATGCTAACACCCATAAAAGGAGAAATTGACAGTAACCCAATAGAAGTGAGGGACTTTAAAACCCTATTGATACCAATGGCTGGATCTTCCAGGTAAAAAATGAAAAAGTAAATACAAGCTTTAAATGACACAATAGACCAGATACAATCAACTGATATTCATAGGACATTCCACCTGACACTGGCATAATACAAACAGAGCAGAATAAAGAAAAGAATAAAAATGATAGTTTCTCAACTGCACGTGGAACACTCTCCAGTATAGACCACATTTTGAGTCACAAATCAAGTTTCAGAAAATTTAAGAAAACTGAAATTGTTTCAAGCTACTTTCTGACCACAGAGATTAAAAATTAATTACAAGGAAAAAAAAAACTTTAAAAAACACAAGCACACAGAGACTACAGGGTGCACTGCTAAATATCTAAGTGATCATTGCAGAAATTTTAATAAATACATAGAAACTAGTGACAATGGAAATATGATGACCAAAAACCTATGGGATGCAGCAAAAGCAGTTGTAAGAAGGAAGTTTATAGCAATTCAATCTCACCTGAATAAATAGTAAAAATCACAAGAAAACAGTCTAAACTTACAACTAAAGCAACTAGAGAAAGAAGAACAAAGAAAACTCAAAATCAGAAAAGGAAAAAAAGCTTACAGATCAGAGAAGAAATTTTAAAAAAGAAAAAAAAATGAAGAAAATGGCAAACATCAATAAAAGTAAAAGTTGGCTCTTTGAGAAGATGCACAAAACTGATAAACCTTTAGCCCGACTCCTCATGAAATTTAAGAGAGGGCTCAAACTAATAAAATTAGAAATGAAAAAGGGAAAATCACAACTTACACAGTAGAAATATAAAGGATCATAAGAGACTGCTACAAACAACTATACACCAATAAAATGGGCAACATTTGAAGAATAGGACAGATTCTTGAAAATGTACAACCTTCCAAGACAGAACTGGCAAGAATCAGGAAATATAAACAGACCAATCACAAGTAATGAAACTGAAACTGTAATGAAAAATCTTCTAACAAATAAAAGTCCAGGACCAGATGGCTTCACATGGGGAACTCTATCAAACATTTAGAGGAGAGCTAAAATTTACCTTCTCTTCTAAAAAAACCACAGAGGAAGGAACACTCCCAAATTCATTCTACAAGGCTACCATCACCCTGATACCAAAACAAGACAACGATATCACAAAAAAAGAAAATTACAGACCAATATCACTAATCAACATTTATGAAAAATCCTCAACAAAATACTAGCAAACAGAATCAAACAACACATTAAAAGTATCATACACCATAATCAATTTGGATTTATCCCAGAATGCAAGGATTCTTCAATATATGAAATAGGTGAATATATTCTTCAATATATGCAAATCAACCCATGGGATACACCATATTAAAAACTGTAGAATAAAAATTATGTTCATCTCTATATACACAGAAAAAGCTTTTGAGAAAATTCAACACTCATTTATGATTAAAAAAAAAATTTCTCCAGAAAATGGGCATGGAGGGGACCTACCTCAGCATAATACAGGTCGTATATGACAAATCCACAACAAACATCATTCTCAATGGTGAAAAACTGAAAGCATTTTCCCTAAGATTAGGAAGAAGGCAAGGATGTCCACCCTCATCACTCTTATTCAACATAGTTTTGGAAGTTCTGACAGGTTATGGCCATGAGTTGTGAACAGATCTGGTATTCATGACCTCTGGAGAAGAGGATTTCAATCTGGGGCCAGAAATGAGCCTGATCACTCAGAGATTTTGTGTAGCAAAGTTTTATTAAAGTGTAAAGGGATAGAGAAAGCTTCTGACACAGACATCAGAAGGGGACAGAAAGAGTGCTTCCTCACTAGTTTTTAGTAAAGCCTTATACACGTGCTTGCAAGCTGCTAATCATAGATAAAAGAAACACCTCAAAAAGACTGAGTGGAACCAAGCTCCTCTCCCACAACATCCATTTTGAGATAGATTCAGCGCAAGGGGAGTCATCCTTGGCCATAAAACAATTGACATGAGTCTTGAAGAAAAGCAGATTCCCAAGCAAATACATAGTTTCATTAGCATAGTTCATTTCCATGAATAAGACATATTGGTTTGCTGAGCAATTAGCAGCTCAAGGTTTGAGATAAAGTTAGTTTTAGGTGCAACCAACTGTCATCATGGCAACACAGGATTAAAGGAGGACCTTTAATCCTGTGCAGAGAAGAGAAAAACACAAAAACAAAAATGTCCATCACTTGTAGTTTATTTCCTCCTGCCACTTGGGGACTCTGGCCCCCTTACCTGATCATTAGCTTTTCCAGTCCTCATCATGGCAATGAGGGGGAAAAAAGTAATACAAGTTGGTAAAGGAGAAGTAATACCACCACTGTTTGCAGATGACATATTACTGTACACAGAAAACCCTAAAGATGCTATGAGAAAACTACTGGATCTAATCAATGAACTTGGTAAAATTACAGAATACAAAACTAATGCACAAAAAAATCTTGCATTCCTATACACTAACAATAAAAGAGCAGGAAGAGGAATCAAGGAAACAATCTCATTTACCATTGCAACAAAAATAACAAAATACCTAGGAATGAACCTGCCTAAGGAAGCATACTTACTTACTTAAATACCTACTCAGAAATCTATAAAAACTATAAAAATTCAGAAAACTATAAAACACTGATGAAAGAAACCAAAGATGACACAAACAGATGGAAAAATAAAACATGTTTCTGTATGGGAAGTATCAATATAGTGAAAACGTATATGCTGCTCAAGTCAATCTACAGATTCAATGTAATTTACCAATTGGATTCTTCACAGGATTAGAACAAAAAAAATTTACAAATTGTATGGAAACACAAAAGACTCCAAATAGCCAACGTAATCTTGAGAAAGAAAACTAGAGCAGGAGGAATAAGGCGCCTTCACTTCAAACTATACTACAAAACTTACAGTAGAAAGCCCAGAGAGAATAAACCCATACACCTAAGGTCAACTAATCTATGACAAATGCAGCAAGCCTATACAATGGAGAAAAGACAGCCTCTTCAATTAGTGGTGCTGAGAAATCTGTACAGCTACATGTAAAAACATGAAATTAGAACCCTACCTAATACCATACATAAAAATAAACTCAAAATGAATTAAAGACCTAATTGTAAGACCAGACAGTATAAAACTCTTAGAGAAAAACAGGAAAACTATTCTTTGACATAAACCACAGCAAGATCTTTTTTGACCCACCTCTTAGAGTAATGAAAATCAAAACAAAATTAAATGTTTGCAATGTAATTAAAATTAAAGGCTTTTGCACAGCAAAGGAAGCCATAAACAAGATGAACAAACGACCCTCAGGATGTGAGAAAACATTTACAAATGAAGCAACAGACAAAGTATTAATCTTCTAAATATATTAACAGTTCATGGAGGTCAATATAAAAAAAATCCTATCAAAAAAATGGGTGGAAGACCTGAACAGATATCTCTCCAAAGAGACATACAGATGGCCAAAAAGAACGTGAAAAGATGCTCAACACCAATAATTATTAGAGACATTCAAATGAAAACTACAATCATGTGTCAACACATATAAGTCATACTGGCCATCATCAAAAATTCTACAAATATTAAATGCTGGAGAGGGTGTGGAGAAACGAGGACCCTCTTACACTGTTGATGGGAATATAAATTGATATAGCCACAGTGGAGAACAGCATAATGTTACATAAAACACTAACATAGAGCATGTACTCCAATGTTCATCACAGTACTATTTACAATACCCAGGACTCGGAAGCCACCTGGGTGTCTACTTCAGATGAATGGGTAAAGAAGATGTGGTACATACATAAAAAGGACTATTACTCAGCCATAAAAAAAGAGTGAAACTAATTTACTTATAGGGATGTGGATGAACCTAGAGCTTGTCATACAGTGTAAAGTAAGTCAGAAGGAGAAAAACAAATATCATATACTAATGCATATATATGCAATCTAGAAAAATGTTACTGATGAAACTACCTTCAGGGCAGGAAGGGGTGGAGACATAGAGAACAATCACAATTTGAACAGGACAGGGTGGCACAAATTGAGGGACTAGTATTGGCTTACATACACCACCATGTGCAGAAATAGCTAGTGGGGAGCTGTTGTTTAGCACAGGGAGCTCAGCTAGGTGCTCCGTGATGATCTAGAGAGGTGGAATGGGAGAAGGGTGGGAGGGAGGCTTGAGAGGGAGAGGATATATGTGTATCTACGGCTGATGCACATTGCTGTGCAGTAGAAACTACCACAACATAGTAAAGCAATTATAATTCAATAAAAAAAGAAAAAAAGATGTCATGCTGAGGATATCCTATTTTTCATGATGAGCATCATATTGATAGATTATGCTATGATAACCAAAAAAGGTCTACTACATTGTTCACGATCTTTGTGTTTTTTTGTTTTTCTGTCAATGATTGGGTCTATGGTCCATGATGTCAAAATAAGGAGGGGAAAGGGCTGTAATGATTGGGCTGGGTCTATAGCTTTTTTTGTGCCATAAACATACATGTGTGGAGGTTAGGAAAAACTCCTGAAGCTCTGTCTTTACTGGTCTAGTCCACATACCTAGGCTTGGACTTTGTTTATTTTTTATAATATTGAAATCTTCCCTGGACAGCAAGATTGATTCCTCATACTTTGCTCAACTCTCACAGGGTTACTCTGAGTGGGGCAACCTTTTAAGGACTGGTCTCTTGCTCACCACTTCCAATGGATGGTCCCACCTGCTGAAATAATGACCATAATAAGCGTGGGTGAACCTCGAAAGCTTGATGCTGAATGAAAGAAGCCAGGCACATAAGACCAAAGAGTAGAGCTTTGTTCATATGAAAATCCTTAAAAGGCCAATCTAGAGAGACAGAAAGCAGATTAGTTCTTGTTTAGGTCTGTTGGACTGGGGAAGAGTGGACTTATGGTTAAGTATAAGGAATTTCTTTTGGAGATGATGCGATTGTTCTGAAATTGTGGAAATGGTTCCACTTGTCTGTGAGTATGCTAAAAACCACTGGATTGTACACTTTAAGTGGGTGAATTATGTGATAGATGAATTATATCTCAATAAAGCTGCAATCGGAGAAGGCAATGGCACCCCACTCTAGTACTCTTGCCTGGAAAATCCCATGGATGGAGGAGCCTGGTAGGCTACAGTCCATGGGGTCGCTAAGAGTCGGATACGACTGAGCAACTTCACTTTCACTTTTCACTTTCATGCATTGGAGAAGGAAATGGCAACACACTCTAGTGTTCTTGCCTGGAGAATCCCAGGGAGGGGGGATCCTGGTGGGCTGCTGTCTATGGGGTTGCACAGAGTCAGACACGACTGAAGTGACTTAGCAGTAGCAGCAGCAAAGCTGCAATACTTAAAAAAAAAGAACAAGTAAATATGAAAAAAGTACTGATCTCTGTAGGTACCAAGATTGAATTTGGAACACTTCTGCCTGGGATACCTGGTAAACCCTTGTTCTCCCTTTTCCATGCCCCAACACACACACACACACACACACACAGACTGAGTTAGCTTATTTTCTCTGTTGTTCTTTATTCGGCATGGTCCCCATTTCCTTCCTTTCCTCCTGGTCCACTATCCTGGGGATCATTGCACACTTGGCAATTGAGTCCTTTAAGGATTCCTTGGATTGAGATGTTGCCCACACATTCATCAGTGCTCCTCAAAAATTGTAGAACATGGTTGCACAATGTGTAGTTAGGTTGAAAGCTACAATAATTGAGACTACGTCACTTCATGAAGAACTAGAGGTTAGCTGTACTTTGATAAGTAAGTAAGTAAATAAGTGTTAGTCACTCAGTTGTGCTTGACTCTTTGCGAACACATGGACCTCAGCCCACCAGGCTCCTCTGTCCATGAGATTTTCCAGGCAAGGATACTGGAGTGGGTTGCCATTTCCTTCTCCAGAGGATCTTCCAACCTAGGGATCAAACCTAGGTCTCCTTCACTGCAGGCAGATTCTTTACCGACTGAGCTACAAGGGAAGAGATGTAGAGAAAGTTGTGTACACAGAAGCAAAGGCCATGGTGAAGGCAGCCCCATCATGGTTTTCCAGAAAAGCAAGTTGCCTTTTGCTAAAATGAGTGATGGGTGAACTGGACACTACAGAAGAGGCAGGGCAAGGGTGCTGGGGAGCTTGCATCCCATGCTGAGAAATATGGGGAGGGGAGCATCTTAAACAGTGGGCAGTGTTTGATATGTGAGCAATTTTAAGTAGAATTTTTGTCTCTATAATTATGGTGCTTCCTGATGGTTTCTAACTCTTCAGAATTTGCAGCATATGGTCACACAAAACTAATTTTCTTCCCTTGAAGTGATCATTTCATGTTTTAAAACCATCATTAATTTGATTTTTATACAAGTCTAAAGGTTATCATGAGTCACATTCAGCATCGTCATTTTTATTACATAAGTTTCCAGTTAAATATTAACCAGGCTTTTAAATGTCTTATTAAATATTTTATTGCACACCCTCAGATTTCATGCTAGTTATTTTGTAGCCATGACTGAGCAACCTGAATGTTGCAAAATTTTTGGCATGAAGGTTGCATAATTTAGAGATAAACAGCTTCTTTGCAAATGCAAAAGATAGACAATCGATAACACAAAATTTCTAGGTAAAACTAATATAAAACTCTCAGGAATCACATTGATCAGATTTTCAGATTGATTAGTTTGTGAATCACAGCCACACAAAGCAAGCAAGGTGTCCTTTAGTCACGGGCTTCCTGTTATTTTTCTCCCGACACTATTTTAATAAGATTCTGACAGGACCCAGAGAATCAGTTCTGATCACTGTCATTCTTATTTTCCCTTCAGTCTGTTAAGGTAATTATTAACTTAGCTAAGCTAATTACCACCACTCTATTTGCAAGCAGCCCCTAGAACATTCTCAAATGGCAATGATTCAGTTGGCACTCACTCTGCTTTCACTATGCCTCACATGTACACCTTATGTCTTTGATTGTTGATAAGCTTCTTGAAGTCTAAAACTCTGTTCCACCCCAACCCTTGATTAGCAGAGCACCAGCTAAGAGCAGGCACTCCAGCATCTTTTCATAAATGAATGAATAGCATCATTATATTTTCTTCATTATCCCCTTTGAAGTTCCTCTCTTTTATTTCAACCTTGGCTAAAATTATTTCTTTAAGCCTTGCACTGAGGTTCCTTTAGATATTATTTCCAGGCAAGAATACCGGAGTGGGCTGCCATTTCCTTCTCCAGATTATTTGCCCTACCATATTTCAATGTAAATTATTAAATATCTACTTGGGAAAAAGCCTGTATTAAGAGGATAAAAGGTGGAGAGAAAAGACCTTCAAGCGGTATCTCTCTTTCCCTCTCTTTCTCCCTCTCTCCCAGATCAATTTTCAAAAACCAAAATATCAAAAATTGGAAACTGTCACAGACACATTTTAAATGTATTTGTTACTAATTAAAGTTGCACTTAAAGAAATTTTTAAAGAAAGATGGCAATCTGGATTTGTCTGCTCACAAAAAGAATGTGTCTTTTTATGCTACCTTATATCGACAAGAGATGAGTTCCTTTAAGTTACAGTCACAGATTAAGCTCATTATGTGGTCTTTCTCCAATCAAACTTATGATTTTGGTTGAGAATTTAAGCAAATACTTATTTTTGATTTATATAAAGATTGGTAAATTTAATTGCTTTAAATTTTTCAAACTCTCAGCTTCTACATAAAATATCTGGCTCATGATCTTGTGATATATCCAGGGGTTGTAATTATTTTAGTGCCTCATTTTCAAGTGGCACAAAAAAGTAATTTGGTGGCAGGCTTTGGAATTATTTCTCTGTGAGTTGACACATACATTCCAAAAAAATACTTGATAAGCCCATAACTGGTAATGAATTTGGGATACACAATTTAACTGCTATATTTATCTGTTGCTTGACAAAAGGAAACAACTTCTAGAGCTCTCCAGACTTCACCAAGATTTAGTATGTAACTATGCCCCAAGGCTGTATTGGCAGGTGAGAAATCTTGACCGCTGGGAAACGATTACTTTGAAATGTTGCAGATTTCTTTCATAATTTACATTAGTGAAGGACAAGTGAGAATTGAAGACAGAGTGTAACTCAATGAAAAGATGGAGTGTTGGAAGGATAGAAGACTTGCACCACAGCAATTCCAGGAAATATGAAATTTATCAGGTCAGGCAGGATGAACCCAAGTATTTGAGGATTTGAGATCTGACATTAAAATATTAAGAGAAAGGATACACCCTTTCTGAATGGTTAATCATTCAAAAAATTAAAATTAGCTAGATGTGGCTAAGTTTGAGGTCATTGCTTAAAGAAGGAGAATGTAATCTTTGCGAGGGTTAAAATCTGTGGTGAAATATAATACTTGGAGAAGGTAGTAGCATTCTGGTGCTGTGAAGATAAATGGAGAATATTGAACAAGAGAAAATATTTTCCAGAATTTAATTTTGATGAGTATGTTGTGTCTTTGAAAACTTGTTGGTGGTTGTGCTTTGGTATTTTTATGCAAAAGGAAAATGATTAAATCAGAGAAACTGGACATAGGATTTTTACAATAGTTACTAAAATGGTCTCCCAATTTACATCAAAGTAAAATTCGGTTTTTACTGTGAGTGAACAACCCATGTGATTTGCTCTGCTCAACCACCAAGCTTTCTGCCCTAGTCTCCTGTGTGCACCCCCACCTTAATTCTCCCACTGCAGAGGCTATATGAGCTCCCTCTGCTATTCCTAGGACATGCCAAGCACACTCCCACTCAAAGAGTTTGCACCTGCTGTGTCCTCCTGCTGAACCCATGCTTTTTTCTTTCTTTTTTTAACCTGCATGTTTCGCTTGGCCATCTCCTTTACGGACTTCATGTTTCTGTTGAAATGTCACTTTATCTTTTGTCTTCACTGATACTGCTATATAAAATAGCACTCTCCTTATCAGTTTCTATACCTTCTATTCTGCTTCATTTTTATGACATTTAATGCCCACAGCACTTATTTGCTTCCTTCTATCTCCCCACTTGGAGAAGGCAATGGCACCCCATTCCAGTACCCTTGCCTGGAAAATCCCATGGACAGAGGAGCCTGGTAGGCTGCAGTCCATGGGGTCGCTGGGAGTCGGACACGACTGAGTGACTTCACTTTCACTTTTCACTTTCACGCATTGGAGAAGGAAATGGCAACCCACTCCAGTGTTCTTGCCTGGAGAATCCCAGGGACGGGGGAGCCTGGTGGGCTGCAGTCTATGGGGTCGCACAGAGTCGGACAGGACTGAAGCGACTTAGCAGCAGCAGCAGCAGCATCTCCCCACTAGGAGAAGTGCATAAACTTGGATTCATCACTGTATTGCCAGTATCTGGAACTGTGTTTGGCACATGGTATGTCCTCAAGAAAAGATTTATCAAGTGAATGAATGGCAAATGAGAATATATATTGATTCTTTACAGCCTAAAGTCTTAGCTTCCCTGGTGGCTCAACTGGTAAAGAATGCACCTGCAATGAGGGAGAGCTGGGTTCGATCCCTCTGTTGGGAAGATCCCCTGGAGGAGGGAAAGGTTACCCACTCCAGTATTCTGGCCTGGAGAATTCCATGGACTACACACACGATCTAAAGTCTTAGAACTCCCTTAAAATAACATTTATGAATGAGGGAACTCTCCTGGTTAGTCAGAAGAACTTACAGAGGGCAGAAGTGGGGAAGTGTTTGTCTGCTTATCTCGATGTCTGACACTGTGAGGAAAAGGAGCAAAACAGACCAGCAAGAGCAGACAGTTAGAGACAAATGATCAGTGAAGAGTTGGAAGCAGCAGTTACACAGATAATCCCAAAGAGCAAGCAATTCCTAAATTTTTAAAGTGATACACACAATGCAAATCTTCCCCTTTTAAGGAAGAGGACTCCTGGAGCCAAGGAGCTCCTCTCTTGCGCGCAAGCGCGCGCACGCGCTCTCTCTCTCTCTCTTTGAATTGATGCAGATCCAGGATGGGAATTTTCAATCAGAACATATGAAACAGTCAGGAAGACACAATACCTGTTAATTTACTGGGAATTATCTGTCAGGTAAAATACATATGCTCATTGATTTACTGCCAGGACCCAACTCTAGTGTTCTTACTAGCTTTTGATTTAGGAGGATTATCATAGAGTATGTTGTGCAGGTACTAATCATTGTGAGATAACCAGAGAAATAGATACTCTGATCAGCTCGTGTTAAAAAAGCCTGGGCTAAGCAAACTTGAGCAGGTCTCTGTATGAGAGAACTTCTCAAGGACAATCAGAGATCTAGATTAGTACCACCCAGCTGTAAGCAAAAAACTAACTGTGGCTCACCAGCCAGACCTACAAGGATTGAAGTTGTAACTCCCTGAGGTCAAATTCAACAGTACACTCAGAGAGGGAATAAAGACAATAGCAGAATGCTCTGTGCTATGGACAAGCAGGCTCCTTAGATGCTTAGATGTATACCTCAGGAAGAATTTTAGTGAACCCAGACTCTTGCACATTCCCATACATAGAAAAATCACGAAAATCCTTAACTTGCTATATCTGTTCCTTATGACTACCAGTAATTTTTTACTGAGATGGATGTTTGACTGCATGCATTCCCAGCCATAAATCATATATAAATTGGCTTTTTTCCTGTGTCTTCAGAGCAACTGCCCTAGAGCAACTGAAAGCCTGTCTCCCAAACTCTAGTCTTCTGCAAGGTCCCTGAAGGAAACTTAAACTCATACCCCTTAAACCATGCTTTTACCTTTCAGTTGACACAGCCAAGTCTTTTAATATTTGCTAACTTTGTAAGTAAAAAAGTTTGACTTCCCTCTTTCTGTAACCATCACATGTAATAGTTGAGCCAGCTCTGAGCAACCTGATCCCTTATCTCAATTGTTTTCATCTGTTCTGAGAAGAACTGATTTAAAATATTTTCTTTGATGTATTTAGGAAGAACTGTACCTTTTTTTTCATTCAATAAAATGTTGTCTTTATTGATTCTGAGGAGTCAAAGTTCTGGGAGAAGATAAAAGCTCCTGGACCTTTGGGTTAGCTCTGCCAGGTCTGCAAATCAGAGCTAGAGGTCTTCCTGCCAAGCTTCTCCTTCCCTCAGTGTGACAGGAGGCAGTGTGGGGAGGGCCACTAAGGCGGGGGTCCTCTGGCGTCATATGCAGTGGCCCCTCTAGGCTGAAAGTCCTGCCATCCAGCTGCAGCCTTTGCCCACTTTGCTTGTGAGGAAGGCAGTGTTCTCTTTTTGCTGCACCTCAGACATTAATCCATTCCTCCACAGCGCAGGGGTGATAATCCACTCAATACCATGATTTGGCAATTGTCTTTCTCCTCTTCCCTCTCCACTCCAGACTCAGGTGAGGTGAAGATCCTGGGTGAGTCTGTCTGCTCTGCAGATCCACCATGTTCTCCAGGACACATCTCAGTACCTTTAGAGAAACTGCAAGTTTCTGGGACTTTGCTGGCGATCCAGTAGTTAAGAATTCACCTTGCAATACAGGGGATATGGGTTCCATCCCTGGATGGGGAAGTAAGAGGGCACAAGCCCCAGGGCAACTGAGCCAGTGCAGTGCAACTAAAAAGCCTGTGAGCCCCAACAAGGCCCAAGCACAAGCCATAAAAAGAAGAGGAAATTAAAAATTACTGTGGATAAGTGGGCTATACATGACTCTGTTCAATTTTTAAAAAATAAACTCTACTTTTAAAACAGTTTTAGATTTACAGAAAAGTTGAAATAGCACAGGGAGTCTCACATATCCTATATAGAGTTTCCCATGTTATTAACTTATTACATTAGCATATTTATACGTTTGTACATCTGTTACAATTAATGAATTAATAGTGATACATTGATATTAAAGACCATACTTGATTCATATTTCCATACTTTCTACCCAGTGTCCTTTTATCTGTTCCAGGATCCCATTCAGGGCACCACACAACATGTCATCTCTTCTCCTTAGACTCTTAGCTTTGACAGTTTCTCAGTCTTCCCCTGTTTTTGATAAACTTGACAGTTTTGGTCAGGTATTTTGTGGAATGTCTTTCAGTGAAATTAGCTGGTACTACTCTCATGATTGGAACTATGTTTTAGGAGAAGGGTCACAGGGGTAAGGTGCCTTCATTATCACCTCATATTAAAGAATATATAATCAACATGACTTTTCACCATTGCTGTTGACCTTGATCATCTGGCTGAGGTAATGTCTGTTAAGTGTCTCCAGTGAAAAGTTACCCTTTTTGTCCCCTTTACCTGACACATTATTTAGAAGGTGGTTCTTGTGTACAACCCACATTTAGGGGCTTGGGAAGTCCTGCTCTCCTTGAGGTCCAACTGTATACTCTGTTCCGTTCTAACATTAAGCCTTTGATACATGTATCTGTTTCTGTGCATCATTCTACAAAGGAGTCATATGTTCAGTTACTAAGGACAGTTAGTAACTCATAGGGCAACTGACAAAATATTGTGACTCAAGTAAAGGTGCAGACTGGGTGAAGAAAATTCGGTTTTTCATTCATTGAACATTTACGATCAGTGTAACCCTGACCCTCAGACTTGATGCTCTGAGCATCAAAGACTTGTTCTCAGGAAGGTTATAGTTTGTCATGACAAACAACTACTCAAACAAAACAAAACAAAACAAAAAATTTCACTATTGACATGTGGGCAAAATTTAGGATAAAACACTCTGCTGCTTGAGAACAAATTTCTACAGAATAGTTTTCTCAGGACTTAGTGGGAATTTAGTGCAAGTAGCTAGAGAAATGTGTGGCTACTGTCAAGTAGCCAGAATGTGACCCTGTTGGTGTCGTAGAGAAGAAGATGGTGTGTAACCCTCAGCCTTTGCTGAAGGGTCCCTCCAGGGCCTCAGGCGAACATGAACCCCTGTGGGTAAGCAATGAAACAACCAGGCCAGTGAAACTAGTCCTCTCATCCTATCCATGTGGCTTCTTCACAAACCACCTAGGTTTATGGGGAAGAAGTTCCCAAAGAATATCCTAGGATACTCCAGAATACTCAGAAAGAATATTTCCAGGTCACAGGCTGTAAATAGACATACACACACAATGGCTAATCTTGGAATTCAGTGGATGTGGTGAAGTTTAAAGTTTATTTTCACTGTTTTCTTTTTTGATTAATTAGACTTAAAATAAACATGCCAGGAGCCAAGAGTCTTATAAGTTTTGTTCATTTCCTACCTCTTTCAGGTTGCGAGAACCCTGATTCTGTATGTGTCCAGCTTTGCCCAGAGTCACTCCTGAGTAAATTTTGATTGCTATAAACTTGGTCCAGTGATCTTACACCTCTTTTAGAGGTTAGTTTGGAGTGAGTACTCTCCCATGTCTACCGAGACTTGGGGAAGGTCTACTGAGAGTAGGGGGCTTTGGGAAAGAATTTACATCACTCCTTGGGTTAGACAAATAAGGAAGAGACACAAAGTCTCTTCCTAGATGGATTAATTCCCTGGTATGCTGTGGCCTGAGGGGTGCTAGCCTGGGAAAGACAGACCCGCTAAGGATGGCATAAGGGAAAGACAAAAAGGACTTTGGTGCCATAATGACATTGAACACTTTAGTTTACAAACCATGGATCACTTGTTTGGAAGCTGACAAGTTTGCATCCTTGTTGTTTAAGCCGATTGAGTCAAGAACATTTGTTACTTGTGAACAAAGCATTCTATAGGATATGAGGGGGCTATATATAAGAAACCACACGCATGGAAGGATTTAGGGCTTTTAAAAATATTTTCAAGATAATTTTGTCCATAAGAGGTTGTTCAATGTGTGGCAAGTTTAGAACTTGATCCCTGCTAAGAGACAACTCCACAGAATATGTCTATTGATGAAGGTAGTATCGACTTCTTGGTCTGATATCTCTCTTGCTGTGCTGTCTTAGGCATATTTGGGGCATATTTAATGCATATTTAGGCATATTTAATGTCTCAAGTCATATTCCCCTTATCCAGGAGTGCTTCACTCCCTGGTTGGGTGAACTAAATTGTACCTCAGTATTCCTAATCTCTGGCTATCTGCAGACTAGAAGAGACTCCTGGCCCAAGCTGAGCCCTTAGACACACTCTTTAGGGTATTTGGATTTGGGTCTCTGACAGATGGATTATTTTTTATTAGCTTTGAAATTAAGAAGTGATGCAAACTAGGATCTGGCTCAGCCATGTTTAGTCTGGTGCATGTCAAAGGAGAGACATCAATTCTGCAGAAAAATAAAAATAAAAGGAAAGAAACAGGGATAAGAGACCATGCTAATCCAAAGAGACACAAGAGAATAGTTTTGGTGTTCTTCTTCTTCTTATTATTATTTTTAATTTAACTTTTGGTGTTTTTATTATCCTGTTTCTGGATCTATTTTCTCCAGAAGGTTGAACTTGGGTTTCATGAAATACATTTACATTTGATAATATTTCATCCCTTTTGTTGCAAGAAATTGAAGGAGTTTACATTACTTTGAGCTTTCTAATGCTTGACTAAGGTACTTGTGAACTAATAGAGATTTACTTAATAAGATTTTATTTTTTCATTGAAAGCATTTACCCTAAAGTTAGGAACAAAACTAGGGTGCCCACTCTTACCATGACTATTCAACATAGTTTTGGAAGTTTTAGATACATAAATCAGAGAAGAAAAAGAAATAAAAGTAATCCAAATTGGAAAATAAGAAGTAAAACTCTCACTGTTTGCAGATGACATAATCCTCTACATAGAAAACCCTAAAGACACCACCAAAAAATTACTCGGGCTAATCGATGAATAAAGTAAAGTTGCAGGATGTAAAATTAATACACATAAATCCCTTGCATTTCTATACACTAACAATGAGAAAACAGAAAGAGAAATTAAGGAAACAATCCCATTCACCATTGTGACCAAAAAAAAAATATTTAGGAATAAATCTACCTAAAGAAACAAAAGATTTATATATAGAAAACTATAAAACACTGCTGAAAGAAATCAAAGATGACACAAATAGATGGGGGAAATATACCATGTTCATGGATCAGAAGAATCAATATAGTGAAAATGAGTATACTTCCTAAAGCAATCTACAGATTCAATGCAATCCCTATCAGGCTACCAACAGTATTTTTTACAAAACTAGAACAAATAATTTCACAATTTGTATGGAAATACAAAAAACCTCAAATAGACAAAGCAATCTTGAGAAAGAAGTATGGAACTAGAAAAATCAACCTTTCTGACTTCAGACTATATAACAAAGCCACAGTCATCAAGACATATGGTACTGGCACAAAGGCAAAAATATAGATCAATGTAAAATAATAGAAAGCCCAGAGATAAATCTATGCACCTACAGACATCTTATCTTTGACAAAAGAAGCAGGAAAGACAATCTCTTTAACAAATGGTGCTAGGAAAACTGGTCAACCACCTGTAAAAGAATGAAACTAGAACACTTTCTAACACTATAAACAAAAATAAACTCAAAATGGACTAAAGATATAAATGTAAGACCAGAAACTATAAAACCCTTAGGGGAAAATATAGGCAGGACACTCTCTGACATAAATCACAGCAAGATCCTCTATGACCCACCTCCCAGACTAATGGAAAAAAAAGGAAAAATAAGCAAATAAGACCTAATTAAATGTAAAAGTTTTTGCACAACCAAGGAAGCTATTAACATGGTGAAAAGACAGCCTTCAGAATGGGAGAAAATAATAACAAATGAAGCAACTGACTAAGAACTAATTTCAAAAATATACAAGCAGCTCATGCAGCTCAATATCAGAAAAATAAATGACCCAATCAAAAAAATTGGCCAAAGAGCTAAATAGGTGTTTCTCCAAAGAAGACATACAGATGGCTAACAAACACATGAAAAGATGCTCAACATCACTCATTATCAGAGAAATGCAAATCAAAAACACAATGAGGTACCATCTCATACTAGTCAGAATGGATGCTACAAAAGGTCTACAAACAATAAATGCTGGAGACGGTGTAGAGAAAGGGGAACCCTCTTGCATCGCATATTGTCACCCTGCTTATTTAACTTATATGCAGAGTACATCATGAGAAATGCTGGGCTAGAAGAAGCACAAGCTTGAATCAAGATTGCCCAGAGAAGTATCAATAACCTCAGATATGCAGATGACACCACCCTTATGGCAGAAAGTGAAGAAGAACTAAAGAGCCTCTTAATGAAAGTGAAAAAGGAGAGTGAAAAAGTTGGCTTAAAGCTCAACATTCAGAAAACGAAGATCGTGGCATCTGGTCCCATCACTTCCTGGCAAATAGATGGGGAAACAGTGTCAGACTTTATTTTTTTGGGCTCCAAGATCACTGCAGATGGTGATTTCATCCATGAAATTAAAAGATGCTTACTCCTTGGAAGGAAGTTATGACCAACCTAGACAGCATATTAAAAAGCAGAGACAAAAGACCTATATATAGAAAACTATAAAACACTGGTGAAAGAAATCAAAGAGGACACTAATAGATGGAGAAATATACCATGTTCATGGATTGGAAGAATCAATATAGTGAAAATGAGTATACTACCCAAAGCAATTTATAGATTCAACGCAATCCCTATCAAGCTACCAACAGTATTCTTCACAGAGCTAGAACAAATAATTTCACAATTTGTATGGAAATACAAAAAACCTCGAATAGCCAAAGTGATCTTGAGAAAGAAGAATAGAACTGGAGGAATCAACCTACCTGACTTCAGGCTCTACTACAAAGCCACAGTTATCAAGACAGTATGGTACTGGCACAAAGACAGAAATATTGATCAATGGAATAAAATAGAAAGCCCAGAGATAAATCCACGCACATATGGACACCTTATCTTTGACAAAGGAGGCAAGAATATACAATGGATTAAAGACAATCTCTTTAACAAGTGGTGCTGGGAAATCTGGTCAACCACTTGTAAAAGAATGAAACTGGACCACTTTCTAACACCATACACAAAAATAAACTCAAAATGGATTAAAGATCTAAACGTAAGACCAGAAACTATAAAACTCCTAGAGGAGAACATAGGCAAAACACTCTCCGACATACATCACAGCAGGATCCTCTATGACCCACCTCCCAGAATATTGGAAATAAAAGCAAAAATAAACAAATGGGACCTAATTAACCTTAAAAGCTTCTGCACATCAAAGGAAACTATTAGCAAGGTGAAAAGACAGCCTTCAGAATGGGAGAAAATAATAGCAAATGAAGCAACCGACAAACAACTAATCTCAAAAATATACAAGCAACTCCTACAGCTCAACTCCAGAAAAATAAACGACCCAATCAAAAAATGGGCCAAAGAACTAAACAGACATTTCTCCAAAGAAGACATCCAGATGGCTAACAAACACATGAAAAGATGCTCAACATCACTCATTATCAGAGAAATGCAAATCAAAACCACTATGAGGTACCATTTCACGCCAGTCAGAATGGCTGTGATCCAAAAGTCTACAAATAATAAATGCTGGAGAGGGTGTGGAGAAAAGGGAACCCTCTTACACTGTTGGTGGGAATGCAAACTAGTACAGCCACTATGGAGAACAGTGTGGAGATTCCTTAAAAAACTGGAAATAGAACTGCCTTATGATCCAGCAATCCCACTGCTGGGCATCCACACTGAGGAAACCAGAAGGGAAAGAGACACGTGTACCCCAATGTTCATCGCAGCACTGTTTATAATAGCCAAGACACGGAAGCAACCTAGATGTCCATCAGCAGATGAATGGATAAGAGAGCAGTGGTACATATACACAATGGAATATTACTCAGCCATTAAAAAGAATACATTTGAATCAGTTCTAATGAGGTGGATGAAACTGGAGCCTATTATACAGAGTGAAGTAAGCCAGAAGGAAAAACATAAATACAGTATACTAACGCATATATATGGAATTTAGAAAGATGGTAACAATAACCCGGTGTATGAGACAGCAAAAGAGACAATGATGTATAGAACAGTCTTATGGACTCTGTGGGAGAGGGAGAGGGTGGGAAGATTTGGGAGAATGGCAATGAAACATGTAAAATATCATGTAGGAAACGAGTTGCCAGTCCAGGTTCGATGCACGATGGTGGATGCTTGGGGCTGGTGCACTGGGACGGCCCAGAGAGATGGTATGGGGAGGGAGGAGGGAGGAGGGTTCGGGATGGGGAACACATGTATACCTGTGGCGGATTCATTTTGATATTTGGTAAAACTAATACAATTATGTAAAGTTTAAAAATAAAATAAAATTAGAAAAAATAAATAAATAAAAAGCAGAGACATTACTTTGTCAACAAAGGTCCATCTAGTCAAGGCTATGGTTTATCCAGTAGTTGTGCATGGATGTGAGAGTTGGACAATAAAGAAAGCTGAGTGCCGAAGAATTAATGCTTTTGAACTGTGGTGCTGGAGAAGACTCTTGAGAGTCCCTTGGACTGGAAGGAGATCCAACCAGTCCATCCTAAAGGAGATCAGTCCTGGGTGTTCATTGAAAGGACTGATGTTGAAGCTGAAACTCCAATACTTTGGCCACCTGATGCAAAGAGCTGACTCATTTGAAAAGACTGTGATGCTGGGAAAAATTGAGGGCAAGAGAAGAAGGAGACAATAGAGAATGAAATGGTTGGATGGCTATACCGACTCAATGGACATGAGTTTGGGTAGGCTCTGGCAGTTGGTGATGGACAGGGAGGCCTGGTGTGCTGTGGTTCATGGGGTCGCAAAGAGTCGGACACTACTAAGGGACTGAACTGAATTGAACTTACACTGTTAGTGGGAATGAAAACTAGTGCAACCACTATGGAAAAGTGTGGAGATTCCTTAAAAAACTGGAAATAGAACTGCTATAGGACCCAGAAATCCCACTGCTGAGCATACACACCAAAGAAACTAGAATTGAAAGAGACACCTGTACCCCAATGTTCATTGTGGCACTGTTTACAATAGCTAGGAGATGAAAGTAACCTAGATGTCCATTGGGAGACGAATGGATAAGAAAGCTCTGGTACATATACACGGTGGACTACTACTCAGCTATTATAAGGAATGCATTTGAATCAGTTCTAATGAGGTGGGTGAAACTGGAGCCTATTACACAGAATGAAGTAAGTCAGAAAGAAAAACACCAATACAGTATATTAATGAATATATATGAAATTTAGAAAGATGGTAATGGTGACCCTGTATGCGAGACAGCAAAAGAGACACAGATATAAAGAACAGACATTTGGACTCTGTGGGAGAAGGAGAGGGTGGGATGATTTGAGAGAATAGCATTGAATCATGTATATTACCACATGTGAAGTGGATGACCGGTCCAAGTTCGATGCATGAAACAGGGCACTCAAAGCCGCTGCACTGGGACAACCTAGAGGGATGGGATGAGGAGAGAGGTGGGAGGGGGGTTTGGGATCAGGGACACATGTACACCGTGGCTGATTCATGTCAATGTATGGCAAAAACCACCACAATATTGTAAAGTAATTAGTATCCAATTAAAATAAATTAATTAAAAAATTAAAAGATTTTATTTTTCCTGTTTTGGTAATGCCACAGCAGTTCATACTATTTTATGGCTCCAATTTCAATCTGTCTTGTATTAGAATGACTTGATGACTTGCATAATCTATTAGTATGAGTTATGAGCAAGGATTAGCTTTATTCATTTTTTAATCTATTAAATCATGAAATATTATTCTTTGCCATAATAGGAACTTGAAATATTTATTGAGAGGTAACTATAGCCTGAAGAAAGAGAAAATAAAAAATTTCACCCACCCAAATTGAATTTTTATTTCATCTTTTTGGGAATGCCCTGAACCACTGAATAATCACATATTCAAATAAAATTCATTTAGTTTATTCCAAGTTATTTAACACAATTAAATCCTTTTTAGCAGTCAACAGCATCATCATCCTAGGAGCATTTTAAAATCATAACAAAAGCTATTGAAAGGTTTTTGCATATTTTTGGAGATTAAGTAGTCCTTTAAAAAAACAGACATGCTTCTTTTTAATGAATTTGAAGACAGTGCATTCCAAATGGGATTTCATTGTCAAAGACCTTAAAACTTTTAAGAGGAGGCAAAGCTATAGGGGTGGCATTGCTCTAATGACCCTTCTTTTAAATAATGCAAGAATTATCCCCTTTGAATAGTGAGAGTCAAAGAAACCCTGTAAATGCTGTGACTTAGGTGGCTCAACTCTATGCCCCTGACCTCCCTTTTCTCAGAACATTTACTTCTGAAAATTTGTAATTGCAAAATCTTTCTCTGACCCTTTGAAATGTACATAAATCCTTCCCTGACTTCTTTCCTGAATTACACTCTAGGAATGTCTTTCTCAAGGACCCAGGAGCCATCCCTTTGAAGTGTAATCACAAGGAAGATAGTGCTGTATTGTTGGCATATGATATCACTTACCTTCCAGTGCCCTTGGGAGGGTAGGAGCTAAATTCCTTAGATGCTTTGCCCCAAGTTATAAAATTGCCTCCTGACATAAAGATTTTAGAACATAAGGCAAAAACTCCAGCTCATGGTTTACCGCTGAGTTTAGATGGA
Organism: Bos taurus; assembly: GCF_002263795.3. Lineage (NCBI taxonomy): Eukaryota > Metazoa > Chordata > Mammalia > Artiodactyla > Bovidae > Bos > Bos taurus. The sequence continues at coordinate 10,848,969 of NC_037336.1, forward strand.
ATTTTAATCTCTCTCTTATTGCAATAGTCTTAAATAAAGTCTTCTTTCCTGTTTAGTCATGTGGTAAAATTTTTGCTATGACTGTTTCCATAAAATGAAAAAGTAAACTTCTGCCAGCAGTATTTATATAATACTGCTAGGAATCTATCAGTATTACATGAATTTGATGTTAAGATATTCAACTGCTTTACACATTTTATTCAGGAGGTAATGATAAATTGTATTTAAATTAGGTTATACAGACAGGCTTTGCATGACCAACTGTCAGATAAACTATTTTATTCTGTTTAGTTGCATAAGGGGTATCACCCTAACTCATTGCTAGTTCTGAGGAGCCTGGAGATTCTGGAGTCAGTTGCTTCTGTTATGCGAGTGTATGTTCCTTGGTTCTTTGTCTCGTCACAACAAAGATTTGGAGTGATGGACATTAAGGCCCCCTTGGCGCGTCACAACTCTCAGGTCTTGGATAGACGGTGTTATAGCTCTCAGGTCTCGAATGGACCATGTTATAGCTCTTAGACAAATCAGTGCTACAGCTCAGTGTTACAGCTCTATTTTATTTAGAAGATAGCAGGAAAATCCATCTTCAAGGCATGAGGGCACGTCGATCCAAAGACACGAGGAGAAGAGTGCCCCAGCGTGCGGGAGAGAGAGAGAGAAAGCTAGCTTTGGCTCCTCTATTTATATGTTTATCTCTCCCTGGGCCTGTCCTATGTAAATTGAGCCAGCCAGGAGTGTTGTTTGTTTTACCTGAGGTCCTCACTCTGGTCCTCGGACCTTCTTTTGTTCTATTTTCTCAGGCTTTTCCCTTCCTTGTATTTTAGCCACTGCCATTTTGGACTCCTTTTCCCTATTCTACCTACCTAACACTTCCATGACACAAGGTGCACTTAGATTACTTTTGTAATAAGTAAGTGTTTTGCTATTGAAGGCTGCCATGCCATTCTTTCTGATTTTTACAATTTTTATCACTTATCTCCTAATGCTATAATTACTCTTGATAACAGACATTTCCAGTTTGTGACAACTATTTCCCCTTCCTTGGCAAGAGCATCTTTTCAGGTAAGCACACTCATGTTAGGGAGCAAACACCAGGTAAATAAACAAGGTGCTTTCAGTGCCCCTGGCTTCCAGCTCTGCTCATCTCCTCAGGCACCTACCTGGATTCTGCGAGTGGTCCCCTTGTCCTGGAATTTTCCAGGACTGGCCTGGAGAACCTCTCTCAGATGAGTGGCAGGAAGAGAAAGGAGAAGGTTCGTAAAGGAGTTTCTGTAAAGTTGAAGGAAGAAAGTTACTATGTGTCACAGAAGAGCACAGTGGGTTGATAGAAGGGATCTTTGATTTACCCCATAATGATTAAAAGAAAAATAAGAAGTTTGAAAAGCAAAAAAAAAAAAAAGTTTAAATGAAGTGGAACATAAAGGGAAATAAGACAGGCACACATGTTCTTACCACTCAAGATTACCATCAGTGAATACTGGATCACATGTTTTGCACCTATCATTGCCCCAAGTAGAGAATTTAATTTAATTTATTATTGAGTGATAAACATACCCCATCTCTTCTGGTGATGCTAGCTCTTCTATAGTTTATTAAGGAAAAGGTCTTAGTCCTATAAATATAGGGCAGGAATAATGAGATTTAAAAAATTAAAAAAATTCTTAAATAACAAGTACTAATCCCTTTCAAGAATACTTAGAATTTGTTAAAGATTTATGATAATTTTAAAAATAATTATGCTTTATTTAGAATTTACAAATACCAGAAGTGAACTACTTTCTAAGTGTCATCAACTTTAACTAGTTGCTGCTTCTGCTGCTGCTGCTAATTCTCTTCAGTCATGTCTGACTCTTTGCAACCCTGTGATCTAAAGCCCACCAGGCTCCTCTGTCCATGTGATTCTCCAGGCAAGAATACTGGAGTGGATTGCCATGCCCTCCTCCAGGGGATCTTCCTGACCCAGGGATTGAACCTGAGTATCTAATGTCTCCTGCATGGACAGTGGGTTCTTTGCTACTACTTCATAAGAAATTTTAGACATAATGAGATAATAAGTACTTACTTGAAAGATGACCTATCTACTGTGTTCCATTCATGTAAGAGAGAAGCTGACTAGGTGTGGACTGGATGTAAAATTGTGCATATAGGGGTTGGGGAGTTGGGATCTGTGCAAGTCATATATAAGGTACTCATTTGCAGAAGACAATGCCATTGGGCTAATGGAAGTTCAGAGAAAGTGGTAGGAATCCTGGATAGTAGTAGTGGGATGGAAGAATGATTTGGGGAGAGATAGGCATATGGAATGTTGAGTGAATTAAACTGATTGATGTGTGTGCATGTAAACCATCCCTATTGTTCCTCCAAATTTCAGGAGACCAGCTGAAAACAGTCCCTGGGCCTAATCCGTATTTCTTGCTGTTGCTATCCATGAGGGAGGATCTTTATGGTGAAAAAAGAAAGACTAACATTGACACCACATAGGCTCCCATCAGGGTTACTTCTAAAAGACTTTACACAACGCAGAGTACTAACCACTATTGTAAAGTTTAAAAAAAAAAAAAAAAAAAAGACTTTACACAGAACTCCTTCATGTGCAGATGGAAAAAGCAAATCAACAAGTAGTGTTTAATGAATGCTCACACTGTGTGGATCTTGTCTTAAAGTGTTAACTGAATTTTATGTCTGATAAATATTAGCATATGCTATTGTCCATTTTGGAGAAGGCAATGGCAACCCACTCCAATACTCTTGCCTGGAAAATCCCATGGGCAGAGGAGCCTGGTAGGCTGCAGTCCATGGGGTAGCGAAGAGTCGACTGAGCGACTTCAGTTTCACTTTTCACCTTCATGCATTGGAGAAGGAAATGGCAGCCCACTCCAGTGTTCTTGCCTGGAGAATCCCAGGGACGGGGGAGCCTGGTGGGCTGCCGTCTATGGGGTCTCACGGAGTCAGACACTACTGAAGCGACTTAGCAGCAGCAGTAGCATTGTCCATTTTACACTCTGAGTAACATGGTTTGTTCCATTGCATTTGCACAGCCTGGCTAGACTCAAATATGTAAGCCTGGTTTTATTATTCCTTTACAGTGGAATTACTCACTTTCTTCAGAGAAGGCAATGGCACCCCACTCCAGTACTCTTGCCTGGAAAATCCCATGGACGGAGGAGCCTGGTAGGCTGCGGTCCGTGAGGTCGCTAAGAGTTGGACACGACTGAGTGACTTCACTTTCACTTTTCACTTTCATGCATTGGAGAAGGAAATGGCAACCTACTCCAGTGTTCTTGCCTGGAGAATCCCAGGGACGAGGGAGCCTGGTGGGCTGCCTTATATGGGATCCCATAGAGTCGGACATGACTGAATCGACTTAGCAGCAGCAGCAGCACTCACTTTCTTAGTTAGCATTTATTGGCAGTATTTGTTGCTGGTGATGAGTTGGACATGACTGAGCAACTGAACTGAACTGGTGACAACCTGAGAGATGGCTTTCTCAAGTCGCTTATTATTAAGGAGCTGAGACAGACATCTAAACAAATGATTTTGACACAACATAACCTGTGCAATAAGAGAGAAATTTTTAAAGTGTTACTAAGCATGGAAAAGGAGTCAATATTATTGGATGAAGAGTAGATGAGGAAAGATGCTAGATAGAGTACCTGCATATTCTAGTATCACCCATTATAGAATTTTCCTATGGACCATTATAAAGTCTCCAATTAGGGGTTGGAGACAAGAACTGTTCTAAAAACACAGGCATAGTTTACTAGAATGTGACTTCTATTTTTGTTTTCTGGTCAGTTAACAAACATTGGCATTAATGTGCTAGTTATAGAGCCTGGCACCCAAATTTTGGAATGCAGGAAAAATCAAAGCAATCTGCTCCAAAGTGAAGCCAACAAGATAGTTCTGCCAAAAGATGATGGCAGTGTTCTAAATAGAATCATTTTGTGATCATAGGCCAGTTTCTTAGTTTCCTTTCCTTTATAGTCTCTCTTGCTTACATTTGGATAATAAATACAAATGCAATTTATTTACCACAAAGTAGGCCACTTTAAAGAAGTATGTTTCCAGACAATTTCTTTGAGGCTATACTGACCCACATTTATCCAAGGAATCCCATCATTGTGTTACTCACTCTGAGTGCATTTAGGTTGCACCAAGTAATAGGGCTTACTGAGCACATACTTGAGTTTTATGTTATATGTTCATTTAGGCAGCAATGATGCTCTGAAGGAGCTTCTGGACTATCAGTGGAATTCTGTAATGTGATCAAGGTAGTGTGTACCAACCCCCAAACCTAAAAACCACGCAGGATGCAGGGGCAATTGTTTGAATAGTAATTCACACTTTTATTTAGAAATAAGATTTAGGGAAGATTGTGGTGTAAGCAGATAGAGAGCAGTTACTATTGGAAAATGTGTGGAATCTTGAATGCAAGATAAGGAATAAAGCAGGGACTGTCCCCTCACTGGGACTTCATCTCCAGGTGAGGTTGTTGTTTGTTGTGGTGTGGTTATTGTTGATATGGTGGGGTCTGCTTTCTGAAGGTAGTGCCACCTACAAACTTGCACTTGCCTTCTGCCTCTACAATGACTAAGGCATAAACCACTGTGGCTGCCAGCCTTCAACAGCCCTGAAAGGAGTGCAGGGTGGAGATCAGAAATGAAGACCTCTGTGCTTTGAGAAAAACTGCCAGAACAGGGCTTCAGATAGTCAGATATTTTTAGGAGAAAATTTTATGAGCCCAATCCTATATCTGCTCATATCTAGAAAAGCACTAAAATCATTAAGGTTAGCATCTGTTCCTCCTGACTAGCAGCAAGGCTTTGCCAAAATGTGTGTTGATTGCATGTATTCTCCCTTCATTAATATCACATATTAATTGATATTAATTAATATCACCTTCCCCCTACATCTTTGGAGCATTTCCTCAGAACTACCTGAGAGGCTATCTCTTGGGTGATAATCCTCATTTTACCCCAAATAAAACTTAACTCACTACTCTCACACTGTACTTTTTTTTTTTAAGTCGACAGTATATTGGTTCCTACTTTAGAGAATTTAAAGTTTATCTTCCTGAGTAGAATTAATTTAGACTCTGAACAAGTATAATATCCTCAATACTGGTGCTACTCAAACCTTGGTAGGCTCTAGAAATATTCAGGGGAGCTTAACTGAAAATGCAGATTTTCAAGCTTCACCTTCAAAATCCTATGTTAGTACATGAGTATGGGGCCTGGGAGGTTGTATTCCTCTTAATATCCCTAGGGGATTTATCTTTATTTTTGTTAATATTATTCATACACTTTTATATTCTTGTACTACATCTTTTGCAAGAAATAAATAAATGAATAAATAAGGTATTAATTGCTCAGTCATGTTTGATTCTTTGTGATCTCATGGGCTATAGCCCACCAGAATTCTTCTGTCCATGGAATTCTCCAGGCAAAAATAATGGAGTGGGTAGCCAATCCCTTCTCTAGAGGACCTTCCTGACTCAGGGATAAAATCCAGGTCTCCTGAATTGCATGCAGATTCTTTACCATCTGAGTCACCAGGAAAGCCCTAAATATTTTTCACTGCTTTATAACAAATCTTGATATGTCCTTGTATACATCAATTTTTTACATGTATCTTACTATGTATCTCTCTTGATCTAGATAGGTAAAAACTTTGATCTCTTATGTGTATTGCAAAAATATTCCCTTGTGCTATTGCATTTTAGCTGTATTTTTGTTTGTGTGTTGGGGGTGTGTGTAAAATGAGCAGTGTGTACCATAATACACACTGGCTCTCTGCACTGTGATCTTTGGTGTATTTCACTGCTAAGAGACAGATAACTTGAATAATTGGTTTCAGTGGGATTATGATTTTGAAATATTAACCAAATTTTAAACAATATCACCTGACAGTTCCCTTTGGTTTCTCTATCCCTAGTTAAAAGAAGAGGTTTTTCTGGATTTACTGCTTTAGGGAAAAGATGTTTGGGCAAAAGACAGCAGAGGAGATGCTACTCTGGATTTTAAGCTAAACAGCTCAGGCCCTCTGAATAATGGATGAAGAGGAGCAAACAATAGGCTTGAGAAAAATATGATGTCTTTCTGCCCCAAAGTCTTAGTGAAAAACAGTGTTCCTTTGATTAGAGGGAGGGAATGTAGGGCTATGAGAGAGCAAGAGGTCATGTGAGGGGTGGTCTTCTTCCCCTCCTCCCAGGGGTGTATGTGCAGGAGCAGACCCCAAAAGGTGAGTGGGCTCTGGAAGGCAAGGGAACCTGGGGATGCCCGTCCTGGCTGACCCCTCTGGAGTTTTCTGGGGATATGCAAGTCCTGAGAAACAGTTAATAGGGTGGGTTCCCAAATCCAGACACCAGCTAGTCTGGTAAAGTTTCTAGTTCTCCAGCATGGTGGGGAAAGATGGGCCCTTTGTGCCTGAGAGTTGAGGAAAATAGCAGAAGTTGATACTGGTTCTGTAGGGCATTTGCAGATGGAAATAAGAGGTGACTCAACACCTAACTGTGGGAACTAATAGTTGTGGACCTCAGTCCTTTGCAACCCCTTGACCCCACTTCTCATTCATGTGTACTGGATGATCTGGGTAGATGCAGATCAGGGGGGAAGGGGAAAGGCAGAGGGAAGTGTCAAAATATGAGTCAAAGTGGTTTCTGAAAACAGACGAAGGAACCTTTGAGCGTGCCCATTCTGTGCACACCAGCGTTTGGCCTGCTGAGCTCTCACCTTGGAGCGGGTGCCCTGGGTGGTTTTGTCATTGGAGAGGGGAGTGTATGTATCTGCTGTCCATGGCCGCTTTGGACTGGGGTCATAGTCAGGCAGCTGTGGACAAGCACCCTGTGTCTGAGTAGCACTCTGGAACCTAGAACACTTTACTTTGCTCCAGATCATCCCAGCCTTGAGCTTGAGCAGAGTCAATGGCATTGGAAAAAGCCCTGTACTTATCCCACTGGGCAGGGCAGGAGAGGACAGTGAATATGAAAGGACAGGTGGCATCGTCCTAATGCCCCACTGGTCATTCCTGAGCAGGTGGTGAGCTTCAAAGGGGAGCTTCTGGGTAGGTTTCCTCCTCCACCTTCCTTAACTTGCTGGTTTCCTTGCATATCTTTTTATTGGAGTCTAAGCTTCTTCAATGTAGGTTAAATTTCATTGCCTTGGTTTTTTTCACCACAGAGCTAGCTTTCCAGCTTCTAAGCTTAGGCTACATTTCCTAACTTCAGATAGAGTGTTGGCAAACGTTTCTTCAAAGGGCCAAACAGTAAATATCTTAAAGCTTTGCAGGCTATAAGCTCTCTGTTGCAACTATTTGACTCTGCCACTGAAGCACAAAAGCAGCCATAGGCAACCAGTAAACTTTGGGCATGGCTTTGTTCCTGTAAAACCTATAGAATGAGCAGGTGGCAATCATGGCCATCACCTTAAAGTCTACAGATAATAAATGCTGGCGAAGGTATAGAGAAAGGGATCCCTCCTACACTATTGGCGGAAATGTAAACTGGATTGCAGCTGCTATGGAGAACAGTATTGTTGTTGTTTAGTCACTAAGTCTTGTCTGACTCTTGTGATCCCATGGACTGTAGACCTCCAGCTGTTTCTGTCCATGGGATTCCCCAGGCAAGAATACTGGAGTATGTAGTCATTTCCTTCTCCAGGGATCTTCCCAACCCAGGGATTGAACCCAAGTCTCCTGCATTGGCAGGTGAGTTCTTTACCACTGTGCCACCAGAGAAGCCTGCAGAACAATATGGAGCTTCCTTAGAAAACTAAAAATAGAGCTACCATATGACCCAGCAATCCCACTTTTAGGCATATATCCAGAAAAGATGAAAATTAATTTGAAAAGATACATGCAACCCAGTGTTCACAGCAGCACTAGTCACAATAGCCAAATCATGGCAACAACCTAAATGTCCATCAACAGGGAATGAATAAGGATATGTTACATATATATATATATATATATATATATATATATATAAAATGGGCTATTACTCAGTCATAGAAAATAATGAAGTAATGCCATTTGTAGCAACATGGATGGACCTAGATATTATCATGCCAAGTGAAGCAAGTCAGAGAGAGAAAGATAAATATCACACAATATCACTTGTAAGTGGAATCTAAAAACAAATACAAATTAACTTATTTACAACACAAAAACAGATTCACAGACATAGAAAACAAAGGGGAAAGTGGGAAGGGGATCAATTAGGAGCTTGGTATTAAGATGCACACTTTTGTTGTTCAGTTGCTCAGTCCTGTTCGACTCTTCGTGACCCCATGGTCTGCAGCACACCAGGCTTCCCAGTCCTTCACTATCTCTCAGAGTTTGCTCAAATTCCATCTCATCTTCTGTCATCCCCTTTTTCTCCTACCTTCAATCTTTCCCAGCATCAGGGTCTTTTCCAATGACTCATAGTTCTTTGCATCAAGTGGCCAAAATATTAGAGTTTCAGCTACAGCATCAGTCCTTCCAATGAATATTCAGGGTTAATTTCCTTTAGGTTGGACTGGTTGGATCTCCTTGCTGTCCAAGGGACTCTCAACACCACATTTCAAAAACATCAATTCTTTAGTGCTCAGCCTTTTTTATTATCCAACTCTCACATTCATACATGATTACTGGAAAAACCATAGCTTGACTATATAGACATTTGTTGGCAAAGTAACATCATTGCTTTTTAATATGCTGTCTAGGTTTGTCATAGCTTTTCTTCCAAGGAGCAAGCATTTTTAAATTTCATGGCTGCAGTAACCATCTGCAGTGATTTGGGAACCCCCCAAAATAAGGTCTGTCACTGTTTCCATTGTTTTCCCATCTATTTGCCATGACGTGATGGGACTGGATGCCTTGATCTTAGTTTTTTGAATATTGGGTTTTAAGCCAGCTTTTTCACTCTCTTCTTTCACCTTCATCAAGAAGTTCTTTAGTTCCTCTTTGCTTTTTGCCATAAGGGTGGTGTCATCTGCATATCTGAGTCTATTGATATTTCTCCTGGCAATCTTAATTCCAATTTGTGCTTTACCCAGCCTGGCATTTCACATGATGTACTTTGCATAGATGTTAAATAAGGAGGTGACAATATACAACCTTGATGCACTCCTTTCCCAATTTGGAAGCAGTCTGTGTTCCAAACAGTTAGAACCAGTTCTAACTGTTCCTTCTTGACCTGCATATAGGTTTCTCAGGAAGTAGGTAAGGTGGTCTGGTATTTCTATCTCTTTAAGAATTTTCCACACTACTACTATATATAAAATCATCTACAAAGATCTACTGTATAGCACAGGGAACTAAGTTCAATATTTTGTAATAACTTATAATGGTGAGAATATGAAAAAGAATATATATATATATATATACACATATGTATACATTTATACGCACATGTATGTCTGAATCTCTTTGCTGTACACTTAAAACTAACACAACAATGTAAATCAACTATAGTTCAATTAAAAACAAAAACACACTAAGCAGCTGGCCAAATTTTGCCAATGAACCTAGTTTGCCAACTCCTGCTTCAGGCGTTGCTTCATCTCTCATTTTATCTATGAACTTGCTCACTGGAAATCAGGGTTCAGATTATGCAGGGTGGTGTGTGGAATAGTCACTCCTGGGCTTCTGTTTGCCTCTTCAAACTGTGTATTAGAAGGAAGTTTGCATAACATTATGTGGACTGGACAGCTGGTGTTATTTAAGATGAACTAACCCGAAGTTAGTGCGTGAGCGGCTGTGACCAGCACACTGAGCGCTGTGGAGAGGAGCTACTCCATGTCCGAGGTCAGGGACATCAGCCAAGAGTGCCAGGCTGCAACAGCGCAGGAATGGGCAAGAGGAGCTACCCCACGTGTGAAGTCAGGGGTGGCAGCAGCTGAGACGAGCTACCCCATGTCCGAGGCCAGGGGCGGCAGCCAGGAGGACCTACCCCACGCCCGTGGCCAGGGCCCACGGTCAGAAAGAGCAACCCTACCTCCTAGAAGCGGTGGCTGCACAGGCGCAGGAAAGCCTAGAAGAGCTATTCCATGTTTAAGGTCAGAAGGGGCAGCGGTGAGAAGATACCCCTCATCCAAGGTAAGGGGCAGTGGCTGCGCTTTGCTGGAGCAGCTGTGAAGAGATACCCCACGTCCAAGGTAAGAGAAACCCAAGTAAGACAGTAGGTGTTGCAAGAGGGCATCAGAGGGCAGACACACTGAAACCATACTCACAGAAAACTAGTCAACCTAATCACACTAGAACCACAGCCTTGTCTAACTCAATGAAACTAAGCCATGCCCGTGGGGCCACCCATGATGGGCGGGTCATGGTGGAGAGGTTTGACAGAATGTGGTCCACTGGAGAAAAGAATGGCAAACCACTTCAGTATTCTTGCCTTGAGAACCCTATGAACAGTATGAGAAAGCAAAATGTTAGGATACTGAAAGAGGAACTCCCCAGGTCAGTATGTGCCCAATATGCTACTGGAGATCAGTGGAGAAATAACTCCAGAAAGAATGAAGGGATGGAGCCAAAGCAAAAACAATACGCAGTTGTGGATGTGACTGGTGCTAGAAGCAAGGTCCGATGCTGTAAAGAGCAATATTGCATGGGAACTTGGAATGTCAGGTCCATGAATCAAGGCCAATTGGAAGTGGTCAAACAAGAGATGGCAAGAGTGAACGTTGACATTCTAGGAATCAGCGACCTAAAATGGACTGGAATGGGTGAATTTAACTCAGATGACCATTATATCTACTACTGCGGGCAGGAATCCCTCAGAAGAAATGGAGTAGCCATCATGGTCAACAAAAGAGTTGGAAATGTAGTACTTGGATGCAATCTCAAAAATGACAGAATGATCTTTGTTCATTTCCAAGGCAAAGCATTCAATATCACAGTAATCCAAATCTATGCCCCAACGAGTAATGCTGAAGAAGCTGAAGTTGAACGGTTCTATGAAGACCTACAAGACCTTTTAGAACTAACACCCAAAAAAGATGTCATTTTCATTATAGGGGACTGGAATACAAAAGTAGGAAGTCAAGAAACACCTGGAGTAACAGGCAAATTTGGCCTTGGAATACGGAATGAAGCAGGGCAAAGACTAATAGAGTTTTGCCAAGAAATGCACTGATCATAGCAAACACCCTCTTCTAAGAACACAAGAGAAGACTCTACACATGGACATCACCAGACGGTCAACACCGAAATCAGATTGATTATATTCTTTGCAGCCAAAGATAGAGAAGCTCTATACAGTCAACAAAAACAAGACCGGGAGCTGACTGTGGCTCAGATCATGAACTCCTTATTGTCAAATTCAGACTTAAATTGAAGAAAGTAGGGAAAACCACTAGACCATTCAGGTATGACCTAAATCAAATCCCTTATTATTATACAATGGAAGTGAGAAATAGATTTAAGGGACTAGATCTGATAGATAGAGTGCCTGATGAACTATGGATGGAGGTTCATGACATTGTACAGGAGACAGGGATCAAGATCATCCCCATGGGAAAGAAATGCAAAATCCTTACAAATAGCTATGAAAAGAAAAGTGAAAAAGCAAAGGAGAAAAGGAAAGATATAAGCATCTGAATGCAGAGTTCCAAAGAATAGCAAAAAGAGATAAGAAAGCCTTCCTTATCAATGCAAAGAAATAGAGGAAAACAACAGAATGGGAAACACTAGAGATCTCTTCAAGACAATTAGAGATACCAAGGGAACATTTCATGCAAAGATGAGCTCAATAAAGGACAGAAATTGTATGGACATAACAGAAACAGAAGATATTAAGAAGAGGTGGCAAGAATACACAGAAGAACTGTACAAAAAAGATCTTCATGACCCAGATAATCACGATGGTGTGCTCACTTACCTAGAGCCAGACATCCTGGAATGGGAAGTCAAGTGGGCCTTAGAAAGCATCACTACGAACAAAGCTAGTGGAGGTGATGGAATTCCAGTTGAGCTCTTTCAAATCCTGAAAGATGATGCTATGAAAGTGCTGCACTCACTACACCAGCAAACCTGGAAAACTCAGCAGTGGCCACAGGACTGGAAAACGTCAGTTTTCATTCCAATCCCAAAGAAAGGCAATGCCAAAGAATGCTCAAACTACCGCACAATTGCATTCATCTCACATGCTAGTAAAGTAATGCTCAAAATTCTCCAAGCCAAGCTTCAGCAATACATGAACCATGAACTTCCTGATATTCAAGCTGGTTTTAGAAAAAGCAGGGGAACCAGAGATCAAATTGCCAACATCTGCTGGATCATGGAAAAAGCAAGAGAGTTCCAGAAAAACATCTATTTCTGCTTTATTGACTATGCCAAAGCCTTTGACTGTGTGGATCACAATAAACTGTGGAAAATTCTGAAAGAGATGGGAATACCAGACCACCTGACCTGCCTTGTGAGAAATCTATATGCAGGTCGGGAAGCAACAGTTAGAACTGGACATGGAACAATGGGCTGGTTCCAAATAGGAAAAGGAGTATGTCAAGGCTGTATATTGTCACCTTGCTTATTTAACTTATATGCAGAGTACATCATGAGAACTGCTGGGCTGGGAGAAGCACGAGCTGGAATCAAGATTTCTGGGAGAAATATCAATAACCTCAGATATGCAGATGATACCACCCTTATGGCAGAAAGTGAAGAGAAACTCAAAAGCCTCTTGATGAAGATGAAAGATGAGAGTGAAAAAGTTGGCTTAAAACTCAGTTTTCAGAAAACGAAAGATCATGACATCTGGGCCCATCACTTCATAGGAAATAGATGGGGAAACAGTGGAAACAGTGTCAGACTTTATTTTTGGGGGCTCGAAAATCACTGCCGATGGTGACTGCAGCCATGAAATTAAAAGACGCTTACTCCTTGGAAGAAAAGTTATGATGGACCTAGATAGCATATTGAAAAGCAGAGACATTGCTTTGCCAACTAAGGTCCATCTAGTCAAGGCTATGGTTTTTCCAGTGGTCATGTATGGATGTGAGAGTTGGACTGTGAAGAAGGCTGAGCGCCGAACAATTGATGCTTTTGAACTGTGGTGTTGGAGAAGACTCTTGAGAGTCCCTTGGACTGCAAGGAGATCCAAGCAGTCCATTCTGAAGGAGATCAGCCCTGGGATTTCTTTGGAAGCAATGATTCTAAAGCTGAAACTCCAGTACTTTGGCCACCTCATGTGAAGAATTGACACATTGGAAAAGACTCTGATGCTGGGAGGGATTGGGGGCAGGAGGAGAAGGGACAACAGAGGATGAGATGGCTGGATGGCATCACTGACTCGATGGACGTGAGTCTGAGTGAACTCCAGGAGTTGGTGATGGACAGGGAGGCCTGGCGAGCTGGGATTCATGGGGTCACAAAGAGTCAGACACGAATGAGCGACTGAACTGAACTGTACTGAACTGAACCCAAACTTTGAGAAGTGGATTGTGAGCTCTGGTCCTAGATGTAGGGGTCAGAAAACCACACTATAGGGCAAAGATCACCAAAAGTGCAGTAGATTTTCTCCTAGCCAGCCTGGGCATAAAGGCCCATGGGGATATGAGCACATGAGTGGTGCACTGGGGTCCTATCTCACCTCTGAGGCTTGAAGGGTCCTGTGGTTAAGGGTGGAGGGTCCCTCACCACGCGTGACTCCACTGGGGTCTGGAAGGTCCTGAGGGATGTTTTTGCATAATTGTCTCGACTACTCCTCACAGCAATAATCTGTTGCCTTTTGGGCTGAGCTTCCTTTTTTTTCCCCCAGCTCAAGAAGAGACTTGATCACCATCACAATTCTCACATACCTCAGTTGGCCAGAGGGATAAAGGATGCAGCATTTCTGTCTCCTCCGTGGGGCCAAAGAGGGCTCCTTTGTGGTTAACAGCAGTCCATGGAGGACAGCCTGGGAGGAAACCTAAGGGCTGGCCTGGAACATGTGCAAGGCAGTGACTTCAGAGACTCCCAGAACAGCTGCCAGGTATGTTGCAAGCAACGCAGACTTTTGACAAATGCACCAGTAGGGACTGGGGTTAAGATAAAAAGAAATAAGCTCATGTCTTGTTTAGCACCTGGTGAGGCCACTGATATGAGGTACACCCGATTTCTAACCCTCACAAATTCACTTATCAATATACATATATTATGTTCTAAAGTTGCTTTGTCGTGTATACCTTATGGTCAGTTTCACTGCTGGATTTCTTCCAAATAAGAAGATTCAAACTTGCTAATGTTAAAAATAAGTTTAATAATTATTTTGGGGAATATAGTGTCATCAGCGATTTTCTAGCCATTTTTATGTTTTTTTTTTTTTTTGGCAAGTATCATTGTTTTCATCCCCCAGATGAAGAAGCTGAGATTCAGAAAGCTTAAGTGACTTTCTAGGGTCAAATAACTAAGAAGTTGTAGAAACGGGGATTCATTCTAAATTATGGATTTCTCCAATTCTTGTTCCATTGTATCAAATACCCTTAAAAAAGAGGAAATACAGTTCTCTCAATATCTGTTTATGATTGTCTGAAAGCATCCTTTAAAAAAAATTAATTCCTGGAAAACACAACTGATGCTGAAAATCTCAGAAGTTTATTATTAGAGTTCAGAAAGTTTCATTCAAAGATGAAGGTCAACAGAGACAAAGTAGACACAATTCCAATCTGTTTTAATGAATCAGGACTGACGGAATGAATTCCATTTTGTAAAGAAAAAAAAAAAAGGTCTGTTACTGTGGTTTCCTCTAAAAGATTTTATTCAGTCTTTGATTAGACCAAGCAGAACATATTTCAAGGACAGAAATCTTTTTTTTTTTTTTTTCAGATGTAGAAACACCTTCTGATTTGGAATCCATACTTATTTTCTATACAAAATTAAATTTATAGAAAGTAGGGTTGGGGTTATGTCAAAATGGTGATAGAGAAGACTATAATGTCCTTCAGCAAAAGCTAGATGAAAACTTTGTTCCAGGTGACACTTTCTGCCGAGTCCTTGCCTTCTTCAGCTGTCAGGTTCTGCTTGGAGTTTCTGTCCCTGCACACTTGTCTCTTCCTCTGTCTCATCTCCTGACGTCTGTCTGTGTCTCTTGCTTCCTGCTTTGAATGTCTCCTTGTTTTCACATTTCCTCCCTTGGGAATCCTTCTCTGAAGGGTTCACTTGTGGTGGCTGCTAGGGCTGTTCCAGTCTGCTGGCCCGAGGGTGTGATTTAATTCTTGTGGAGGTAGATGGCAAGCACCCATGTCAAGTGTCAATTTATGATTGATGAAACCATCCTTTCACTGCAAGGATAAAGGCTCAAGGGTGTGTGGGTGGAACTTCTCTATAGATATGACTTGGAAATACAGGACTTGAGGTCCTAACAAGGAAACAGTAATTACAGTAGCCCCAGGAGGGCAGAGCAAGGGCCTCTGGCTCTGGTGCTAAAATAGCCAAAGATCACAGAGATTCATGTGTGGACATTTTGAAAAAACAGGAAACCAGATGGAAATTTAGAGCCAGGCCTAAAATAATGTTAAACAGTTACCTGACACCCTAATGTTTGAGGTTTTGTCCATAAGAAGAAGCTGTTGAAGATCTAGATTTTTGCAGAGAATGATCTCTTTTTTTTGAATGTGACTATTATATGCTGTAAGCAATTATGTCGCTTTCTTGACCTGGGAATGTTGGTAGCTCTTAGTAATGGGCTTAAGAGGGTAGGACATGGTACATACTTAAGACCAATCTATATTTTATGGGACAAGTTGTCTCCTATTTACTATTGAATATTGTCCTTAAGTACCAATGGAACAGAAGTTCTTTAAAAGACATTGTAGATAAAAATAAATTCACATTTTAAATTATTTCCTGGTATATTTGATCAATATTTTTATGATTTTATGCTTTCTTGATTTATAGACTGAAATTCTTACTTTTTAAAATACATTAATTTATTTTAATTGGAGCATAATTACTTTACAATATTGTGGTGGTTTTTGCCATACATCAACATGAATCAGCCATGGGTATATATGTGTCCCCATCCTGCACCACCTCCCACTTCCCTCCCCACCTCATCACTCTGGGTGGTCCCAGAGCACCGAATTTGAGTGCCCTGCTTCATGCATTGAACTTGCGCTGGTCATCTTTTTATATATGGTAATATACATGTTTCAAGGCTATTCTCTCAAATCATCTAACCTTTGCCAGCACCCACATAGTCCAAAAGTCTATTCTTTATATCTGTGTCTCTTTTGTTGCCTTGTATACGGGATCATCATTACTGTCTTTCTAAGTTCCATATATATGCATTAATATACTGTATTGGTGTTTATCTTTCTGTCTTACTTCACTCTGTATAATAGGCTCCAATTTCAACCATTTCATTAGAACTGACTCAAATGAGTTTTTTTTTTTTTTTTTTAATAGCTGAGTAATAGTCCATTGTGTATATGTGCCACTACTTCCTTATCCAATCTTCTGCCGATGGACATCAAAGTTGCTTCCATGTCCCAGCTGTTGTGAATGGTGCTGCACTGAACACTGGGGTACGTGTCCCTTTCAGTTTTAGTTCCCTTGGTGTGTATGCCCAGGTGTGGGATTGCTGGGTCATATGGTAGTTCTATATCCAGTTTTTTAAGGAATCTTTGCATTGTTCTCCATAGTGGCAGTACTAGTTTGCATTCCCTCCAACAGTGTAAGAGGGTTTCCTTTTCTCCACACCCTCTCCACCATTTATTGTTTTTAGACTTTTTGATGGCAACTATTCTGACCAGTGTGAGATGGTACCTCATTGTGGAGCAGCCATGAAGAGATACCCCACGTCCAAGGTAAGAGAAACCCAAATAAGATGGTAGGTGTTGCAAGAGGGCATCAGAGGGCAGACACACTGAAACCATACTCACAGAAAACTAGTCAATCTGATCATATGGACCACAGCCTTGTCTAACTCAATGAAACTAAGCCATGCTGTGTGGGGCCACCCAAGACGGGTGGGTCAGGGTGGAGAGGTCTGACAGAATGTAGTCCACTGGAGAAAAGAATGGCAAACCACTTCAGTATTCTTGCCTTGAGAACCCCATGAACAGTATGAAAAGGCAAAATGATAGGATACTGAAAGAGGAACTCCCCAGGTCATAGGTGCCCAATATGCTACTGGAAATCAGTGGAGAAATAACTCCAGAAAGAATGAAGGGATGGAGCCAAAGCAAAATCAATACCCAGTTGTGGGGACTGGTGATGGAAGCAAGGTCCGATGCTGTAAAGAGCAATATTGCATAGGAACGTGGAATGTTAGATCCACGAATCAAGGCAAATTGGAAGCTGTCAAACAGGAGATGGCAAGAGTGAACATCGACATTCTAGGAATCAGCGAACTAAAATGGACTGGAATGGGTGAATTTAACTCAGATGACCATTATATCTACTACTGTGGGAAGGAATCCCTTAGAAGAAATGGAGTAGCCATCATGATCAACAAAAGAGTCCAAAATGAAGTACTTGGATGCAATCTCAAAAATGACAGAATGATCTCTGTTTGTTTCCAAGACAAAGCATTCAATATCACAGTAAGCCAAGTTCCAACCAGTAATGCTGAAGAAGCTGAAGTTGAACGGTTCTATGAAGACCTACAAGACCTTTTAGAACTAACACCCCCCCAAAAAATGTCCTTTTCATTATAGGGGACTGGAATGCAAAAGTAGGAAGTTAAGAAACACCTGGGGTATAGGCAAATTTGGCCTTGGAATACAGAATGAAGCAGGGAAAAGTCTAATAGAGTTGTGCCAAGAGAATGCACTGGTCATAGTAAACACCCTCTTCCAACAACACAAGAGAAGACTCTACACATGGACATCACCAGATGGTCAACACCGAAATCAGATTGATGATATTTGCAGCCAAAGATGGAGAAGCTCTATACAGTCAGCAAAAACAAGACCGGGAGCTGACTGTGGCTCAGATCATGAACTCCTTATTGCCAAATTCAGACTGAAATTGAAGAAAGTATGGAAAACCTCTAGACCATTCAGGTATGACCTAAATCAAATCCCTTATTATTATACAATGGAAGTGAGAAATAGATTTAAGGGACTAGATCTGATAGATAGAGTGCCTGATGAACTATGGACGGAGGTTCATGACATTGTACAGCAGACAGGGATCAAGACCATCCCCATGGAAAAGAAATGCAAAAAAGCAAAATGGCTGTCTGAGGAGGCCTTACAAATAGCTGTGAACAGAAGAGAAGCAAAAAGCAAAGGAGAAAAGGAAAGATATAAGCATCTGAATGCAGAGTTCCAAAGAATAGCAAGGAGGTATAAGAAAGCCTTCCTCAGTGATCAATGCAAAGAAATAAGAGGAAAACAACAAAATGGGAAAGACTAGAGATCTCTTCAAGAAAATCAGAGATACCAAGGGAACATTTCATGCAAAGATAGGCTCGATAAAGGACAGAAATTATATGGACATAACAGAAGCAGAAGATATTAAGAAGAGGTGGCAAGAATACACAGAAGAACTGTACCAAAAAGATCTTCACAGTGCAGATAATCACGATGGTGTGCTCACTCACCTAGAGCCAGACATCCTGGAATGGGAAGTCAAGTGGGCCTTAGAAAGCATCACTATGAATAAAGCTAGTGGAGGTGATGGAATTCCAGTTGAGCTCTTTCAAATCCTGAAAGATGATGCTGTGAAAGTGCTGCACTCACTACACCAGCAAACCTGGAAAACTCAGCAGTGGCCACAGGACTGGAAAACGTCAGTTTTCATTCCAATCCCAAAGAAAGGCAATGCCAAAGAATGCTCAAACTACTGCACAATTGCACTCATCTCACACACTAGTAAAGTAATACTCAAAGTTCTCCAAGCCAAGCTTCAGCAATACATGAACCATGAACTTCCAGATATTCAAGCTGGTTTTAGAAAAAGCAGGGGAACCAGAGATCAAATTGCCAACATCCACTGGATCATGGAAAAAGCAAGAGTGTTCCAGAAAAACATCTATTTCTGCTTTATTGACTATGCCAAAGCCTTTGACTGTGTGGATCACAATAAACTGTGGAAAATTCTGAAAGAGATGGGAATACCAGACCACCTGACCTGCCTTGTGAGAAACCTATATGCAGGTCGGGAAGCAACAGTTAGAACCTGACATGGAACAACAGACTGGTTCCAAATAGGAAAAGGAGTATGTCAAGGCTGTGTATTGTCACCCTGCTTATTAAACTTATATGCAGAGTGCATCATGAGAAACGCTGGGCTGGAAGAAGTACACACTGGAATCAAGATTGCCAGAAGAAATATCAATAACCTCAGATATGCAGATGACACCACCTTTATGGCAGAAAGTGAAGAGGAAATAAAAAGCCACTTGAAGAAAGTGAAAGAGGAGAGTGAAAAAGTTGGCTTAAAGCTCAACATTCAGAAAACTAAGATCATGGCATCTGGTCCCATCACTCCATGGGAAATAGATGGGGAAACACAGTGGAAACAGTGTCAGGTTTTATTTTTCTGGGCTTGAAAATCACTGCAGATGGTGACTGCAGCCATGAAATTAAAAGACACTTACTCCTTGGAAGGAAAGTTATGACCAACCTAGATAGCATATTTAAAAGCAGAGACATTACTTTGCCAACAAAGGTCCATCTAGTCAAGGCTATGGTTTTTCCAGTGGTCATGTATGGATGTGAGAGCTGGACTCTGAAGAAAGCTGAATGGCAAAGAATTGATGCTTTTGAACTGTGGTGTTGGAGAAGACTCTTGAGAGTCCCTTGGACTGCAAGGAGATTCAACCAGTCCATCCTAAAGGAGACCCATCTTGGGTGTTCATTGGAAAGACTGATGCTAAAGCTGAAACTCCAATACTTTTGCCACCTCATGCATAGAGTTGACTCATTGGAAAAGACTCTGATGCTGGGAGGGATTGGGGACAGGAGGAGAAGTAGATGACAGAGGATGAGATGGCTGGATGGAATCACAAACTCGATAGACATGAGTTTGAGTGAACTCTGGGAGTTGGTGATGGACAGGGAGGCCCAGCGTGCTGCTATTTATGGGGTCACAATGAATCGGACATGACTGAGCGACTGAACTGAACTTATAATGAGTGATGTTGAGTATCTTTTCACGTTTTTATTAGTCATCTGTATGCTTTCTTTGCAGAAATGTCTCTTTAGTTCTTTGGTCCACTCTTTGATTGGGTTGTTTGTTTTTCTGATATTGAGCTACATGAGTTGCTTGTACAATTTCGAGATTAATCCTTTGTCAGTTGTTTCATTTGCTATTATGTTCTCCCATTCTGAAGGCTGCCTTTTCACCTTACTTATATTTCCCTCATTGTGCAAAAGTTTTTAAGTTTAATTAGTTCCCATTTGTTTTTTGTTTTTTTTTTTTTCAATTACTCTGGTCGGTGGGTTATAGAGGATCTTGCTGTGGTTTATGTCAGAGAGTGCTCTGTATGCTTTACTCAAAAAATTTTATAGTTTTTGGTCTTTCATTTAGATCTTTAATGCATTTTGAGTTTATATTTGTGTATGGTGTTAGAAAGTGTTCTATTTTCATTCTTTTACAGGTGATTGACCAGTTTTCCCAGCACCACTTGTTAAAGAGGTTGTCTTTTCTCCAATGTACATTTCTGCCTTCTTTGTCAAAGATAAGGTATCCACGGGTGCTTGTATTCATCTCTGGGCTTTCTATTTTGTTCCACTGATCTGTATTTCTGTCTCTGTGACAGTACCATACTGTTTTGATGATTGTAGCTTTGTCATATAGTCTGAAGTCAGGAAGATTGATTCTTCCAGTTCCATTTGTCTTTCTCAAGATTGCTTTGGCTATTTGAGTTTTTTTGTGTGTGTTTCCATACAAATTGTTAAATTATTTGTTCTAGTTCTGTGAAAAATACCTTTGGTAGCTTGATAGGGGTTGCATTGAATATATAGTTTGCTTTAGGTTGTATATTCATTTTCACTATATTCATTCTTTCAATCCACAAGCATGGTATATTTCTCCAACTATTTGTGTCATCTTTGATTTATTTCATCAGTGATTTTTAATTTTATAAATATAGGTCTTTTGTTTCTTTAGGTAAATTTATTCCTAAATATTTTATTCTTTTCGTGAATGGGATTGTTTCCCTAATTCCGGAAATTTTCAGAATTTCTCTTTCTGTTTTTTTTTTTTTTTTCATTGTTGGTGTATAGGAATGCAAGGGATTTCTGTGTATTAATTTTTCATCATGCAACTTTTCTTTGTTTATTAATTAGCTCTAGTATTTTTCTGGTGGTATCTTTAGGGTGTTCTATGTAGAGGACTGTGTCATCTCCAAACAGACAGAGTTTTACTTCTTTTCCAATCTGGATTCCTTTTTTTTTTCTCCTTCCTCTCTGAATGCTGTGGCTAGGACTTCCCAAACTATGTGGAGTAATAGTGGTGAGAGTGGGCACCCTTGTCTTGTTCCTGATTTTAGAAGAAATGCTTTCAATTTTTTGCCATTGAGGATAGTGTCTCCTGTGGGTTTGTCATATTAGGCTTTTATTATGTTGAAGTATGTTCTTTCTATACCTGCTTTCTGGAGAGTTTATCATAAATGGGTGTTGGATTTTGTCAAAGGCTTTCTCTGCATCTATTGAGATAATCATATAGTTTTTATTTTTCAATTTGTTAATATGGTGTTTCACATTGATTGCTTTGTGAATTTTGAAGAATCTCTGCATTCCTTGGATATAGCCCACTTGGTCATGATGTTTGATCTTTTTACTATGTTGTTGGATTCTGTTTGCTAGAATTTTGTTGAGGGTTTCTGCATCTATGTTCATCAGTGATATTGGTCTGCAGTTTTCTTTTCTAATGGCCTCTTTGTTTGATTTTGGTATCAAGGTGATGTTGGCTTCATAGAATGAGTTTGGGAATTTACCTTCGACAGCAATTTTCTGGAAGAGTCTGAGTAGGATAGGTGCTCAGTTCAGTTCAGTTAAGTCGCTCAGTCCTGTTTGACTCTTTGCGACCCCATGGACTGCAGCACACCAGGATAGGTGTTCAATCAGTCAGTCAGTTCAGTTGCTCAGTTGTGTCCAACTCTTGTGACCTCATGAATCGCAGCATGCCAGGCCTCCATGTCTATCACCAACTCCCGGAGTTTACTCAAACTCATGTCCATCGAGTCTGTGATGCCATCCAGCCATCTCATCCTCTGTTGTCCCCTTCTCCTCCTGCCCCCAATCCCTCCCAGCATCAGAGTCTTTTCCAATGAGTCAACTCTTCGCATGAGGTGGCCAAAGTATTGGAGTTTCAGCTTTAGCATCAGTCCTTCCAATGAACACCCAGGATGGGTCTCCTTTAGGTTGGACTGGTTGGATCTCCTTGCAGTCCAAGGGACTCTCAAGAGTCTTCTCCAACACCACAGTTCAGAAGCATCAATTCTTTGACACTCAGCTTTCTTCAGAGTCCAGCTCTCACATCCATACATGACCACTGGAAAAACCATAGCCTTGACTAAATGGACCTTTGTTGGCAATGGATAGGTGTTAGCTCTTCTGTAAATTTTTGGTAGAATTCACCTGTGAAGCCATCTGGTCCTGGCCTTTGTTTGTTGAAAGATTTTTAAATTACAGTTTTTATTCCCATGCTTGTGATGGGTCTGTTAAGATTTCCTGTTTCTGAACCATAAAGTTCAGTTTGGAGGGTTATACTTGTCTAAAAATTTGTCCATTTCTTCCAGGTTGTACATTTTATTGGCATATAATTGTTCATGGCAGTCTTTTATGATCTTTAGTATTTCTGTGTTGTCTGTTGTATTGTCTCCATTTTAATATCTAATTTTATTGATTTGATTCTTCTCCCTTTTTTTCTTGATGAGTCTGACAGTTTGTCTATTTGATTTTTCTTCTCAAAGAACCAGTTTTTAGTTTTGTTGATCTTTGCTATAGTCTCCTTTATTTCTTTTTCATTTACTTCTGCTTTGTTTTTTATGATTTCTTTCCTTCTACTAACTTTAGGATTCTTCTGTTCTTCTTTTTCTAGTTGTTTTCAGAGTAAAGTTAGGTTATTTATTTGATGTTTCTCTTGTTTCTTGAGGTAGGCTTGTATTGCTATGAACCTCCGTCTTAGCACTGCTCTTACTGAATCACATAGGTTTTGGGTTGTTGTGTTTTCATGTTTTGTTTCTATGCATATTTTGATTTTTTTTTCTTTTTGATTTCTTCTGTGGTCTGCTGGTTATACAGAAGTGTGTTGTTTAGCCTCCATGTTTGTCTCTTTTTTTAATTTATTTTTTTTCTTGTAGTTGACATCTAATCTTACTGCATTGTGATCAGAAAAGATGTTTGAAATTCTTTCTTTTTTTTCTTAAGTTTATCAAGGCTAGGTTTATGGCCCAGGATGTGATCTATCCTGGAGAATGTTCTGTGTGCACTTGAGAAAAAGTTGAAATCCATTGTTTTGGGGTGAAAAGCCCTGTAGATATCAATTAGGCCTAACTGCTCCATTGTATCATTTAAAGACTGTGTTTCCTTGCTAATTTTTTGTTTGGTTGGTCTATCCACAAGTGTGAGTGAGGTGTTAAAATCCCCCACTATTATTGTGTTACTATTAATTTCCCCTTTCATCCTTGTTAACATTTGCTTTACATATTGTGGTGCTCCTATGTTGGGTGCATGTGAAAGTGAAGTTGCTCAGTCGTGTCTGACTCTTTGGCGACCCCATGGACTGTATGTAGCCTACCAGGTTCCACCATCCATGGGATTTTCGAGGCAAGAATACTGAAGTGGGTTGCCATTTCCTTCTCCAGGAGATCTTCCTGACCCAGGGATTGAACCTGGGTCTCCCGCATTGTAGGCAGACGCTTTACCGTCTGAGCCACCAGGGAAGTCTAAATGTTGGGTGCATATATATTTATAATTGTTTTATCTTCTTCTTGTATTGATCCTTTGATCATTATGTAGTGTCTTTCTTTGTCTCTTATCATGTTCTGTATTTCAAAGTCTATTTTATCTGATATTAGTATTGCTACTCCTGTTTTCCTTTGGTCCCCATTTGCATGAAATGTATTTTTCCAGCCCCTCCCAGTCTGTATGTGTCCCTAAGTTTGAGGCTGGCCTCTTGTAGACAGTATATATAGAGGTTTTGTTTTTGTATCCATTCTGCCAGTCTTTGTCTTTCGGTAGGAGCATTCATCCCATTTACATTTAAGGCAATTGTTGATAAGCATGAACCTGTTACCATTTACTTTGTTGTTTTGGGTTTGTTTTTATAAACCTTTTTCTGTGTTTCCTATCTAGCAAAGATCCTTTAGCATTCGTTGAAGAGCTGGTTTGGTGGTCCTGAATTCTCTCAGCTTTTGCTTGTCTGTAAAGCTTTTGATTTCTCCTTCATATCTGAATGAGAGCCTTGATGGGTAGAGTAATCATGGTTGTAGGTTTTTCTCTTTCATCACTTTAAGTATGTCCTGCAATTCCCTTCTGGCCTGAAGAGTTTCTATTGGAAAGTCAGCTGTTATCTTATGGGGATCACCTTGTGTGTTATATGTTGCTTTTACCTTGCTGCTCTTAATATTTTCTCTTTGTGGTTAATTCTTGTTAGTTTGATTAATATGTGTCTTGGGGTGTTGGAGATCCAACCAGTCCATTCTGAAGATCAGCCCTGGGATTTCTTTGGAAGGAATGATGCTAAAACTGAAACTCCAGTACTTTGGCCACCTCATGTGAAGAGTTGACTCATTGGAAAAGACTCTGATGCTGGGAGGGATTGGGGGCAGGAGGAGAAGGGGATGACAGAGGATGAGATGGCTGGATGGCATCATTGACTCGGTGGACGTGAGTCTGAGTGAACTCCGGCAGTTGGTGATGGACAGGGAGGCCTGGCGTGCTGCTATTCATGGGGTCGCAAAGAGTTGGACACGACCGAGCGACTGATCTGATCTGATCTTATCTGGGGTGTTTTGCCTTGGATTTAGCCTGTTTGAGACTCTCTGTATTTCTTGAACTTGGGTGGTTATTTCCTTCTTCATTTTAGGAAAGTTGTTGGCTATTATCTCAAGTATTTTCTCATGCCCTTTCTGTCTTCTTCTGGGACTCCTATGATTCAAATGTTGGGGTGTTTAACATCATCCCAGAAGTCTCTGAGGTTGTCTTCATTTCTTTTAATTCTTTTTTCTTTCTTTCTCTCTGTTTCATTTATTTCCACCATTCTTCTTCCATCTCATTTATCCTCTCTTCTGCCTGTTATTCCACTATTGGTTACCCTCAGAGTGCTTTTAATCGAATTATTGCATTGTTCATTATTGATTGCTAAGCTAAGCTAAGTCGCTTCAGTCGTGTCCGACTCTGTGTGACCCCATAGACGGCAGCCCACCAGGCTCCGCCATCCCTGGGATTCTCCAGGCAAGAACAGTGGAGTGGGTTGCCATTTCCTTCTCCAATGTATGAAAGTGAAAAGTGAAAGTGAAGTCGCTCAGTCGTGTCCAACTCTTAGCGACCCCATGGACTGCAGCCCACCAGGCTCCTCCATCCATGGGATTTTCCAGGCAAGAGTACTGGAGTGGGGTGCCATTGCCTTCTCTGCATTATTGATTGTCTCTTCTTTATTTCTTCTAGGCCCTTGTTAAAACTTTATTGAATCTTATCAATCCTTGTATCTAGTTAATTTATCTGTAACTCCATTTTGTTTTCAAGATTTTGGGTCATCTTTATTATCATT
This sequence comes from Bos taurus, assembly GCF_002263795.3. NCBI lineage: Eukaryota > Metazoa > Chordata > Mammalia > Artiodactyla > Bovidae > Bos > Bos taurus. The sequence goes on from NC_037336.1 coordinate 10,874,598, forward strand.
CTGAATTCTTTTTCTGGTAGATTCCCTATAGCCCCCTCTTTTGTTTGGTTTTATGGGTTTTTATTATGTTCCCTCGCCTGCTGAATATTTATGTGCCTTTTCATTTTGTTTAGATTGCTGTGTTTGGGGTGTCCTTTCTGCAGGCTGGAAGTTCATGGTTCCTCTTAATTGTTAAATCTGCTCCCAGTGGGTGCAGTTGGACCAGTGGCTTGTCAAGGTTTCCTGATTGTCTCTGTTTTCTAATGGGTAGAGCTGAATCTCTTCTCTCTGGAGTGCAATGAAGTGTCAGTAGTGAGTTTTGGGGCATCAATAGGTCTGGCATGGCTTTGGGAAGCCCATCTTTTAATGTTTAATGTTGTGTTTCTGTTTTGCTGGAGAATTAGCATGGTGTGTCTTGCACTGGAAATTGTTGGCTCTTTGGGTGGAGCTTAGTTTCAGTGTAGATATAGGTATGGAAACTTGGATGAGTTCTTGTCTATTAATGTTCCCTGGAGTGAGGAGTTCTCTGATGTTCTAAAGTTCTGGAGTTAAGCCTCCTGCCTCTGGGTTTTGGTCCTTCTGTTATGTTAGCCTCAAGACTTCTTCAGACATACAGCATAGAAGATAAAACCCCTAGGTTAATGGTGAAAGAACTCTTCACAGTCAGGAACACCCAGAGAGATTCACCAAGTTATATAGAGAATAGAAGAGGGAGGAAGGAGATAGAGATGACCTGGAGCGGAAAAGGGAGAGTCAATAGGGGAGAGAGTAATCAAGCCAGTAACCAAATCCCTAAGTGAAAATGGATAATGAAGATTAGATTCTTAAAGGTACAAAATTAATAACAAATATCAAAAAGCAGAGATTTAAAATGTAGAACAGTGGTTAGACTCTCAAAAATACAATACAAAAATGCAAAACAAAATTGAACACAAAAAATAGAAATATATATATATATATATATATATATGGAATTTGTTTTTAAAAATATGGCTTTTTTTGAAAGCTATGATAGTAGACTACAAAAATAGAAGTTAGAGTAATAAAGAACTAAAATTTTAAAGTGATAATAGTAAAAATATATCTAGGAATTTCTCTGGAGCTGCTGTGGGCAGTGTGGGATCAGTTCAGTGTCAGATAGTCCCTTCTTCCAACTTGTACTTGTTCTCATGGTCTATAGTTGCCCCTCGAAGGCACAGTATCAGAATTAACTGAACGGTTTTAATCTGTTGCACCTGTCTCTTCCAGAGCCATCCACCCTTCTTTGTTTATTTGGGCTCCCTCTGTTTGCAAGTCTCTTCAGTGTCTAATTTCCACCCTGACATGAAGGGGCAAAGGTGGCCACTTATTTAGGCTCACTTGTTCAGGTGTGCTGTGGAGAGGGAGGGACTCTGCAAACAAACACCGCTGGCATGTGTGGGACATGCTTTCAGCAGATGGGACACACTGGGCTTGCCATAGTCCAAGGTGATGTGCACTTCCCAGGTCCACACTGCTCAGACTCCAGGGTGCTCTGCAAGGGCACTGTCCCATGTGGACCCTGCATTTCATGCACTTCCCAGGTCTAAGCCACTCAGGTTCTCTGGTGCTCCGCAAGGGCACAGACCCAGATGGGCTGTGTGTTTTGTGCCCTTCTTCCATCCAAGCTGCTCAGGTGACCAAGTGCTTGGTGAGTGCTCTGTCCCAGGTCAGCCATGTGTCTTGTGCACCTCCCTGATCCCGACCACTCAGTTTCCTGGGTGTGCCACAAGGGCACAGTCACAGGTGTGCCTTTTGTCTCCTCTGGGAAGCTGATCTCAGGCTGTGACCCTCTTGGAAGATGTTAACTGTCCAGGATGCCAGGAAGACGTGGTTAGCAACTGACAACCTGCTCAGGTTGGTGGAAGATATGATCTATGTGGTTGAGATTACAGCAGCCTCTTGCCTTCCAGCTCTGGCTGTCGCACGCCTGCTTCTCTGCCTCTGGGGAGGGAGGCCATGAAAGCCAGCCGACTTGTTCTCCTTGGTGTTCACCCAATCCTTTGTTTTGTAAGCATGCCAGGGATCACCATGTGGCATTAGAATTGTTAGTGGGAACGTTCCCCTTTTTTGTTTTTGTCTCACTGATGACCCCACAGTTTGGGTTGTCACATTAGCTCCCTCAAATTGTCCTCAAGGCATTAAAGTCCAGTCCTTACCCTAAGGATGGACAAAACAGCCCATGCCTCTCTGCCCAGCCCCCAATCGCTGGTGGTGGAGGCAAGCGTCTAAGCTGCTTCTCCACTGTTAGCTGCAGTTAAGCGTGTATTCTGTGTTTGTTTGTTTGTTTTTTCCCAGTTATGCCACTCTCTGGGATTCCAAAGCTCCATACAGACTTGCCTGTGAAAGGGTTTTCTATTGTGTGGAAATTTCTTCATGACTCCCTCACCAGGATGGGTCTCCATCCCTAAATCTTTTGACTCTGTTTTCATCTTTTATATTCTGTCTGACCTCCTTTTGAGGAGTTTGGGCTGTCTTTCTGGGTGCCTGGTGTCCTCTGCCAGTGTTCAGAAGTTGTTTTGTGGAAGTTGATAAGCATTCAAATGATCTTTTGATGAATTTGTGGGGGAGAACATGGTCTTCCTGTCCCATTCCTCTGCCATCTTGGGACCGCTCTTCAATTCTTAATGTAAATGATCTGACCCCTTTTTACTTTAAAATGATTGAAAGATTAACCAATCCCATATTATGATATGCATTAGTTTTCTTTTATTTCTTCACTGTTTCCCTTGTCTCTGTAACATATATGTGTCTAGTCAAATTTTATTTTAAAGAAAACATTTAAATGGTCTGCCCAGAAGATTAAATTAGCTCCTTGAATATATTTTTCTTTCCTTAGTAGCACAATTTTAATAGTAAAAACATCAAAATATATGAAAATAAAGATCACATTCAGGATCACATTTACTCCAGTATTAAGCCTAGAATTAGTGGCCCTCTGAATCTAATTTTCAGTTGTTTAGAAGCAAAGGACTCACTTCAGTTCAGTCACTCAGTCGTGTCCAACTCTTTGTGAACTCCATGGACTGTAGCACGCGACACCTTCCTGTCCAACACCAACTCCTGGAGTTTATTCAAACTCATACCCATTGAGTCAGTGATGCCATCCAACCATCTCATCCTCTGTCATCCCCTTCTCCTCCCACCTTCAATCTTTCCCAGAATCAGGATATTTTCAAATGAGTTAGTTCTTTGCATCAGGTGGCCAAAATACTGGCGTTTCAGCTTCAGCATCAGTCCTTTCAATGAATGTTCAGGACTGATTTCCTTTAGGATGGACTGGTTGGATCTCCATGCAGGGACTCTCAAGAGTGTTCTCCAACACCACAATTGAAAAGCATCAATTCTTGGCACTCAGCTTTCTTTGTAGTCCAGCTCTCACATCCATACATGACTATTGGAAAAACCATAGCTTTGACTAGAAGGACCTTTGTTGGCAAAGAAGTGTCTCTCTGCTTTTTGATATGCTGTCTAGGTTGTTCCTAACTTTTCTTCCAAGGAGCAATCATCTTTTGATTTCAGGGCTGCAGTCACCATCTGCAGTGATTTTGGAGCCCCCCCAAAATAAAGTAGGTCACTGTTTCCACCGTTTCCCCATCTATTTGCCATGAAGTGGTGGGAACGGATGCCATGATCTTAGTTTTCTGAATGTTGAGTTTTAAGCCAACTTTTTCACTCTCCTCTTTCACTTTTATCAAGAGGCTCTTTAGTTCTTCACTTTCTGCCATAAAGGTGGTGTCATCTGCATACCTGAGGTTATTGATATTTCTCCCAGGTGTTAGGAAGATATTAAGAAAAGGTAGCAAGAATACACAGAAGAACTATACAAAAAAGATTTTCATGACCCAGATAATTACGATGGTGTAATCACTCACCGATAGCCCGACAGCTTGGAATGTGAAGTCAGGTGGGACTTAGGAAGCATCACTACAAACAAAGCTAATGGTGGTAATGGAATTCCATTTGGGCTATTTCAAATCCTAAAAGATGATGTTGTGAAAGTGCTGCACTCAATATCCTAGCAAATCTGGAAAACTCAGCAGTGGCCACAGGACTGGTAAAGGTCAGTTTTTTATTCCAATCCCAAAGAAAGGCAGTGCCAAAGAATGCTCAAGCTACCACACAATTGTGCTCGTCTCATATGCTAGCAAAGTAATGCTCAAAATTCTCCAAGCCAGGCTTCAACAGTACATGAACTGAGAACTTACAGATGTTTAAGCTGGATTTAGAAAAGGCAGAGAATCTAGAGATCAAATTGCCAACATCCATTAGATGATCAAAAAAAGCAGGAGAGTTCCAGGAAAATATCTACATCTGCTTTATTGACTATGCCAAAGGCTTTGACTGTGTGGATCATAACAAACTGGACAATTCTTCAAGAGATGGGAATACCAGACCACCTGACCTGCCTACTGATAAAACTGTATGTAGGTCAGGAGGCAACAGTTAGAACTGGACATGGAACAACAGACTGATTCCAAATTGGGAAAGGAGTACATTAAGGCTGTATATTGTCACCCTACTTATTTAACTTTCATGCAGAGTACATCATGAGAAATGCTGGACTGCATGAAGCACAAGCAAAGGACTAATGAAAGTGAAATTGCTCAGTCGTGTCTGACTCTTTGCAACCCCATGGACTGTAGCCTACCAGGCTCCTCCATCCATAGGATTTTACAGGCAAGTGTACTGAAGTGGGTTGCCATTTCCTTCTCCAGGGGATCTTTCCAACCCAGGGATCGAACCTGTGTCTCCCACATTGCAGGCAGATGCTTTACTGTCTGAGTCACCAAGGAAGCCAAGGACTAATGAGATAGGTATTATTTCTACGTCAGTTCTGGCAAGAAAAAAAAGTTCTAAATACTTTTGAAAAGAAGGTTTTCTTTCAGTTTAAACACCATATTGCAAAATGTTTGCTGTGGTTTATTATTTGTGATATCTTTAATATTAAAATGTTTAATGTAGCATTAATATTCTTTAGCTGAAAATAATAATAAGTTTGTGTTTCTTAAACATTTGTTGAGAGAAATCTAACACTTGTAATTCCATGCAATGAAAACATCTATACTTGAATGTCATTTAAATGTAACGCTCTCATGAGAAAGGAGCTGCTAGGAGTATGTTTTTCCTTGTTGCACTTAATAGAACCATATGATCTTGTTTTAATTGAAATTTTTTTAACAAAGTTCTCCCTGGGTGATGAGAGTTCTTAATTTAGCAGCATCCAACATCAATTTAAGAACTTCCAATGACTTCCCATTTATCAGTCCCTCGCCTAGTTCTTTCAGTTAAACAACAAATATTGCTTTATAATTAAGGAAACAGTCCCAAATGTTTCAACAGGTAATGAGAAAATAGGAAATAATTCCATGTCCATTTAAGAGTGGAGTGATTATTCTTCAATATTTTTTTTCTTGAAATATTGCTGATTTACAGTGCTCTATTTGTTTCACTGCAAAGTGATTTGGTTATATATTATATATATACACACATATACATATATACATATATATATATATATATATATATATACATGCACACACACACACACATACACATATATACATATTCTTTTTTTACATTCTTTCCCTTATAGGTCATTACAAGATATTGAGTATAGTTCCCTGTGCTATGCAGTAAGTCCTTGTTGGTCATCTATTTTATATACAGTAGTAAGTATCTGTTAATCCCAAACCCTTAGGAACTGTGAAGGTGCTAGAGCAGTAAGAGGCTTACTGCCTGGGAGTTATGAGTATGGACTTGGTCCCTCTCTCATCAGACTTGTCACTTTAGGAACTGACTCTCCAAGATTCTGTTTCACCATCTATAAAATGGAGATAGTAGTAATCGTATTCCTCCTCCAGGGACTATTGTGAATGTCAAATGAGATCTTGAATGAATGTGAAGATTTATCATTGAGCTGAATTTAGCACTGAATTCACTAGAGGCTGGTTTCATTTTTATTATTATATAATTATTGAGTCTATCTCTTTCACTTTATTAGATGAGAAAGTCAAGATTCAGCAACTTTAAATGACAAGCCCAGGGTACTTCAGCTTTTCTTCTTCCTATGCTTCTTCCTATGTTGTATGGAATCCAACCTGATTATCAAATTGAAATAAGAAATTCAATCTGGACTCTGAGGTCTCTAACTTTCCCTACATCTCTCTTTTTCCAGAAAATTAAGAATAAGGTCACTAAATGCTTGAGGGGGACAAATCCAAATCATACCTCCCAAGACACAGTTCGAGCAAATGCCTGCTGGTGTGTGGAGACAGAAGCAATACACTGTGTGTGTCACTCTGCTGTGGACCACTAATCGCTGAAGGCTAAGGGAGCACATCCATGTTTATTTTTATGAATGTTCTGCTCTGCAAACTCTGTGGGACAGGCAGAGACAGCCATGGTCCAGGACTCAGAATGCTTGTCTTTCATTCTGCTGCCCCTTATAAGGTGCATGATGTTAATAAGAAAACCAGTTTTCTGAGCCTCTTCCCAGATCTTCTGTCCTCATCCATGGATGGAGAATGATGATATTTATCTCCTGCTCTTATTATGAAGTTCAAGTTCAGCTCTTTTCAGGATATAAATCTGGATTTCAAGTGTTAAATGCTACACAACTGAGTGGAATTAGTGAGCAAGTTTAAAAACCCAGTGGATGAAAGAAAATTATGAAAGTATGTATGAAAACCCATTTTAGTTAACAAGATGAAAGGAAAACATAGATTTTAGAGCTGAGGAGAAAATATATCAATAGGATTTGGAAATTTCTTTTTTTAGCATGACCTACCTTGCCTAGTGGGATAATTTAGACTAATTTTTCTTTTAAGTTTATGCTGTTTTATTTGCATATATTGTCTTTTAAATAATGTTAAGTTTGGATTTAAATAAAAATAATCTATTTTAAGGAAATGTGTTATATATAAGCACTCACTCATAATTAATCTATAAGCTTATAGTTTATTTTGAAAAAATTATCAAAGTATAGTTTATTTAGATTTATAGTTTTGAAGACAAAGAAAGAGTAAAATTGTACCTCTCTTGTACATGGAGAAGCACAGAAGGGCATGAGTAACACAGATCAGAAAAAAATGAGCATGAAAAAGGACAAATGATGTCCTCAATCTTTTTTAGTGATGTTGGAGTTGGGTTTGCCATTGTTCATCAGCATGAACTCAGTTTCATTTTGAGATCCAAAAATGTGATTAGTTACTGAACATAGGATAGTTAAAACATGAATAAGATGAAATCGTCTTAAGAGAAAGTAAGGCCAATATCAAAGGGCAGAGGGTGAGAAACAGAAACATCATTATCACTTCCAAACAATAATGAGATACGTGGGGAGGTAGCCAGCAGATAACGTGATCACTAAACACAGGGTAATGGCAGAAGTAAAAGCGGATGGATTAAAGGAAAAAGAGGAAAAGGGGTTGCATGACAGGAGGTGAGAGAGACATGCACGATGTATGCAGAGTATGTTCTATAAATGGAAATGTTTGCAGAGCCATTTCAGTTTACAATCGAAAAGACGGTTCTCGTTGGAAAGCAAATAAAAACAAGGCCGTTGCAGGGTGCGGGGGCAGGAACTAAAAGCCATTCCAAGAAAGGTTTTCAAATTCTCTTCCATTCGATACCTTTGTGTAATTTCTGTTAGAATGTGTGAGGAATTATTAGTAGCCAGAAAACGAAAGCTTTATCTTCGATTACTTTCCCATCATCTTCTAAAGACATCTTTTAGTGAAGTAATCTGTTTAGGCATTACCATGTGCGTTTATGTAAGGGTGTCCCTAAAACATTTGTATAAAGGTTACAGTATTAACAAGCATGTGCTAAAACAAGTACATCAAAATATTTTACATAAAACAGGAGTAAAGTATGTAACAGTGTCAGGCCTAATAGAAATCAGTGCCTTGTGATTTCAAGGTGTTAATTGGTATATTCAGAAAATTCACAGCATTTAATTTTAGGATGATTTCCAATTAGATTATTAAAATATTTTGGGCTATAAGAAAATGGTCCCCAAATAGCAAAGATGATTTAATTCAAGCATTGTGATTTCAATATGATCTTTTCAAATAAGTATTTATACCACCAGTTAAGTTTATAGAAGACCTTAATATATGAAACATGATGTTGGTAAAAATCAAACAACAAAAGATAATGGAATTTGCAAGGTAAGTTCTATACTTTGATTTTTGCTTTGTTTTAAACAGAGAAAGGTTTATTGCAGGGCCAGGCAAGGATAATGGGTTATTTGTATTAAAAAAAAAAAATCAAATTCCTATACTTTGTTAAATACCACAAAATATTAGTCTCATTACAGGCCTGAACAAAGGAAACTATTGAAAGCATTAATTTTTAATCAAGAGTGAAAACAGTCAAAAACTGTGAAGTTTATATGATTATAAAAATACAAGAGGGAAACAGCCATTCACTGATTCACTAACTTAAAAACACGTGGACTGCAGCACCTCCCAGGCACTGGTCAGTATTCTAGCCACAGCAGTGGACAAAGCAGACACTGTCACTAGCTTTGTGTTGGTGGAGGACACAAACAACAAACGCACATAAATTGGTGGCTATGGTGACTGTGGGGAGAAATTAAGCAGAATAAAAAATGACGGAAGTGGGAAGACACATTTTAGACGAGTGGTTAGGGAAACCTGAAGGAAGAGAGGGACAAGTCATCTGGTCATCAGGGGAGGATCACACCAACCAGAGGGAGCAGAGAATGCATGGAACATTTGGGTCATGTAGATAACAGAGAAAGTGGAAGGCAGCATGGGGTGGGAGAGAGGGTGGTGGAGAATTCTTGGTGGACCGGATCAAGTAGGGGCTTAGGACTTATTAAGAGGGAGATGCTAAGTTTGAAATGTGCATTGGGCATAGTTGACTCCAGATTTCAGGTAACATGCTTTGGCTAGAGAGGTGATTTTTGGAGTATTTGGCCCTGGAGATGGTGTTTAAAGTGGTAGGACTGGGTGTACCGTTTAGAGGATGTGCGTGATAAAAGAAGGTAAGAGGTCTCAAAGATCTTCATGTGATCTAAAGAAGCTCTCCAACAGTTGCAAGCTGGGAAGTCAAGGAGGATCTAGTAGAGGAGAATGAGAAGGAATGACCAGAATGTCAGAGGAAAAGAGTGTGGTTTAAGGTGTGAATGATGAACTGTGTTGGATACTGAGTTATTGCGTCTGGCAGCATGGAGGTAAACAAAGATATTGACAAGAGAAGATTGCAAAGAGCAGTGGTGACAAGTGAGTTGCTAGAGAGTGGTCATGGAAGGACAGAAGTGCAGAGAGAAGGTAAAGTCAACTCAGTTTCAAAGTTTTGCTGCAAACGAAGGAAGAAAGAGCAGAGCAGATTTTCAAAAGAGGATCTAGGTTTAAATATCAGTTCAAAACATTTTTCAAAGTTTGGATAATATAGATGGTGGGGAATGATCATAGAGGAAACAGCGATATGATTTTCAGTTATTCCAGCTGTTTCATTTGCATTTCTGAAAGTAAATCTGTGTTTTGATGCACATATTATACTTAAAATTCATTGTGGAAAACTTGCCCAAAGCACAGTGCTCTTGTCTTCCTTGGTCCAGATACCTCATAATCTTTGTATCTAAATATTAAAATAAGCATGTACACATCCCACTTGCTGAAGGTAGCTGAATTGCCTTCAAAATAATAACTCAGAACATTTCTAAATCATGAGAATTGTGTTATACACTGTTAGTTTCCTTCCCAGAAGTCATACCTCTTCTTTCTTTTTAACAGAATCCCCAGTTTTGTGTAGACTGGAGATCTGTTTAGCTGTTAGCAAAGAAAACCTCATTCCTTTTAGCCAGGGCATTTTATGTGTGTGGCTGTGGCAGCCACCTTGTGATCATGAGGAAAAAGGAAATAAGCCAAAAATGGCAGATAAGAAAATTAAGAAGGGCCTTGGTTTTTGATAACATTTTGAGCTCCTGTACCACATCAATGGGGCTTCCCTGGAAGCTCAGCTGGTAAAGAATCCATCTGCAATGTGACCCTGGTTTGATCCCTGGGTCAGGAAGATCCCCTGGAGAAGGGATAGGCTACCTACTCTGGTATTTTGGGGCTTTCCTAGTGGCTCAGATGGTAAAGAATCCACCTGCAATGCAAAAGACCTGGGTTCCATCCCTGGGTTGGGAGGATCCCCTGGAGGAGAGCATGGTAACCCACTCGAGTATTATTGCCTGGAGAATCCCCATAGACAGAAGAGCCTGATGAGCTACATACAGTCCATGAGGTCATGCAGAGAGATACGATTGAGCCACATAAAGTTGCTAAGCACAGCACACACAGCACCATATCAGTAACACTTTACAGCTATATTTATTATAGGTAAGAATTAAATGGTTTTATTAATTAAATCTTGATTACTCAGGTATGGTGTTAAACTTGCAGCTGAAAACATTCCTGATATAATTTTGATTTTAACTGATGACTAGGAATCACAGGTGGAAGCATCTTAGATTTCTCACTGTGTGTGTGTATGTGTGTGTGTGCTCAGTTGTGTCCATCTCTTTGTGACCCCATGAACCAAAATGGGAATAACTCTGTCATCTCTTATTCCCACTTTGGTGCTTTCATTTAAAAAACCATAAATCTATTTTTAATAATAATAGCTAACACTTAATAGCACTTACTTTGATCCAAAGACTATTCTAAACACCTTACTTACAGTATTTTATTTAACCCAATAAGATATGTATTACTATGTTTTGAATTTTTACATATGAGAATCTGAGACACAAGGAGATTAACAACCTCGCCAAGATAACACAAATGATGATCAGCACAGCTGAGATTAGAACTTCAACGTCTGCATCTCAGGGTCCAGACTCCCAGGGCTGAGTTAGGAGAAGTGTTCACCTGCTCCTGTCTTCTTCCCCTTCTTCACTCCTGTGCCTCACTACCCCCTACAGTCAGATGTCCCTTCCTAGTTTATTCCTTCCTTTTATTAACATGTCTTCATCATATCACTCGAATTGTGGGGTCAAGCACAGCCTTTATCTCCCAAGAGGAAGGAGACCCTCATGATATTTTTGGCTGCTCCACAACATGTTATTTGGCTCTCTTTCCATCCAGTTATTTTGTGTGATTATTAGGTCTAATCGCTCTTGTCTTTCTTTGGTGAAAGTCCCGTGTTTCCTGGAACTATACCAATTCGCTTTGCCCACCTGCACTGCTAACATAGATTGTGACAAACACTTAGAACGTAGACACAACACACAAAAATAGAATCTCTACAAACATTCACAGCAAGCAATATCCCATTTCATGTGCAATTACTAAATAGGGTATTTCAGTGGACATCTAAAAATTCTATAAATTATATGTTTATTTATATCAACAGATTTATACATACATAAATTATGTATGCATATGTACAAATTGCATATCTATACATATTACACATACTGGACATATTGTCATTTAAGTTTTACAAAAATCCTAGGACATTGTTGGGCTTCTTTAGGTGGCACTAGTGGTAAAGAACCCATTTGCCAATGCAGGAGACAGAGGGGACACAATTTTGGTTCCCATGTCAGGAAGATTCCCCTGGAGAAGGGCATGGGAACCCACTCCAGTATTCTTACCTGGAGAATCCTGTGTATAGGGGAGCTTGGAGGGCTATAGTCCATAGGGTTGCAAAGAGTTGGACATGACTGAAGTGACTTAGCATGCATGATATATTGTTTGCACTCATTTTATAAGGCTCCCAGAGAGGTTAAGTTCCAGTAAGTGGCTTGTATCCTCAGTACAAACTTGTATAGCTTCTAGTACCTCTTCTTTCTAATGGCTGTCCTTAGCTGTCAAGTATACTTGTTTTTTGTGGAGCAGGGAACCACGTATTCTGCCGTCTGTTGGCACATTCTCGGAGCTCCCCAACCTGGCAGTCGCAGAAAGGCCTCGCCTTTGGGGTCAAGGCCTGTACCGCTCCACCCCTTGGCGGAAAGTTCAGAGCCGCGCGGTTTTCCCAAGCAGCCTAGTGTCTGCTGGAAGTCCAAAGGACAGAACCCTGAACTCTGGCCGGCTGGCCCAGCCCTGCTTCTGGCACTTTGTAGGCCAGCGGGCCCTTGACCACCTGCTGGGATGGGAAAGGGGAGGGTCCATGAATTGCACCCTAGAAACTTAGTAGGGTGCATAGATTTTAAAACCTGGTGGCCGCCAAGGCAGAAAAGAAGGGAGGAGGGCACCTTGCTGCCCTTTCTTGGCAGAATCTGTGGCTGTCCTGCTGTGGGGGCCTTTTCATGGGGACCGTGTGCAATTAAAGTTTGATGTTTTGTAACTGAATAATTAGAACGTGTAAAAATTTTGAATTATGTGGTGGTTTAATTAAAAAAAAAAAGTATACTTGTTTTTACAAATTTTTTAAAATATTTAACCCATGTTATAAGGAGGCAGGACTCAATTTTATTTTCAATAAAAAAATTGAAAATTTTTCAATATTGAAAATAATTACATATTGAAAATATTTAAAGATATTTTATTTATGTAAAATAATTTAATATTTTAAAATTAATATATGAAAAAATAAATAAAATGTATAGAACTAACATTCAGATAGTATCAGATTACAAATCCAGTATTCTTTCGCTAGCTTGCTGATCTCTCAAAATTTCTAAGAAGCATCTGGATCAGGGGTGTCAAATCAAACAAATAGGGTACCACTCTCTTTATGTTCCTGGGGCACACTTTGCTTAATAATCATCATGTTTTTGCCCAATATGCCTTTTTGAGGCCTCAGTATTATTCTCCACTCAGGTCTTTAGACGTCACTACTGACCAATTTTTCTTGTCTAAGTTGAAATATATTTGCCATCCCAAATCTACAGGATAATGGCAGGAAAATTTTTGTCTTGTTTCATATATATATGCCCTGTTTCCATAAGGTTTTCCAACACTGAGGAGGGGGAAAGTTTGGATATTAGCAATGGCTACACCATCATAGAAATTAACAAATTCTGAGCGCAAATAATTCTCTACTATTTATCTATTTGTCAGTCTACCTATGTATCTATTTACCTGCCTTTGCTTCATGAAATGGTTTATCCTTTAAGGGATATTGCCTGCCAATTTTGTCACATTCATGGTAGACCCTAGTGGCAGAAAGCAAAGAGGAACTAAAGAGCCTCTTCATGAAGGTGAAGGGAGACTGAAAAAGCTGACTTAATGCTCAACATTCAAAAAATGAAGATCATGGTATCTAGTCCCATCACTTCATTGCAAATAGATGGGGGAAAAGTATAAACAGTGACAGATTTTCTTTTCTTGGGCTCCAAAATCACTGCAGACAATGACTGCAGCCAAAAAATTAAAAGATGCTTGCTCTTTGCAAGAAAAGTTGTGACAATTCCAGACAGCATATTCAAAAGCAGAGACATCAATCACTTTGGTGACAAAGATCTGTATAGTCAAAGCTGTGGTTTTTCCAGTGGTCATGTATGGATGTGAGAGTTAGACCATAAAGAAAGCTGAGAGCCAAAGGATTAATGCTTTCAAGAATTGTGGTGCTAGAGAAGACTCTTGAGCATCCCTTGGAGAGCAAGGAGATCAAACCAGTCCATCCTAAAGGAAATCAACCCTGAATACTCATTGGAAGGACTGAAGCTGAAGCTCCAGTATTTTGGCCACCTGATAAGGAGAGTTGAGTTGTTGGAAAAGACCCTGATGCTGGGAAAGACTGAGGGCAGGAGCAGAAGGGAGCAACAAAGGATGAGATGGTTGAATGTCATCACTGACTCAATGGGCATGAATTTTAGCAAACTCCGGGAGATAGTGAAGGGCAGGGCAGCCTGATGTGCTTTAGTTCATGGGGTCACAAAGAGTCAGACACAACTTAGCAACTGAAGAACAACAATGCTAGACTGGACCAGCCTCACGATGGCTACAATGCTTGTGGCTCCCTTGAGGAGACCTGCACTTTTCTTGAGGAGGGCAAATCCTAAAACATAGTTGCCTAACTGGTACTGCTTAAGCTCAGCTTTGATCACACTGATGGAACTGGACACTTGTATCAGCGTAAGGAAATAGTAGTAGGCTGAATACGGAGCCTTGAGGCCAGATGAGTCCCAAATATCTCAGGATGTTTCAGTGAAAGATAGCAGAGAAAGCTGAGGATGTTATCAGTAGAGGAAGGTGCTGGAAATACAGTACAGAAGTATACGGATGTCATGAGACAAAGGAGTTTGCAAGAGCATATTTTTCTGGTTGGTATATGAAAAATACACACTGGTCTGGGTGAAAAATAAAAACATCAAAGCATGCAGATAAAGCTGTTCTAGTGTGCTGAGAAATATTTTTTCCTGTTTTTATTCTATGATATGGTCTGTATAGCGGCTTCCCAGGTAGCACTAGTGGTAAAGAACCTGCCTGCCATTGCAGGAAACATAAGAGATGTGGGTTCGATCCCTGGGTCAGGAAGATACCCTGGAGGAGGCCATTGCAACCCACTCCAGTATTCTTCCCTGGAGAATCCCCAAAGACAGAGGAGCCTGGAGGGCTACAGTCCAGGTTCACAGAGTCAGATATGACTGAAGTGACTTAGCATACACGCACATGGTGTGTATAAAATCAGGCTAATTCTTACAATGCCTTCATTTCAATTACTTTCAATAAATTCCATGATATTTTCCAATATATTAAATTCACATTTAAAAAATAACTTTCAGGTTTGTCTATCTTTACTCTTCTAATAGTTAGCTGCTATTGGATTTGTATTCCCTAGAAAGCACATCTTCTGTTTATAGATTCTCAGAACTCTTTGTGCAGTTCCCAGGATGTTCTTCAGGTAACAATACCAAATATTTAAATTGGTCTGTAATGCCAAAGGGTGTGGAATATTCAGGGAAATGTAATTTTAACTGAAGAGATGAAGTGCCTCATATAGGAAGGAAAAATAACCATTGATTAGGGGATGAATGAGTATTTAGTAATGAATTGAGTAAGTGGGATTTGTAATTTTCTGTCTAAGTAAATACACTGATAAGGAGACTCAATTAGGTGGCTGTTAATCAGCATTTTTGTTATTGATATGCTTGAGATACACTGATTTGGCTAAGAATGTAGACTTCTAATACACGCAGTATGGCCCCATGCCTAAATTCTCCTGGGATATGCTTGGCGTGATTCAGCCACATTAGGAACCAATAGGAGCATGTTGGACAGCTCAACATGATTTGATGTTTTTTACACTCAGCTATATCATTATTAATTTGATTCTCTTATTAATATAATTAGAAATTTAAAATTTTGGGTCAAATATATTTTTATTTGATGCTAATCATGACAATGTTCTAGTATTTATTAATTAATTTTTATTTTGTTTTTCTAATACCCTTCTCAAGTTTATTTGGTTGGTTGTTTATTTTGTTTATAATTATGCTTTGGTCCATTACCTATGATTTTCATTATCTTTGGTTAACTTTTTATCTTTACAATGCAACCTATTTTTATTGTAGAAAGTTGGAAAATGAAAAAAAGCATGAACATGAAAATCAGAATCTCTGAACTTCCAAAGACTTTATTTTTAACAGTATTTTATCCATTAACTTGAAAGAAATACAGGATAAATTTAGGTGTTGTGGAGCATTTATTTTCATATTCAATTAAGAGAACTTATAAGAGTAATCAGATATTTTAACTATAAGACACAAATAAAAACTTAGATCAATCCCTCATCTTGAATATTAATCAGTTACTTTTACAACTAAACAAGTGAGAAACAAGAATAATCTCAATTTGTGTAGACAGAAAGACAATAAATATAAAAGCAGAATCAGAAAATTCACATGTGATGGTGAAGATCAGTGTTGCAAGGACTATTTGCTTTCCCTATTCAATTCTATTGTCTTTTTTTCCTTATTAATACAATATCCAGTATTCATATGTGCAACATGAATAATAACTACAGGTGTAGCTGGATGAAATTGTGGGAAGAGGTTTTGTTCAATATAAGTTAGTGAACATGTTTGGGAGCAGCTTTTTTAAATCATCCTTAAAGCTAGTAGACGTTCCTTGCCTGTTCCTTACTTACTTATCCTCCATTTTGGACCATGAGGATAAGATGAAATGATGTACTAAAAAGATCTTGACTCCTTAAGATCTTGACTAGAGCTGTTCTGTTGACCAGCAGAACCCTCTCTGATGTGAGAGAAAAAAATTCTATATTTATTAAGCCACTGTGATTTGGAATTTCCCTGTAATTGTCATCTAGAACTAACCCCATCTAATAAAATCAATTAATCCAAAACATGGTTCTTTGAAAACATAATAATATTTGAAAATGTCTAGGTAGACTTACTTCTCTCCCCCTGCACCCCAAAAAGAGGAAAACCATGGAACGAAAGAAAGAGAAAAGCCAAATATGTAATATGAGGAAATAGAAAACAGGACATAATTTCTCTGGCATTAAAAAGTAAGGTGGAAAAGGAAATGGCAAACCACTCTACTCTTCTTGCCTAGAGAATTCCATGGACAGAGGAGCCTGATGGGCTACAGTCCATGGGGTCGCAGAGAGTCAGACACGACTGAGCGACTAAACCACCACCACCAAAAAAGTAAGAGGGTAGTATGAAAAATGTTACACCAATAAATTTGAAAAAATATATGAAATTCCAAGCATTACATAGTATAAAATTGACTTGAGAAAAGATACAAAATCTGAATAGTCTTATAATCATTAAGAAAAATTAATAAGTATTTTTAAAAATCTTGCCATAGGGAAAATACCTGAACTGGCTTTATCAGTAAGTTCTATAAAATATTTAATATTTAGAATACAAGTGAATTTTTAAAAGGTCATGCTATGTACAACAGTCCTAAGATAGCTGTGTCATACACAGCATGTATGTATTTCTTGTTCACCTTAGGTCATATTCTCTTTGTTGCTGTAACCTTTCTGT
Organism: Bos taurus; assembly: GCF_002263795.3. NCBI lineage: Eukaryota > Metazoa > Chordata > Mammalia > Artiodactyla > Bovidae > Bos > Bos taurus. The sequence goes on from NC_037336.1 coordinate 10,891,519, forward strand.
AGCTCTTCTCCAGGTGGGCACTGGGATCATATCTTCTAATTCATGTCTTCTAGGACTCAAGTGGAAATAGCTACTCTTTTTCTGGATACATCTTTCTCACCAGAGGGGATGCAGGAGCAAGAAAAGAACCTACGTATCCATGCAATTAGGCTTCCATGATGGCTCAGATAATAAAGAATTTGACTGTAATGAAGGAGACCAGGGTTCAATATTTGGGCAGGAAGATCCCCTGGAGAAAGAAATGGCTACCCACTTCCATATTCATGTCTGGAGAATTCCATGAATAGAGGAGCCTAGAGGGCTATAGTCCATGGGGTCACGAAGAGTTGGACATGACTGAACGACTGACACTTTCTTTTTTATCCGTCCAATTGCACTATGGTGTCTGCCTGAATGTGACATGTATCCCACCCAATCATATACTATCAGCTGAACTACATCACATGACCAAGTCTAGATCAATTGGATTAGAAAGTACACTGCTTCCAGAAATTATAGGATTTGGGAGGAGAAGTTTTGTGAATGAAAAGTGAAAGTGTTAGTCACTCAGTCATGTCAGACTCTTTGAGACCCCATAGAATGTAGCCCGCCAGACTCCTCTGTCCATGGAATTTTTCCAGGCAAGATTAACAGAGTGGGTAGCCATTCCCTTCTCCAGAGGATCTTCCCAACCCAGTGATTGAACCCAAATCTCCCACATTGCAGACAGATTCTTTCCATTTGAGCCACCAGAGAAGCTCTATTTGTGAATTGAGATTTACCATAAATAATAAAATAATAAGCTAGTAATCATAAAATAATAAACACTCTGTGGTAAATCCCAATTTTTACACCAAATCAGAGTATAAGGAATGAAAACCCTCCAACTCATTTATGAAGATATTACAAAATTGGAAATGAAAATAAAGTTAGAACAGTCTGAGAAAGAAAAGCAATTGCCAATATCCTTCAGGAATTCAGATAAAAAAATTCCAAACAAGAAAATAAATCAAATTAGACATGCTTAAAAATAAAATATTTACCAACAAAGCTACTTTATAACTATGAGTGGATGTTTTAAATTGCACTTGCACTGTAAAAGTCAAATAATGTAGTTCAACATATTAATTTATTTAAAAGAAAAATATAATAGATGTAAGGAATCATTGAATAAAATTCAATATTTTAATAAACCATTATCAGCAAGTGTAAAATGCATGGACATTTCTAAATGATATTTTATTTATTTATTTCTGAAACAAGCTCAGTCTTCCCCAAAACTTACAAAAATAATGTCAAGAATTCCTGTATACACTTTCTCAGCTTACTCAGGGGTTAAGATATAACAATAAAGTTTGTTTTTGTTGTTTAGTCACTAAGTCATGTCCAATCCTTTTGCGACCCCATGGATTCCTCTGTCTATGGTTCCTCCAGGTTCCTCTGTCCTTGGGATTTTCCTAGCAAGAATATTGGAGTGGGTTGCCAGTTCCTTCTCCAGGGGATCTTCCCAACCCAGGGATCAAACTCGCATCTCCTGCATTGCAGACAGATTCTTTACCAAGAGCACAGCTATTAAAACCCAGAAATTAATACGGGAAAAAACACTATAAATAGTCTACAGGCCTTCGCCAAATTTCATTAGCTGTCCCACGAATTCACTTTTTCAGAACCAGAATTCAACCCAAAATTAGATGTTGATTTAACAGTCATAGTCATTGCTGCTGCTACTGCTGCTAAGTCGCTTCAGTCGTGTCTGACTCTATGCGGCCCCATAGATGGCAGCCCATCAGGCTCCACTGTCCCTGAAATTCTCCAGGCAAGAACACTGGAGTGGGTTGCCATTTCCTTCTCCAATGCATGAAAGTGAAAAATGAAAGTGAAGTCACTCAGTCGTGTCCGACTCTTAGTGACCCCATGGACTGCAGCCCACCAGGCTCCTCCATCCTTAGTCTCTTTTAATTACAGATAATCTTTCACTTTTGCTGGGGGAGGCTTACGATATTCTTGAAGAGTACTGCTCAGTTATTTTGTACAATATTTCTTAATTTATGTTTGTCTTATGCTCCTTAATGACTAAAGTTGAGTTATGTATTTTTGGCAGGAATAGCAAAGAAGTGATGTGGGATCCTGGAGCATCATTTCAGTAAACGTGATGTTTCTACCTTTCACTGATGGGAATGCTTTCTTTACAAACCTCTTAAGGTAGCGTCTGCTTGGACTTTCCTTAGCGTCTGCTTGGTCTTTCCTTTGCAAATATACTATTTTCCCTGTTTGTAATTAAATAGTTATTTTGTGGGAGGTTTCTTTGTGACCAGGTAAATATCTCATTTCTCACAGTAGTTTTGCACATTAATATCATTTATGATGTTTTACTGCAAGACTTATTACTGTGTTGCTTGCTAAAATGGCAATGTATTTACACAATTCTTTCTTTTTTCAATAATTAAATTTCTCCTGTGAGAAAGAGCTCTCCTCTCTCTCATTTACTCAATTATTCATTTATCATCATGATAAATTTACTCAATTATTCATTTATCATCATGAACTTGTGAATATTTGTCTTGCTCTGTGAGATTAACTCATTACTTTCATTATTTCTTCTATTGATCATATCACCCAAGCTTTGGCCATTGGGAGCCACTTCCAGTTTGATTTTATTTTGAATTATGTCCCTATCACATTTTGACCATTTTCTTGTTTTCTAAATTGAAAAGCGTTTTCAGGCTTAGCTTGTTCTTGCTCTGTCCCAGCTCTAGAATTGACTGTTTCTTTTAGGAGCACTGGTTCTTTCTGTTAGAAAAGGACCGTGCCAATAGAGTTGTGGGTGTTGGATGTCCTCCTTGCCAGTGGGGTGTTATTACTTTTTTTTTTTTTGGGGGGGGTACAGTTGCTTCACAATGTTGTGTTAATTTCTGCTATGCCACAGTGAATCAGCGATACATATACATCCCCACTTTTCTGAAGTTTAGACTTCCATGAACAAATGGAGCTAAGAAAGATAGATGTTGACATAGATTAATAAATATTCATATATACCACATCTGTTTATAGATGTATATTGCAAGCAATAAATTTATAGTGACACCATCGATTCCAATCCCCATCTCAGAATCCATCTAGCCTCCCTCTTTCCTTACCTATAAACGGCCTTCTCTGACAATGAGTAACATGGCTCTCCTTATCCATGCTCATTTACTTATTACTCAGTTAGTCTCAGAACTGCTAACTCATCCCTCTGTGAAAAACAAATTTACTAGCTGGAGAACAGTATTTGTGGACAGCTTTTCTGGCTTCAGCTTTAGAATATGTTGTCAACATGCTTCCCCCAAGTTACAAGTTACTCGGCTTTTGCTACATCTCTGAGTTCTGCCTGTGTCTCCATCTTGTCTTGTCCTCTGTGTGTCTGCAGAAACCTCTCTCTGCCTCTCTTTCAGAAAGACTCTGTGGTTGCATTTAGGGCTAGCCTAAATAATCCAGGACCATCTCTCCATCTCAGAATTCTCCCATCTGCAAAGACCATTTTCCCAAATAAGGTTCCATTCGCAGGTCCTGGGGAACAGTCTACGGATGCATCTTTGGGAGTTGTCCCCAGCCTCCACCAGTAACTACTGTCACTATGGCCCAGTCGATCTTTTCTGTGACTTTTGTTGTCAAAGTGGGGCAGGCAGGTGGCATTACTGGTAAAAGAACCCACCTGCCATAAGAAATATTGGTTCAATCCCTGGGTCAGAAAGATTCCCCTGGAGGAGGGCATGGCAACCCACTCCAATATTCTTGCCTAGAGAATCCCATGGACATAGAAACCTGGAAAACTATGATCCATATGGTTGCAAAGAGTCAGACATGACTGAAGCGACTTAATACAAACACACACATATATAAGCATGTGAAGTGAAGTGAAGTGAAAATCACTCAGTCGTGTCCTACTCTTTGCAACCCCATGGACTGTATAGTCCCTGAAATTCTCCAGGCCAGAATACTGGAGTGGATAGCCTTTCCCTTCTCCAGGGGATCGTTCCAACCCAGGGATTGAACCCAGGTCTCCTGCATATCAGGCAGGTTCTTTACCAGTTGAGTCACAAGGGGAGCCCAAGAATGCTGGAGTGGGTAGCCTGTCCCTTCTTCAGGGGATCTTCCCAACCCAGGAATCGAACTGGGGTCTCCTGCATTGCAGGTGGATTCTTTACCAACTGAGCTATATATAAACATACATAGTCTTATTTCCTTTTCTTTTTAAGATGGAAGACAGCATAGATTAGATAATCTTTTGTACTTTACTTTTAAAGTTTAACAATATATCTTGGAAATTTATCTGTATCCATTCCTAGAGAGCATCTCATTTTCTACAGCTTCATAGAACTCAACTGCATGGATTGGCTATGGTTTATTCATCCACTCTCACATATATGGACATTCAGATTGTTACCAATAATTTGTAGTTTCAAACAGCATGTATGAATGTTTCTCTTGTTGAAAGTTTATCTTTAGTGTAAATTCCTCAAAGGATAGCTGGGTCAAAAGATAAGTGCATAAATAGTACTACTGGTATTTCCAAATTCCCCTCTGCCTTAGTCTGTTCAGGCTGCTACAATAAATTACCATGGACTGTGTGATTTAAACAACAAGCATTTCTCCCACTTCTGGAGGCTGGAAGCCTGAGATCAGGGTTCCAGCACCATCAGGTTCTGGTGGGAGCACACTTCCAGGTTGCAGTCAGCCACCTTTTCATATCCTCAGGCAGTAGACAAGGGGAGAGAGCTCTCTGGGATCTGTTTCATAAAGGTACTAATCCTATAGTAGCGGCTCTGCCCTCATGACCTGATCACCTTGCAAGCCCCACCTCCTAACGCCATCACATTAGGGGTTAGCATTTCAGGTATGATTTTAGGGAAGATACAGTTCACCCTTAGCACCTCCAGAAAGGGTTTGTGTTCTCAGCAGCCATATATGGCATTTCTGTTTCCTCATAGTCTCACTACAAACTACATCATCACAGTTTATAATATTCATGAGTCTGATAGATAATAAGTGCTTGAATTTTCATTTCTCTAATCATGAGGAAGGTCAAACATATTTTCATATGTTTAAGGACCACTGTAGAATCTTTTTTAAATTGTATTTTTGTGCATAAGGAACTTCCATAACCAGATAAATTATACTTTGAAATAAATCTGAAGACATATCATATTAATAGAGAATTGTTTAAAATATTCCATTTTAGATTAGAAACAAAGAAAGAATAACTGCTGTCATTACTTTCGTTCAGCATTGAATTGAATGTCCTAGCTAGTGAAATAAGAAGGCATGAAAAGAAATGAAAAGTAAAGGGATTGAGAAGAAAGAAACAAATCCACCATCACTCACAGTTAGCATGATTATTTATGTAGAAAAATCAAAGGAATCAGTAATTAACATATTAGAACTACTGAGATGACAATATTCCTGGTTACCCAATTAAAGATAATTGCATTTCTAAACATCAAAAAATGTACTTTTATAAAGTACATAAAAAACTTACAACAAAAAATAGAACGAAGTGCCAAATACCTAGAAAACCTTGAACCAAAATATTCAAGGCATTTACAGAGAAAATGATAAATTTTGTATTTTATTGAAAAATATTAAAGAAGATCTAATAAATGGAGATAGATGTTTATGAATAAAACAACACACTGTTATGAAATGTAATAGGTTGAGCTACAGATCCAGAATACTTTCGTTCAAAATCCCAACAGGTCATTGAAGTAAACAATTTACAAGCTGACTCAAAAATCTACTTAGAAGAATAAAGAATTAAGAGCAAGATTGGAGCATTTGGCCCATGAGTCACAAAAATATCAGCAGAAGAGGAAATTCTGAATGGTTAATAAGCACAGTAGAAGATGCTTAACCACTCTCAATACCATTTCACTTTTATGTAGTTAGCAAAAAAATGGTAAAGGTGGAAAAATATTGTCATAAATGGGAACCAAGTGGACACTGGTTGGAATGTAAAATTTAAAAATACATCCTAAAGCATTTAGTTTCATCCCCCAAAGCTTAAAATTGACATTTATTTTTACTGTAGAAATTGCATTTTTTGAGACATATGTCCTATAGAACGTGTTTGATAATAAACATCCAGAGATAAACACAACAAAGTTTGTAACAGCAACATTTGTGAGAATAAAATGTTGGTAAGAACCCAGATTTCCATCCACCAGGGAATAAATAAACCACAGTATGTCAGACAATAGCAAATCTATAAAGCAGTGAAAATGGATGACCTTCGGCTGCATGTGTCAATGAGGATAAATCTCGAGAACAATGCAGAGCACAGACCAGGCTGCAGAAGAATATATATGTGTTCTACAAAGCTTATAAATAGATAAAGCTAAACAACGTATTATTGAAGAATGTATTGCTAGGGATACACAGTAAAACTGTCTTACAGACACTGTAGGACTGTGGCTGACTCAGATGTTGTGGGAGATCAGGAAAGGTCACACAAGAAGATTTAAAAGTACTGGAATGTTCTATTGCTTAAAAAGACCTATTCTTCATATTTTATGCATATTGCAAAAATACTTCTGTGAATACATAAAAACTTCAAAAAAAGATATCAATTTAAAGCATTGACATAACTCATGATTTTTGAGATGGTTACTTGAGTGCTTTGTTCTGAGAGTTCTTAGAGCCACTCTGTCCCCTGCCCCACCTCACCAGTATGTGTGCCCTTGTTCACCTCTTGCTGAAGAACTTGGTGGAGAATATTGCTCTCCACTCTAAAACCAAAACACACAAATAAAGCAAAGAGTATTAGAGTCCATATCTTGGGACAAAAATGTCCAGATGAGCAGTGATATCATTAGCAGGAAGCAGGAAGCTTTCTGAGGGAAGGGGGATGGGTGGGACAAGGCGTGAATGCTGCTAGTTGCCTATGCTCATCGTCTGAGTATCTAAAGGGCAACAATGAATGCAGTTAACTAACTGAGTTTAGGAAAGAACGTGAGTCTACAATGATGTTCCAAAAGAGAAAAATAATGTAAGTTGCTAGAAGAGATTGTATACATCCATATGAGTTAATTTAATATGAGCTAAGTTTTTCCCAGACAGAAGAAAGGATAAAGCCATCCAAGTTAAAGGAAATGGACTGCTCTTGTGGGTTTAATTAGAACAGTGTTCTCACTGCGTCATTCAAGTTGAAGCATTGGTGAGGAGCACTGTTTCCACTCTGGCTGAGATGTGAGGAATGTCTTACAGTGACAAGGACGGATGAGCTGAGTTAATACTGTGGGATGCTGATCTGAGAAAAGTGGCTGGCTTGCAAGAGTGGTTCCCAGGCGTGGCAGGAGGGATGTATTAACACTACTGGGTACAGAACCTTCAGGACTGAGCCACAGGTGTCTCCAGGTATGTGTTCCTCTCTTAAGAAGCAGGTAGAGATGCAGAGCCAGAATACATAACTAATAAGAGCCTCCTGTATAGCTGAGGGATCAATATTCAGTGCTCTGTGGTGACCTAAATGGGAAGGAAATCCAAAAAAAAAGGGGGGATACGTGTATGGCTGATTCACTTTGCTGTACAGCTGAAACTAATACACCATGATAAAGCAAATATACTCCAATACAAATTTATAAAAAAATGAAATGACAAGCTAACATACAAAGCATCAGCATGCTGTTTCATTCACATCCCACCTCCCTCCCCACCCCACCCCTCTAGGTTGTTACAGAGCCCTAGTTTGAGTTCCCTGAATGATACAGCAGATTCCCATTGGCTATCTCTTTTATGTATGGTAATGTAAGTTTCCACATTACTCTCTTCATACATCCCACCCTCTCCCTCCTCCTTCCCCCTGGCGTGTCCATAAGTCTGTTCTCATGTCTGTGTCTCCATTGCTGCCCTGCAAATGATTTCATCAGTCCCATCTTTCTAGATTCCATATATATGTGTTAGTATATATATGAGCATTTTGGGGGGCTACTCCTTTACACTGGACATGGAGTCCTACTTAGGGATAACAAAGATGTTCTCCAGGCTCTCGCCTAGACTAGAGAGACCTGATTGGTGTTCAGTCATTAAATCGGTGCTGTCATCACAGGGCAGGGGGATATACCCAAGGGTGATGGGTATACTAAAGATGCTACCCATAAAAAGGAAAGGCACACAAACGTGGGAGGAAACTGACTGTCATTCCCACTTAGGAGACCTCTATGAGCCTGGAACATGTTGATATCAGGTCTAGTAGGCAACTCAGAAATACATCCAAAATGGAGCTTGGCGTTTCTATTTTCCAACCACCCTCCAAACCAAAGTCCTCTCATTCCTTCTTATCTACTGGAGTAAATGGCACCACCATACACCCATGTCTTTTGGCAGAAAGTCTAGGAAACACCCTTGAAAGCTCCCCTTTGAGAAGAAATTTCGCCTCTTCACCTCAGTCTAATGCAAGTCCTAGCATTCAGTGATAGGTGTATATCTTTGAGCTGTCAGCCGTTCCTCTAGTTCTGGATTCATCCTCCAGTCTCTACCTGGGATATGACGTAATCTTACAGTTTCTGACTGCACTCTTGCCAAGCCATCCTTTCTTACCTTCTAGACCCAAATTTGTTCCCTTGCAGCCATCGTTGTATAAAAGATGCTTATAAAAGCAAATTATCTTTCTTAAAATTTAAATTAGCTGTTTAATTGAAGGATAGTTGTATTATAGAATTTTGTTGGTTTCTGCCAAACATCAACATGAATCAGTCATAGGTATAGATACGTCCCCTCCCTGTTGAATCTCCCTCCCTATCCCACCCTTCTAGGTTGTTACAGAGCCCCGGTTTGAGTTCTCTGAGTCATAGAGCAGATTCCCATTGGCTATCTATTTTATTTATGGTATTGTACGTTTCCATGTTACTCTCTTTATACATCCCACCCTCTCCTTCCTCCCCACCTTCCATGTCCATAAGTCTGTTCTCTATGTCTGTGTCTCCAATGCCGTCCTGCAAATAATTTCATCAGTCCCATATTTCTAGATTCCAAATAATGCATTTGGTTCAGTTCAGTCTCTCAGGTGTGTCCGACTCTTTGCGACCCCATAAATCGTAGCACGCCAGGCCTCCCTGTCCATCACCAACTCCCAGAGTTCACCCAAACTCATGTCCATCGAGTCAGTGATGTGATCCAGCCATCTCATCCTCTGTCATCCCCTTCTCCTCCTGCCCTCAATCTTTCCCATCATCAGGGTCTTTTTAAATGAGTCAACTCTTCGCATGAGGTGGCCAAAGTATTGGAGTTTAAGCTTCAGCACCAGTCCTTCCAATGAATACCCAGGACTGATCTCCTTTAGGATGGACTGGTTGGATCTCCTTGCAGTCCAAGGGACTCCCAAGAGTCTTCTCCAACATCACAGTTCAAAAGCATCAATTCTTTAGCACTCAGCTTTCTTTATGGTCCAACTCTCACATCTATACATGACCACTGGAAAAACCATAGCCTTGACTAGACGGACCTTTGTTGGCAAAATAATGTCTCTGCTTTTTAATATGCTATCTAGGTTGGTCATAACTTTCTTTCCAAGGAGTAAGCATCTTTTAATTTCATGGCTGAAATCACCATCTGCAGTGATTTTGGAGCCCCCCAAAATAAAGTCTGACACTGTTTCCACTGTTTCCCCACCTATTTGCCATGAAGTGATAGGACCAGATGCCATGATCTTAGTTTTCTGAATGTTGAGCTTTAAGCCAACTTTTCACTCTCTTTCACTTTCATCAAGAGGCTTTTTAGTTCCTCTTCACTTTCTGCCATAAAGGTGGTGTCATCTGCATATCTGAGGTTGTTGATATTTCTCCCGGCAATCTTGATTCCAGCTTGTGCTTCCTCCAGCCCAGTATACAGTAATTGTTTTTCTCTTTCTGACTTACTTCACTCTGTATAACAAGCTCTAGGTTCATCCACCTCGTTAGAACTGGCTCAGTCTTTGAATGCTATGATTAAACGTTTCCTCACTGCTTTTAAAGTAATGCCGTCAGTGTTCATGCAGGGTCTTGAGGCCCCATAAATTGGTACCCTGGCCCCATCTTCAGTATAATCTCATGCCACTTGCCCTGTTGCATCCCAGACTGTGCTCAACGAGATGCCCTACTGCTTCTCAAACGCATCACCTCTGTCCTGCCTTGGTTTATTTATGCCTGTTGTTCACTTGCCTGGCCCAGATCAGTCTTTTGAGTGGTGGCTGAAATGTTATCTCCTTACCTGGCTCCTTGACCACTAACTACTCATTGTCACATTGCTCTATTTATTATCTTCCTAGCACTAGTTTCAATCTAAAGTAATAGTGTTTACTTGTGTGTGCCCATTTTTGTTTTTCGCTTGTTTGTTTTTGTCTACCTCCCACCACTAGAATGTAAGCTCCACTAAAACTGCATTAAGTCTCTTTTCTCCCTCCTATACCCCAGCACCATACACAAATAAACAGATGTACCATGAATTCTTGAAAACGAATGTGGAAGACATTGAGAGACATGAGGGTATCATTTCTTTGGGAAACCCGACCGATTCAGTAAAGCAATAAAAATGTCTACAGCAGTCATTCTTTATTGAATGTAGTTTTATGCCAAGTATGATCCCAGCCACTTTATATACACAATCTCTTTTAATCTTTACAGCAGCCTCATGAATTAGGTATTATTGCAAATGATTCAGTTGAGGTACAGGGAGATTGAGGTTAACTTTAAAGAATTTGTCCCAAATATAACTGGCAGTTGGAAATAAAGAAATTTAATGTAAACTTACCTTTGTTTTCTCAGCACCCGTGCCATGGGTCTTCTCAGAGTAGCTGCTGAGATGCGAAGGATCCATCAGTGACTTGTCAACTGAGGCCTTCATTCTGTTGAAATTTCTATGATTCAGGTCACTTCTCTGGGTCTTCTATTTGTGTAATTAAGGTGCAATAGAGACATTTATTAAAACATTAGATAAATGCATTCATTTGCCTAATTTAGCATTGTTCCATTTCAGTTGATGCAGACTGTAGTCCCGAAAGAGAGGAACTAGGAAAGTTGAAGTTTGGTTAGACAGATTTCTGGGAGGAGGCAACTGAGAAGCTTAATCAGGTAGAAGAAATCATAAATAACTAAATGTAAAAATTATATACCCATGTACCCAAATACAGACTTGAGGCCCTGGTGGCTCAGATGGTAAATAATCCACCAGCAGTGCAGGAGACCAGGGTTCGATCTCTGAATTGGGAAATCCCCTGGAGAATGACATGGTAACCCACTTGAGTATTCTTGTCTGAAGAATCCCATGTACAGAAGAGCCTGGTGGGCTACAGTCCATGGGGTCACAAATAGTCGGACAGGACTGAGCAACAGCCAGGGGAAGTATCATCTATAGTTTGCTTAGACAAAGTTAGAAAAGCTAAGTATTTGCCCACAATTGACCTGAAATGAGGAGTATGTCTAGAGCAGAGGACACTGAGTTCTAAGTGAAGTGTTTGTTCTAATGTATCAGGTTCTATACATGATGCAGTAACCAGAATGTCTCATCCCAGCCACACTAGGATATCTAAGTTCAAATTTCTGGAAGTATATTATCATACATGAGAAATGGAACTTTTCAGATGTGATTAAAGTTAAGGACCTTGAAATGTGAAGATTATTTTGGATATGCTGGTGAGCCCAAGCTAACCACAGGAAACTTTAAAAGCAGAGGACCTTTCTTAGTTGTAGTCAGATTAAGATGTGAAGAAGGCTCAGGGATATGCAATAATACTAGCTTTGAAGATGGAGGAAGGGGGTCATGGGGCAGAAAATATGGAGAGCCTGCGAAGCCAGAAAAGGCACTGAAACGAATTCACCCCTGGAGCCTCTGAACAGAGACTGTGATTCCAGCTCAGTGATATCTATGGCAGGCTTCAGGCCTATAGAACCAAAAGATAATACATTTGTGTTGTTTTTAAACTACTTAAAATGTGGTAATTTGTTATAGCAGCAATGTAAAACTGATACATATCCAAATTAGAATTTTAAACTGCCATTTAACTCTTACACAGAAGGGTTCAACAGAGAGCACATTTCAGGAGCTGCTTTTCCATCTTAAGAATTCTTTCATGAGTTAAATCATTTTCACCTCATGAACACTGTTGGGCTCTCTGCTGTTTCAGGGACTAAATGCAGTTTGGTTAAATAACATTAACTCCGCTTTCCCAAATGGAACCTAATTATTTTTCCCCCTCTGTCAGATGGTGACAGACAAAGTTTCTTGAGGGAAGTTATAGCTCTGATACTGGTCAATAGGTTTTGCCAATTATTTGTTTTGCCTTGTTCCTGATATGATTAGCTAGTATTGTCATTATTGTGAATTTGGGAACAAAGAAAATTTAGGATTCTTAAGCTATCAAAAGGTGAAACAAGCATTTTAAACACAGTCTGTGTTTTTATGAGCCTGCTTGTGTTTAGTTAACATCTTGTTTATTTTTGAGACTATGTGGAGGTTGCTTCCTCTCATTCATTATAGAAGTTTATGATTCATCTCATTTCCCTCCTTGCTCAGAAAGAAAAGTGAAAGCAGCTACATTGGGAATTAGAACTGTTATCAGTCTCAAACATTTAATTAAACAATGCATTTGGTTACTTCTAATCATGCTGCATTAATCTTAGTTTTGCCCTTACATCAGTCAGGCAAGTCTAGGCTATATTGTAGTAATAAATAAATACTCAAAGGCTAAACACAGCAATGTTTGTTTCTCATCAGTGTCTGCAGCCTTTCTTCTCCAGGTTCCCATGTGTAGATGTGCCCCAGTGTGTGGACGATCCTCCATTCTGGGGTATCCACATGTGCCCAGGCAGGAGAAGGAGGCTGGCTACTTGAGTGCACCAGCTTTTAAGAGTCCTTCGTTTATTTGTCTTTCTCTTTCTGATCTACATTACTCAGTAAGTGAAGTAAGTAAGTGAAGTCACTCAGTGGTGTCCAACTCTTTGTGACTCCATGGACTGTAGCCTACTAGGCTGTGAGAAGCCTCTCAGTCCATGAAATTTTCCAGGCAACATTACTGGAGTGGGTTTCCATTTCCTTCTCCAGGGGATCTTCCCAACCCAGGGATCAAACCTGGGTCTCCCACACTGCAGGCAGATGCTTTACCGTCTGAGCCACCAGGATCTAAATAATATTTTTAAAAGGAAATGTATGTATATGTGTGTGTATATATATATATATATATATATATATATATATATATATGTTTAACAGAATTACTTTGCAGTACAGCAGTAATTAATACAATGTTGTACTTCAATTGCACTTCAATTAAAACAGTTCTATCATTTTTGATGACTCAGACGATAAAGAATCTGTTGGGAAGATCCCCTGGAGAAAGAAAAGGCAACCCACTCCAGTATTCTTGCCTGGGAAATCCCGTGGACAGAGGGGCCTTGCTGGCTACAGTCCATGGGGTCACAAAGAGTCAGATATGACTGGGTGACTAACAACAATCAGTTTTGAAAGGTCAAAAAACAAGCCTTGGTTTAAAAGTGACACATCATGTGTTGTTACGCAGCAGTCACATGGCCCCTAACTTCACGGAAACTAGAAATTAGGAGGATTACCTGGCTGCTCAATGAGAAATAAACGTTTCAGCCCCAGAACCCCAAGTGCTACTCTCCAATTTTACAAAGAAGCACATAAGAAATGGAAAAGTTCTTCTGGTAGTTTAAGGACAATAGATGTTTTCAGTTGTACTTTCGTCACTTTCGGGTGTCATACGGCACCACTTTGCTGGCTGTATGAATAACTGAATATCAGTCATTTTTTAAAAGCTGAATCACAAGAAAGTAAAGCAAGAAAGTACTAATACATGCAAAAGTATAATTGAGGTTTCCTTCGTAAACAGCAAGCACACGCTCATGTGGAAGGAGCAATGGATGAAAAGCTGGTTTCTTTTCCTAGCTCTTTTTGAATTCATAAAAAGGGGAAATGAATAAATTAATGAATGAACCCCCAACGTAACCAGGTTAAGTCTTTGCTTGCCTGCCTCCTCATCTGTAAAACAAGGAGCTTGATTACATTTTCTGTATCTAAACTGCTATTAGGTGCAGAATTTTAGTAACCCAAACTTCATAGTCTGTATCAATTTATTTAAGCAATCATTCTCACCCTTGGAATGGAGGTCCCTGCAACCTTTTCAGGATCTTTATTGATATTACAATGATGAATATTTGTCATTATAAGTTTGCCCAAACCCATAGAATGTACAACACCAAAAATGAACCCTGTTGTAAACTATAGACATTGGAAGATAATGATAAGTCAATGTAGGCTCATCGTTGGTTAAAAAAAATGTACCATCTGGTGAGTCATGCTGATAATGGGGGAGGGTCTGCAGGTGTGCAGGTATGGTTAAATGGGAAATCTCTGTACCTCCTTCTCAATTTTGTTGTAAATCTAAAACTTCTCCCCAAAACATAGTACATTGGATTAGGACCCAACCTAATGACCTCATTTTAACTTGATCATTTCTATAAAGATTCAGTCTCCAAATAAGGTCATATTCTGAGTTACTGGGGGTTAGATTCCAGCATTAGCTTTTTAAAGGGGTTTTGGAAGGGACACTATTCAACCTATAAAAGCATGCAAACGTGCAAAGACATGTAACTATCAACTGGCAGGATTCCGTTCTCTGATTTCCTAACTTTTAATCCAACGCATTTTCTGCCAAAGTGCTGTTTCTTAAAATATGGATCACATTTGTCAGAACTAAGAAAATGCAGATATGTGTGTATGTGCTAAAATGCATTCCTAGGTTCCACCTCAGACCTCCTGAATCAAAAGATGAGTATGAGATTCATACAGACAATATATCTTCACATCTAATAATAACTTGTGCTTTATTGCCAAAATGCTTTTTACAGCAATTTTGAAATGTACTCTTAAAGACATACAGAGAGGAGATTAGGTATAAATAGTTGTGTTGAATAATTAATCCAGCTTTCTCTCTAGAAGTATATATTATTTATAAAAACTATTTCAGGTATGTTTTTAATTTTTAGGATTTCCTTCAACAAACATAAATTGATTTGAGATCTTCAGCAGTTAAACATGTAAACTCATGGTGATAGTTGGGGTTCAAAATCTCTTAGAGACTGAAATCTGTCTCTTAGTTCTGTGGGGTGCTATCAATCAATACCTCATACAAGCAAAGCAATTGGCTCAGTAAAATCAGCACATATCTCAAATTGTACACACAGTATTAGAGCATCATTGATCTCAATCAATATTACTTACCAAAATGCAATTGGGTCAGCTAAAATTGTTAACAGAAAATAACTTAAAGCCCTGTATATGCTATTTGGGTTACACTGATTTCTACACCCATCATATTGATTTCTATACCCGTCACATTGATTTCTACACCCGTCATTGGAATCAATTTGGTACCATGTATCTTTTGCAATCAAATCAGTTATTTTTTGACTGAGATTTTCATACAGTATAGCGATCAAGAAGAAAACATGAAAAATGTATTTCTGATGGACACTTATTCTGGGGGTTGATACACAGGGGACTCAAATGTGACCAAAAAGATTAGTAATAATAACAACAGACATTTGTCCTTTCTGGTGTGTTTTGCAAATCTCGTTATTTTTTGCAAAAGCCAAATTTCTTTCATCCTTGCTCCTTAACCCTAAATTTGGAACCAACTAACGTGATTGAATGGAGAAGGCAATGGCACCCCACTCCAGTACTCTTGCTTGGAAAATCCCATGGACAGAAGAGCCTGGTAGGCTGCAGTCTATAGGGTCGCTCAAAGTCGGACACGACTGAGCGACTTCACTTTCACTTTTCACTTTCATGCATTGGAGAAGGAAATGACAACCCATTCCAGTGTTCTTGCCTGGAGAATCCCAGGGATGGGGGAGCCTGGTGGGCTGCCTTCTCAGGGGTCGCACAGAATCAGACACGACTGAAGCGACTTAGCAGCAGCAGCAGCAACGTGATTGAAAATGGCTCAAACCATCTCTCTTGTTGGGTTTTTAGAGGAATAATTAATGAATATTCCTCTTGGGAATATTCTAAGTGCTTGGAAAATTTAATGTGCTATTTAAGTACTAAAAAAAAAAAAAAAAAAAAAAAGGAAGAATCCTTTGGTACTTAAAGAAAAGACCTAATCGTCACACTAGACTAAAATTCTGTTTTCCTTTAGTGCATTCCATTTTTGCAAAGGCAGGATATGGTTGAGTGTTGATGGAGTATTCCAAAGACTCTGGTTTTAGTGCAGTTTTGACGTGCATGTCTGAAAGGCAACCCTTCAGTAACCAGTAAACCCCATCAGAACTGTTTTTAAACATATCCAATAACAAACATTAATACTATGAAAAACTACATGTCACCTTGATCATTTTAAAAGCATTAGATATGGTGGGTGATTTGCTTGCTTTTATGCTAAGCTATCTTTACACTGTTGGTGTACATAGAATATCAGTATAAGACTCAGGTTTTGTGTGTTTTATTAGTGTATCAGAGCAAGACACTTGGATTGCTGGTCTGCCACTAAATTATACTCAATCTTTCCAACCCTCAGTTTCCTATACATAGCGTGAAGATTTATTTCTTGCTTTCAGAGGTATTGAAAAGTTTAATTGATGTTGCAAAGTTCAGTTTACTTCATCTTATGAAACTTTCCTCTGGGAAGCTATTTAAGATAGATTATTCAAGTTTCACCAATCTGTTATTTACTATACTTTTCAGAGGGAATATATTAAAAATAATTTGTATTTGTTATAAAATATAATTAGGTAGATGTCACTTACACAATCTCTAAAGTCTAGTTAAGGCTGTGTTAGCTTTTTAAGGGCCAAGCATAGAAGCTTATGAGTATAAAGCCAGACACATAAATGTTGCTCAACAGAGGTGTGGATAAATGAACAAAGAAACTTAAAATAACTGAGATTCACCATTAACCCAGACAAAGTAATGCATCTTCCTGATTGCAAGAGATTTTAAATAATAAACCTTTTCTCTAACCAAATCAAAATCCCTCTATCCACAGAAATTATGTCTGAAAGAGAAATGACCAGAATAGCAAAATATATCCGATTTATTACTGTTTTAATAATATACAGTTTTACCTCTCAAACAATGGCCTTAGAATTAACTTTAGAAAGCTGAGAGCACTTAAAGCACAAAAAATAGCTAAAAAAATAAGGAAATGACTATTGCTGGTAATCACATATCTGAATACAAATTATTTGCTTCAACAGATCAATGCCTGTGGCTTGCATAGCCAACAGAGAGAAAAGGCAATGACAACCTCTGAAGAAATGACACCATAAAATTCAAAGCTCAACTTGGCAAGGGTGCTGAAAATGGAAAATAATACCCTTGAAACTTGCTTATTATTGCTTAGCAATTAAATTGATTTAACCTAAGGTGCCATTTATTGACAGACACACTACTATTTTATATATGACTAATGGCAGATAGATAAGGAAACAATGGAAACAGTGAGAGCCTTTATTTTGGGGGTCTCCAAAATCACTGCAGATGGTGACTGCAGCCATGAAATTAAAAGACGCTTGCTCCTTGGAAGAAAAGCTATGACCAACCTAGACAGCATATTAAAAAGCAGACACATTACCAACAAAAGCCCGTCTAGTCAAAGCTATGTTTTTTCCAGTAGTCATGTATGGATGTGAGAGGTAGACTATAAACAAAGCTGAATGCCAAAGAATTGATGCTTTTGAACTGTGGTGTTGGAGAACGCTCTTGAGAGTCCCTTGGACTGCAAGGAGATCCAACCTGTCAATCCTAAAGGAAATCAGTCTTAAATATTCATTGGAAGGACTGATGTTAAAGATGAAACTCCAATATTTTGGTTGCCAGATGTGAAGAACCAACTCATTAGAAAAGACCCTGATGCTGGGAAAGATTGAGGGCAGGAGGAGAAGGGGATGACAGAGGATGAGATGGTTGGATGGCATCACTGAGTCAATGGATATGAGTCTGAGTAAACTCCAGGAGTTGGTGATGGACAGAGAAGCCTGGTGTGCTGCAATCCATAGGGTTGCAAAGAGTTGGACATGACTGAGTGACTGAACTGAGACTAAAAGAAAAAAAAAAAAAAAAGGTTAATTCTATTTGTAGGATGTTAGATGTTACTGGCTGTACCAATTTCAAAAATGAAAAGAATGCATTACAGAATGATTGTAATGTAGTATGTAAAGTGTCAGTTGGGGATAGCAAATAATCAAAAAAATCTAATCTGTTAAGAAGTTGGTCTGTTAATAGAGCTTCTGTAACAAAGTGGAGAAGGCTGGGTGGCATAAATAGAAATTTGTTTTCTCTCAGTTCTGGAGGCTGCAAGTCCAAGATTGAAGGGTCAGCAGGTTGACTTCTGAGGTTTCCCTTTGTCTTGTAGGAGGTGATCTGCTCCCTGTGTGTTCTTCTGTATTTGTCTGTGTCTTAATTTCCTTTTGTTACAGGGACACCTAGATTGGATTAGGGCCACTGAATGACCTCATTTTGACTTAATTACTTCTTTAAAGACTGTATCTCTAAGTACCAGCACATTGAAAGGTACGGGGTTAGGAACTAAACACTTGAATTTAGAGGGGGTCACAATTCAGCAAATAAAAAGTCTAAGTTGGTGTCAATGCCCCCTGAGCCTGCCTCAGGGAATGAGGTATGATTCTAATCTAGGTCTTTTTACTCCAAAGCCTATGTTCATTTCCTTATAGTATCAACATGATCACTAGCTATGGAATATTTATGACTCCTATGATGATTCGGTCACAGAACAAGCTGAATTCATCCAGCTTAAAAATTGTAATATATTAATACATAGTGAATACTGCATACAAACCACATATGAATATTTGTAAGTGAATACTTAGAAGTGGGAGTTAGTCCGATATGGTACAATGGAGTCCAATCAGATGCACTTACATTTAGACATTTATTCTTCAGGTCTAGACCTGTGCTACCTTCCTCCCAAGATTGTAGTGAACATTAAATGAGATTATACCTACTAAAACTTGGCTTGAAGCAAAATATTATCAGCATTGCACTTATTTAAAGAGAACAGCACTGTGGCAATTCTGTCGGAAGTAAGAGAAACACAATTGCCTTTTTAAAGTTAAGCCTCACGATCATCACATGATGGATAAAATCTTCTTGTAGTGGCAGGAATGGGGACAGTATGACTGTTAACACAACTTATGGAAGGATGCTTCACATGTGGGATGAGAGAGCCCATGGCCTAGGAGAGGAGTCAGGGAGACAGATGTCAGGGGCACCCACCTGGGCACTTTCAGGAAACAGGAAATTAAAGCCAGTAGTTTTTGTTTGTTTGTTTTTTAAGATCCTATAGCCAAACTCCCAACTAGGGGATGAATTCTTAGGCCTGTTTCAGCTTTTACTGGAGTATGGTTGCTTTACAATGTTGTATTAGTTTCTCTTGTTCAGCAAAGTGAACCAGCTATACCTGTACTTATATCCTCTTTTCTTTGTCTTTCAGTTCAGTTCAGTCTCTCAGTCGTGTCCGACTCTTTGCAACCCCATGAACCACAGCACGCCAGGCCTCCCTGTCCATCACCAACTCCTGGAGTCCACCCAAACCCATGTGTATTGAGTCAGTGATGCCATCCAACCATCTCATCCTCTGTCATTCCCTTCTCTTTCTGCCTTCAATCTTTCCCAGCATCAGGGTCTTTTCAAATGAGTCAGCTCTTCGCATCAGGTGGGCAAAGTATTGGAGTTTCAGCTTCAGCATCAGTCCTTCCAATGAATATTCAGGACTGATTTCCTTTAGGATGGACTGGTTGGATCTCCTTGCAGTCCAAGGGACTGTCAAGAGTCTTCTCCAACACCACAGTTCAAAAGCATCAATTCTTCAGCGCTCAGCTTTCTTTATAGTCCAACTCTTGCATCCATACATGACCATTGGAAAAACCGTAGCTTTGACTAGCTGGACCTTTGTTGACAAAGTAATGTCTCTGCTTTTCAATATGCTGTCTAGGTTCTTAGCCTTAAACCATAAGATATTCATTCATTATACATTTTCTGCCTGAAAACCAGTTTAACCTGAACAAAAGTGGTGTCACTATGCTTGCAGAGGTCATGAGGTCTATCATCCTAACTTGGGTCTTCAGTAACTACATTATTATTTCTGTATTTAAGTAAATAGACTTTGATGACTTTAATGTCATTGAGCTATGAATCCCACATTCAAAGTAAATCTGGTTTCTGTCTCTGAAAGTCTATGGACTCAATTCTACCACATTATAAATTTAACTTATGAGATTTAATGTTTAGGTTTATCAGATTTAGTGAATATATAGAAAGCCCAATTAAATTTGAATTTCAGCTAATCCATAATTAACATTTTTTTGGAATAAGTCTGATGCATGCAATATAAAATGTATTCATTGTTCACCTGAAATCCAAATTTAGCTGTTCATTGAGCATTTTAGCCAGCAAATCTACAAAGACCTCTTTTAACACAGCTCCTAATTTTAATGCTTAAGTCTTATCACAGATTCTGGCACATAAAACCAAAATGGTAACACATTTGACCTTTTTATAAAAGATATTATGTAGGTTGAAAAGTAATCACATTAGTTAATATGGTTGCTAAAGAGAAAATCCACACATTTCTTTTTCCTTTTACTCTTAAAAATGAAAGCCTCAAAAGTTAGCTACTAATTCTCTGATCAAGAAAGGTCATATTTCTTCCTTTTTGTTTAGGAGGTGTCCAAATAAGAGGATATTTATGAAATGGCCCCCAATTTTTGCTTCCCCTCAAGCCTGAATGATTACAAAATGGCCTAAACTCATGTATTGAGTTGGACACCACAGAAGCAACTTAGCAGCAGCAGCATGTATTGAGATTTCTTCCATCTGCCTGGTATAGACTTATGGCTGACGTTAACCTGGGAGTGAACCAATGTGTAAAAGTGTTGACTTTCAGTCCAGCCACACATCTGATCACCTTCATTCTTCCCTTTTTTCTTTTTTTCTAATTGAAATATAGTTAGTTGAATTACAATGCTTTGTTAGTTTCAGGTGTACACCAAAGTGGTCCAGGTTTTTTTTTTTTTCAGATTCTTTTCCTTTATAAGTTATTATAAAATATTGAGTACAGTTCCCTGTGCTATACAGTAGGTCCTTGATGGTTATCTACTTTATATATAGTAGTGTGCATATGTTAATCCCCAGCTCCTAATTTATCCCTCCCGATCCTTCCTCCTTTGGTAATTTTAAGTTTGTTTTCTGTGTCTGTGTGTCTGTCTCTACTCACTTCCTCTCAGCTCAATGGGAGCAGATCCAGGTGATAATTGACAGGAACATCTCTAAAACTTTGTAGACAAGAAGCAGTTGACATTCAGGGTGGCTGAATGTCCAAGAAGAAAGTGAAGCTTAGCGCGAGGAAACAACTATTCTTAGGGCTCCACAAAATCCTCGGAGATTTCTAAAAGAAAATCCTATTGAGTAATTAAAAAAATATCCTTTTCTTACCACATTTGTCTGCAAGACCAAAAATGTCAAAAAATTGAAAGCTGTTAACTACTGTTTTGAAACACTTGGTGGGTTGCTTGATTTGATGATTTGCGTCAACTAATCAATATATTCTTCCTTTTCTTTGTCTTCCTCATTCCTGTGCTGTTCTTGAAAGAGAACCCAGGTCACTCCCTGCTGGAAAGAACTCCTTTAACACAGGCCACATGGAGTAGAAATCCGACCTCTCATGGAGAAACACTGTATGTGGTCCCTGACTTGTGTTTATACAACCACATGAAAATGACCAGTGAACCTACATGATTAAGTTCTCATTGGGGAATTACTTCTGTACTTCTTCCATGAGTCTAATTTTGATATTATTTTTTTAATCACAAGAAGATAATAGCATTATCAAAAATTAATGAGCAAAACACCTAAGTGTCCATCAATAGAGGAATGGATAAAGAAGGTGTGGTACGTATACAGTGGAATATTGCTCAGCCATAAAAAGGAATGAAAGTGAATCATTTGTAGACATGTGGATGGATCTAGAGAGTGTTATATAGAGTGAAGTAAGTCAAAAA
Source organism: Bos taurus (assembly GCF_002263795.3). NCBI lineage: Eukaryota > Metazoa > Chordata > Mammalia > Artiodactyla > Bovidae > Bos > Bos taurus. Next base: position 10,913,544 of record NC_037336.1, read on the forward strand.
GAGAAAAACAAATATTGTATATTAGCACATATATGTGGAATCTAGAAAAATGGTATAAATGATCTATTTGCAAAGCAGAAATAGAGACATAGTTGTAGAGAACAAATGTAACAAATGTATGGATACCAAGTGGGAAGGAGGAAGTAGGAGGAACTGGGAAATTAGGATTGACATATTTATATTATTGATACTATGTATAAAATAGATAACTAAGGAGAACCTACCCTATAGCACAGGGAAACCTACACAGAACACAGTCTGTGTAGGTTTTCTGAATGGGAAGGAAGTCCAAAAGGGAGTGGACATATGTATACACATAGGTGATTCATTTTGCTGTACAGCAAAAACTAAAACAACCCTGTAAAGCAATTATACTCCAATAAAAATGAATTTGAAAACCAAATGAGCAGAACACATTAAAAGACATAGAAATAAGTTCTATTGCATTACTCTGCATTCTACATCCATAGATTTTAATAGAACAATAAAAATTTGAAATGAATATAATTGTAAGGCAAACTTTTATGTGTGGGACTTATACGGAAAAATTTTGGACTTTCTTTTTTAGCCTGTTTTAAAGAAGCATTTAAAATAAGCTCTCCTCCTGTTACTTAATTTCAACAAATAAGATAAAATGGAGGTTTAAATTACACGTCTTGTGGAGTGATTTGGTTAGCAAAACCGAAGTGTGTGCATTCTGTAGGAAATAATTACCCTAACAACAACAAGCATTCAATTGGCTTCTTTTCTAAAGACTCACAGGATGCCTTATAATTAAAACACAGCAAGCTGACCTACATTTTTAAGGGTGTGCAGGAAGAGGAATGAACAGATATTTCTTTAGTTTTAAGCGTCCAGACAGAAGAGTACTATGAATAGAATCTGGAAAGAAATTCTGGGGCTTCAAAAGCCTGGAGCTTAGGAGTGGGATAAAACAAATAGCCCGCTGACTCTGACCTTAATGATCGACCAGGGACATATGGTCGTCACAAAAGATCTAACAAATTTCCTGGGCCTCAGCCATTAAACAGCTCATCAGTGAGTGACACACCGTTTGAGTCAGCACTGGGTTTCAGTTCTGAAATGTGCAGCCTGAGGGCCCAGTCGCCTGAGCCTGCAATCAACAGAGCTGACCAAGGGCTACTTCCTCGTATGCACCAGGACCTAGTAGCTTACCTTATCACCAGTGACCAAGACTGAGCTGCACTCTGAAGTAGGGTGGTGGAGGAGAGGTCTCCAAGACCACAGTGGGAATACCAGTGGAGAAGAATTCTTGGGGTCAGCAGTAGTGACAGGTGATGCTGCTGGCACCAATAGCTCCAAAAACATCATCTAACTTTTCAGGCCAGTGCAGCATTAGCCAAGTTCCTCAGCCATCTACTCTGGACTTAAAGGGGCATGTATGGGATTTCTTTGGAAGGAATGATGCTGAAGCGGAAACTCCAGTACTTTGGCCACCTCATGCGAAGAGTTGACTCGTTGGAAAAGACTCTGATGCTGGGAGGGATTGGGGGCAGGAGGAAAAGGGGACGACAGAGGATGAGATGGCTGGATGGCATCACTGACTCAGTGGACGTGAGTCTGAGTGAACTCCGGGAGTTGGTGATGGACAGGGAGGCCTGGCGTGCTGCCATTCATGGGGTCACAAAGAGTAGGACACGACTGAGCGACTGATCTGATCTGATCATGTATGGTTGACCTTTTTTACAGTTAGAGTCTGCTGACAAGACAGACCTGAATATATCCCAGAAATTTGGGCTCAACTCTCTGGTGTCCTTCTCCGAAGCGTGAAGATCCCCAAAGCTGTCTTCATCTTCAGATACACTCAAACAACCAACCAGTACTATTTCAGTATGGAAAGTACATTCAATGAAAGCAAGTGTCACATCTAAATTTGTCTTTTAATAACAAGTATTAAAATTATTCCAACATCAGAGTAGATCAGTTGTTCTCAACCAAGGGCAATTTTGCCCTTATCTCCACCCCAGGGGATATTTGGCAATGCCTGGAGACATTTTTGATCGTCACAACTGGAGGATGCTACTGGCATCTAGTGGGTAGACCCAAAAGTGCTGCTAAACATCTCACAATATGCAAGACCCTCCACCCAACGAAGAAATATCCGGCCCCAAATGTCAGTCATGCCACGGGTGAAAGACCTTGAGTTAGATTATGCTGCATTTAAATTATCTTGGTCTATTTGGGGAATGTACAGAAAATTTGAGAAAGTTTAAGATAGCTAAATTGCACCCTAAATTTAGATTTAGTCATATGTCTTGCACGATTTGAGGGAAGCATTCAATCAAGGTGACATGAACAGGTCGGGGAAGGTTTGGGGAGGAAGGATGTTTTCAGGTGGACTTAACGGTTATGTAAGCAGAGAGATGCCATTGGTGGAAGGGGAAAGGGCACATCACAACTGGAGAGAAGTGTGTAAGAGTTGCAGCATGACCATCTCATGTCTCCAGCTCCAGGTGAATCTACACAGGACTGAGTAGCCTCATGGACGTGCATGGGGTTGAGTGCCTCCTTCTCCTTTTCTCCCACCACCCCCACATCTAGGTAGTGGCCCTAAAGATGAGACTTGGAGGAGAGGTGGATACCACGTCAGGACTGTGAGATGATTTGCCAGTTGCATAGCAGTTGCCTACATCAGATCAGATCAGATCAGTCGCTCAGTCATGTCCGACTCTTTGCGACCCCATGAATCGCAGCACGCCAAGCCTCTCTGTCCATCACCAACTCCCAGAGTTCACTCAGACTCACGTCCATCGAGTCAGTGATGCCATCCAGCCATCTCATCCTCTGTCATCCCCTTCTCCTCCTGCCCCCAATCCCTCCCAGCATCAGGGTCTTTTCCAATGAGTCAACTCTTCACATGAGGTGGCCAAAGTACTGGAATTTCAGCTTCAGCATCATTCCTTCCAAAGAAATCCCAGGGCTGATCTCCTTTAGAATGGACTGGTTGGATCTCCTTGCAGTCCAAGGGACTCTCGAGAGTCTTCTCCAACACCATAGTTCAAAAGCATCAATTCTTCGGTGCTCAGCCTTCTTCACAGTCCAACTCTCACATCCATACATGACCACAGGAAAAACCATAGCCTTGACTAGACGAACCTTTGTTGGCAAAGTAATGTCTCTGCTTTTGAATATGCTATCTAAGTTGGTCATAACTTTCCTTCCAAGGAGTAAGCATCTTTTAATTTCATGGCTGCAGTCACCATTTGTAGTGACTTTGGAAGTTGCTGTGCCAGTGGTCATGCAGGCTGAAGCTTACTGACTAACATGCAATTCAAACTTCTCACACTTTTATACTCCCTACAGTCAAGGATAAGGGGCTCTGCCTCATTCAGGTGGGCTTTATTGACAACATCTGTCACATATTTCTTTGCCCTATACAGCAAAAGTCACATGACTCTAAACCACGCTAGCATTTCAATCGACCTGAATATAGACAACCTCCTCCCTTTTTCAGTACATGGCACAGTAAGGTAGGGATGAGTTCAGGAAAGGTAACTCAGGAAAGTCAAAGACACTAGTAGATGAGGTTACACTTTTTCAGAAGAAACTCACTCTACTAGGTGGTTGTGGGGTGATCATTTCTAAGTTGCCATTTGACAGAACAGTATATATTTTCAAATAGAGAGGTCTCACTTTAACCAATATGATGAAATTGTTACCTACAATAGTACTGGGCTCCATGACTAGCCTCAGGTATCTGATAAGTAGTTGTGGTTGTTCAGTCACTATGTCGTGTCCGACTCTTTGTGACCCCATGGACTGCAGCATGCCAGGCTACCCTGTCCTTCTTGTTTCCCAGAGTTTGCTCAAATTCATGTCCACTGAGTCAGTGATGCTATCTAACTACCTCACTCTCCTTCACCCCCTTCTCCTTTGCCTTCAATAAGTAGTACTAGTATTAACTGATAGCGACCGGGTCATGGGTGATAATCAGAGGGGTTGGTTGGTAATTTGGTTGATAATTTGTTACCAGGAACCAAGTCATCTGTATCATCCGTATGGAGTCTAAGAAAAAGATAGCCAAGGAACAAGTATTTGGTCGTTCTCACCACTGTTGAAGAGCAGAATGTTCTGATACCAGAAATCCATTTACCCATCCTTGAATTAAGTAGAAATATCCCTCCTACATAAGATGAGTTATTTCTCAGGCGCTTTGGGCTATGGTTCTCACTTTGATCTGATGTTGTTTTATTGAGTTATCCTCTGATTTTGAATTTGTTCCCTTCACCAGCCTGGCCAATTAGGGGGAAATGCCCTGAATGATGAGTGAGTTTCAGTTCTCAAGTTAAGGACCTCTACCAAAATGTTCCACTTGTAAAACACTTGGAGTTTCACATTAGCTTGTTGTATCTAGATCCAAGCCTGTGAGGTCAAGAAAAGAGTGATTTTTATTGATGAGCATATCTACAGAAAACAAAAATTAGAAAGGTCCATTGGTTTGTCAAAGCTCAATCAGTTGATATATACCAGCCAACTCTTTCCACAATACTCACATCTAAGGAGAGTTAATAGTACAAATATCAGAAGATGAGAGGATGATCAATATAGACAATATAGTGTGAATATTTCCCCTAACAACTGTCTCCACCTATGTTGCTCCCAGTTCTGCTGCCTCCCTCTCTCTGTGGTTTTGTGACTTCAGTTTCCATTCAGTAGCCTGTGGAATGACCCATGCTCCTCCCTCACACCTGGAGGCATTAGGATGACACAAGAGATGAGGGAGGTACTGTGGCATCTCCAGAGGCAAGCGCAGAGGAGAGGTTTCTTCATGTGCACAGAGGCTAGACTGCCCCCAGGAGCCAGATATTTTGAATTCCAAACTTACCATGTCCTTCTTAATTTTTAGACTATTGGACAAATTCCTGCATCGGCTACCTCAATGTTGTTTGCAATTCTTGAATCAGAGTGCAAAAGTGACTTGGTTAAAAAAAAAAAAAAAGGCAAGTCCTTTAGAGATACTGAGCTAACAAGTAATTATAATAAATTAGATTTCCCTAATCATTTTTAGATGTTATCAATTATTTCCTAGTCTCACTACATTTAATCAAGCAGGTGTGTTAATAACATTTTCTCCCTTTTTTACTTGCTTTGTAATAGTTTGCCAATCTAATTCCTTTGAAAGTGGGGCATATATGAGACTCTTCTTGGGGTATAGCTTTTTTCCTATTTTTGATATCTCATATTCACTTATTGCTAAAAGACTATATTAATAAATTCTAAAAAAAATGAAAATATTTAAAGGCATATGAGAAGAATTGTGAACAAATTCAATCATACTTGACCATACCTAATGATCAAAGCAATTCAATAAAATATCAAAAGGGAATTTAACATTAACTTTTATATTTATTTTTTAAAATGTAGACTAGAAGTTTCAGTAGCTGAATTATTAAGGTGCCAGAGAGTCTGTGGTGCAAAGATAAAAGCATCAGAAAAGGGAATCCCATTCAGTAACAGATGAATTATTCTTTCTTGCTTTAAACTGTCAGTTATAAGCAAACACTGGCCTTAAATGATACATAAGACCAGAGGAACTTACTATATATATATACAGAATATTCTATCTCAAAGCAGCATAATGTACATTCTTTTTAAGTGCATATAGAATATTCTCCAGGATAGGTTACATGTAAGGCTATAAAATAAGTCTCAATAAATTTAAGAAGACTGAGATCATATCAAGCATCTCTTCTGACCATAATGGTATGAGACTAAAAGTCAAGTATAAGAGCAAAATTGAAAACAAAAACAAAAAAAACAGAAGCACATGGAATATAAACAATATGCTACGAGACAACCAATCACTCACTGAAAACAATCAAAGAGGAGATTAAAAAATACCAAGAGACAAATGAAAATGGAACCACATAAATCAAAATCTATGGGATAGAGCAGAAGCAGTTGTAAGAGAGATAAGTTGGAAAACAAGAGAAATACAAATGAACAATCTAATCTTACATCTAGAGAAATAGGAAAAGAAGAACGAATAAGACCCACATCTAGAGAAACTAGAAAAAGAAGAACAAATAAGACCCAACATTAGCAGAAGGAAATAAATTATAAATATCAAAGCAGAGACTAAAAAAAAAAAAAAAAAGAATGAATGAAAAAAGAAGACATCAAAGGAAATTAGAACTGGTTCTTTAAGATAAGCAAAATTGTTTACCCAGTTTCATCAAAAAAGAGAGAAGGCACAAATCAGTAAAATCAGCCATGAAAGAGAAGTTACAACTGACACCACAGAAATAGAAAGGAATGAAGTGATTACTATGAACAATGATTGTTCAATAAAATGGAAAATGTAGAAGACATGGATAAATTCCTAGAAATGCACAATCTCCCAAGACTGAATCAGAAATAAATAGAAAGTATGAAAAGCACAATTATTAGTAATGAAATTGAATCAGCAATAAAGAGAAAAATCCCCAGCAAACAAATGTCCAGGGCCAGATAGCTTTGTAGGTGAACCTTACCAAACACTAACGCTTTAAAGAAGAGTTAACACTATCTTTCTAAAATGGTTCTAAAAATATTTCAGAGGAAGATACACTACCAAACTCATTCAAAGAGGCCAGCTTCACTTTGACAGCAAAACCAAAGATACTACAAAAAGGTAATTACAGACCAATATCACAGATGACCATAGATAAGACAAAAAACTCTCAACAGGACATTAACAAATTGAATTCAACAATGTATTAATAGGGTGATTCAATATCTGCTAATCAATCAATGTGATACATCTTATTAACAAATAATTAAAACTATAGGAACATGTCAATACGATGTGGAAAAATCTTTTGAAAAAATTCAACGTTCATCCTGGATAGACCTAGAGAGTACTATGCTAAGTGTAATAAGTCAAGCAGAGAAACACAAATACTGGATGATTTAATGTACATGTGCAATCTAAAGAAGTAACACACATAAAACAGAATCAGACTTGTAGATACAGAGAACAGGTAGTTGCCAGGGAGGAGGTGATGAGCAAAATAAGGGAGAGGTTGAGAAGCACAAATTTTCAGTTATGAAATAAATAAGTCATGGATGTGACATACCGGGAATACAGTCAATAATTGTATGGTGGCAGGTGATGCTAGACTCACATGGTGACTATTTTGTAATGTATGAACATATCAATTCACTATGTTGAACACTTAAAATGAATATAATATTGTAAGTCAACTGAACTTCAACAGAAATAAATAACCTGCTAGTTATCAACTTCCAAATTTACTGAATATCTAAAGGAAGAGCATATTTGTTTACATTGAAGTATCTGTAGATGCAAAGATCTGTCACCTGATTTCAGCTTGAATTGATTGATTCCTTTGAGTTTAGTCATTTTTCTTGTTAAGAGGAGCAACCATGTGAAATACCAAAACTCTCATTACATTTTTTCATCATGTGCCACGTGCCTCTGGACCTGTCCAGGTTCCATTATTATGTTTTGTGTGTTCTGACAATTTCAATTCATTTTTATTCCTTATGAATCTCAGTACAAGAAGATCTGGGAATAAAAAGGTTTGTATCAATAATACATGAACTCACAAACCTGCTGCTCCCTATCACTTTTATATCCCTAATGGTAGAAAGAAAAATGTTTTAAAATCCTGTGCTGTAAGGCCCCTGGAGAACTTCTCCCTGTATGAAGACAAAAACTCAAAATCTTCAGACAGAACGTTAGAACTTTAAAACACCCCTGATTGGTGTTTAGCATCTAAATTTAGCTGCTTTGCATGGACAGGTTTTTAATTTGGGAAGTGTGAGAACAAATGGAATCTTAAGCAAATTTTTTATTTGGGAATATTCTTTTAACTCTGAGACTGAAGTATTACAAGAAATTTCCTCAGTTTTGCAAATTTTTTCTAATAAGGAAGAATTGGGGAGCAATAGGTTTCTATTTATTTTTTCATAAATAGATGTTTGCTTTTAATATCACAAGTTCTCACTTGCTGGTTGAAAAGATTCTTCTATGAGTCTGTTTCCCGAGACCCTTTTGCTTCTGTTAAAAAGACCCTTTTTCTTCTCTTCAGGTGACATCAGAGACACACAAGCAAAACCATATTTTCACAGTATAAAAATTTTATGGAGATGGATGTGAACATATTCAGTAACTTATATGTTTTGAAAATTACTTGTTTGGAAGTTTTAGATGTAATAGGGGATACTTTGTTAATGTCTTCAGTGAAGGGAAAACCTATGGAGACATTGTTCTTATTGGCTTTGATAGAACTTCAAAATCTTAGAAATGGTAGAAGTTCCTGGTAATCTGTTTTTCAATTCTAAGAAATTTCTTTCTCAGTCACAGTTGGGAGCATTCAAATGAGTTCAACAGAATTGAGTTGAAACCTCGTAATAAAGATAGTGGAGGACACGGAAGTTAAGGAAGATGGTGTTTATCTGCTCCCTGAGCACATCTCACAGGATGCCGACATCAGAGGACTTACATTTATCATAACTGCGATGCTTCCTCTCCACCAGACTGCAAGTTCTTGGAATTCTAAGGCAGGTCCTCGCAATCTCTTTAGCAGCCGTAGCACAGTGCCAGGAACATAGTGACCCTAGAGAATGTTTATGGAGAAAATGACCACTTTTATTTTGTGATAGGAAAGAAATGGCATCTACTGTTAATACATTTCTGTGCAGTTCCTTCTATTGACCCAGTCTTTTTTTTTTTTTTTTTACAAATATAAGTATTTCATTTTTTAAAAATTTTATTTTATTTTTAAACTTTACATAATTGTATTAGTTTTGCCAAATATCAAAATGAATCCACCACAGGTATACATGTGTTCCCCATCCTGAACCCTCCTCCCTCCTCCCTCCCCATACCATCCCTCTGGGTCGTCCCAGTGCACTAGCCCCAAGCATCCAGTATCGTGCATCGAACCTGGACTGGCAACTTGTTTCTTACATGATATTTTACATGTTTCAATGCCATTCTCCCAAATCTTCCCACCCTCTCCCTCTCCCACAGAGTCCATAAGACTGTTCTATACATCAGTGTCTCTTTTGCTGTCTCGTACACAGGGTTATTGTTAGCATCTTTCTAAATTCCATATATATGCGTTAGTATACTGTATTGGTGTTTTTCTTTCTGGCTTACTTCACTCTGTATAATAGGCTCCAGTTTCATCCACCTCATTAGAACTGATTCAAATGTATTCTTTTTAATGGCTGAGTAATACTCCATTGTGTATATGTACCACTGCTTTCTTATCCATTCATCTGCTGATGGACATCTAGGTTGCTTCCATGTCCTGGCTCTTATAAACAGTGCTGCGATGAACATTGGGGTACACATGTCTCTTTCCCTTCTGGTTTCCTCAGTGTGTATGCCCAGCAGTGGGATTGCTGGATCATAAGGCAGTTCTATTTCCAGTTTTTTAAGGAATCTCCACACTGTTCTCCATAGTGGCTGTACTAGTTTGCATTCCCACCAACAGTGTAAGAGGGTTCCCTTTTCTCCACACCCTCTCCAGCATTTATTATTTGTAGACTTTTGGATCGCAGCCATTCTGACTGGTGTAAAATGGTACCTCATAGTGGTTTTGATTTGCATTTCTCTGATAATGAGTGATGTTGAGCATCTTTTCATGTGTTTGTTAGCCATCTGTATGTCTTCTTTGGAGAAATGTCTATTTAGTTCTTTGGCCCATTTTTTGATTGGGTCATTTATTTTTCTGGAGTTGAGCTGTAAGAGTTGCTTGTATATTTTTGAGATTAGTTGTTTGTCAGTTGCTTCATTTGCTATTATTTTCTCCCATTCTGAAGGCTGTCTTTTCACCTTGCTAATAGTTTCCTTTGATGTGCAGAAGCTTTTAAGGTTAGTTAGGTCCCATTTGTTTATTTTTGTTTTTATTTCCAATATTCTGGGAGGTGAATTGACCCAGTCTTGCTGGATCTGCTGAGTTAAAATAACAGAGAAAAGGCTCCCAGCCTCCTTTCTCATTAATCTGAGATCTACCACGTTTTTGTTTTTGTTGTTAATTTTTCTATTATGATACTATTTTAACCATATTTAAGTTCACAGCTCAGTGGCTCTAAGTACATTCACATTGTGCAACTCTCACTATCATTCATCTCTCAAATTTTTCACCTTCCTAAACTGAAACTCTGTCCCCATTCAACACTTAATCCCCACTCCCCTCACCTTTCCCACCCCTGGCCCCTGGCATTTATCAATGTACTTTCCGACTCTATGAATTTTACTATTCTAGATACCTTGTACAAGTGGAATCAAACAGTATTTGTCTGCACCTATTGTATGTTGGAATGCATTTTAAGGTTAATTTAATACATGTCCTACAAACAGATTGTACTTTCCCCCCTGTGCTATACAGTAAGCTCTCAATAGTTCTCTTTTACACATAATACTGTATATATGTCCATTCCAATCTCCTGATTCATGCCACCACCACCACCACCCTCCCTTGGTATCTGCCACATTTACTAAAAGTAACGGGTAAGGTCTCATTTACAACAATAGGTCTCTTTTACTCTGCTTTCATGACTAGGACTCTCACTCTTACTGGCCCAGAGTCAGTTGGGGTGGGAGGAATTGGGGTAGGGACACCTAAGTAAGATGAACATGAAGAGAAAATATAGGCAACATGCAGTTTTGGACGGTCAAAACCGGACAACAACTTTTCAAGCCATGCTAATTTTCTGGAAAAGGAGTTCCCAAGTTCCTACCACTCCCATTTAGTGTATTAAAGAGCTAGGCTGCCTTTGGAGTCAGATGGAAGAAGGATTTCATGTGGCAAAGTCAAAGGAGACTCAGGCTCTTCCCAGCCTCCGGGTATTATGGTACAAGGTAAAAAGATGCAAGGAGAAAGGTGACCTGTTGTACGTGTTAGAGGTTTTTTTTTTTTTTTTTTTTTTTTTTTCCCTGCATGGCTTCATCTCACTAAAAGTTGATTAGTAAGGGGCTCAAGACAGGCGGTGGGGGTTGGGAGATGCTCTAGCCTGTGCACTTAGTTTTGGACTCTGGAAAGAGATATTTCCTTTTGCTTCTCTTAAACAACACGGGGCTTGGCCATGCCAACTTGAAGGCTCAGTGAGTAATCACAGGCATGAGTCATTTTAATTTCTCCAAACTACCCAGAATTACCATGGGGCAAGGAGGCTGAGTTGAGCTATGAAGGGTCAGCCATCAGGTCCTTTGTGGCAACAGGAGCTGAAGATAAAGAGGCCAGGACGCTGAATGGAGGAAATGCACAGATTCAAGGGTCTTCAGGTGGTAGAGTTGAAAGGGACCCTGTGGGCCAGGCAGCTGCACCCAGCTCCGTCCAAGCCAAGGAGAGACTGTACATCCCACCAGTTCTGAATTCCACCAGCCGCAAGCAAGCACAGGAAACTACGGCTAAATAAGACACACGTTCTCCTGAGATGGCGTGGCTGAACTTGCAGCCAGTAGATGAGAACTCCTGAAAACATCTAATCTTTATGGATGAACTGTGATCTTTTGTCTGAGCATCTAAATTGTAATCAAATTCTGCAAGCCCAGTCATGAGGGCAGCAGTGATTTGCCAGAATCTGAGAGCAGAACGGTCTTGTTTCAACTTGTCCATGACCAGGCGGTGTTAGTACAACTCAGTATCTCTTTGTGGCCATGTGGAAATGGGCACTGGGAATTCCTTAACCAGAGAATGTTCCTGATAGGAGAGTCTCTCCCTGCTTAAGCCTTCAGGGTTCATTATGCCAGATCGCAGTATAAACTCAGGTGAGAGTTAGGATCAGGAGGTAATGACTGCTTTCAATTCACTCTAGAATATTTACAGTAATGACTTATACTTGATAACATATGTCCCTAGTTACAAATGCTTGTTCTAGTGTTTCCTATGGAGTAGCAGAAGTAATAATTTACTGTATATCACATTTAATATGCAAATATGTTTTTTAATCCTCACAATCAGTCTGAGGATAGAAATTATTAGTCCAGACTTATAGGATCCTGACTCTTCATGTGTACAGCCAATAAGAGGAAAGGACATGTATTTATTGGATGAGTGATTATTATGGGTAAAGAGTTTTTCATTAGCTATTTGAAATATTCTTTGACATAATCCTCTAAGTTAGATGCTAATGTCTATTTACTGGGGCTTCTCTGGTAGCTCAGTTGGTAAAGAATCTGCCTGCAATGCAGGAGACCCTGGTTCGATTCCTCGGTCAGGAAGATCCCCTGGAGAAGGGTTAGGCTACCCACTCCAGTATTCTTGGGATTCCTTGGTGTCTTAGATGGTAAAGAACCCACCTGCAATGTGGAAGAGCTGGGTTCAATCCCTGGGTCAGGAAGATCCCCAGAAGGAGGAAATAGCAACCCACTCCAGTATTCTTGCCTGGAAAGTCCCACGGACAGAGGAGCCTGGTGGGGAAAGATAAGTCATTTGGTCCAGATTGCAAACAAGACTAGAACTCAGTTCTGATTTCACTTAAATCCTGCTGTTCTTTCCATTTTCAGTAGTCTTTCTTCATAATTATCTGTTTGAAGATCAATTTGAACCACTATTCAATTCATAATATATTTTAGAGCCTTTATTTGTAGCTTCTTATATTATTTGAAGGATGAAAGGGCAAATCAAAGCATAACAGACTGAAACACAGTCTAAATTTTCTGAGTCCTTATTGCCCTATATTTAATTCTGTCATCTTTCAGGGATTAATGAGATAATATATCAAAAGTGAAAGGCAAAGGCCTGGTGCATAGTAGATTGTTAAATGATTTTATTGTTTCTACATTGTTAAACAATTTTATTTATTTTTTACCCATAAGCTCAGAATATCTATATCTATATATACATATAGATATATACACATATACATACTTATATACCTATTTCTCTTATATAATATATAATTCATTAGTACTATAAAACTATAAAAGATAAAGATAAACATTTGAGCAATTTTGCATGGAGTTTTTAATAGATGCAAAGGATATAGACCAAATTCTTGCAAAGAATGCCTAACTGAATCAACACTTAAATGAGGAGACAAATCTCAATTCAATAAAGCCTAAAAATCTTAATATTACTAAAATTATAAAACTTTATTTTCATAATAAAAATTTCATTTGAAGCCATATAATATTTTTTTTATTCTTGGTGTTCAAATGACATTGGGTATAGTCAGGGGAAAGAACTTAAATGTATTTTGAAAATTAAAATGCTTGAGAATAACAGACCAAACTGTAGGTCTAAGTAAACTGTACTTAGGGAAAATATCCCTTGACAACTGTGAGAAACAGAGACAGAGATGGTTTGCAGTGCTGAGCAGTGGAAGGTCCACATCACCCTCCCGCGCTCTGGGATTTCAGCCAGTCCATCTGGCCATCTAACAGGAGGCTGAAAGACAGTGGGTAATCTCACAGGCCATATGCACGTAGATACCTAAGAACCACTGGAGCTCAGATAATGACATGGCTAAACCTAAATTTGGGTTTAACTTGCTTTTACTGAGCAGGATCCAAAGTTATTGTTTTGTCTGTTTTTTGCACATTCCTTGCTTTGTATTTTATTAACTTAGAAATAGGGTTGCAAAAATATACCGTTTTTATTAGAGACATGATTTGACTGACCTGTTTAACCAATATTATGCCTCTCTTCCCATGGAAAAAAAATTAAAACCTGGGAGAGAAAAATGCCGCTATTCTCTTTGTGCTGAGAGATATTAAGACGAATCACCAGGGGTTGACACTGGTATTGCAGCTGTGAATGAATGACGGGGTAATGTCTTTTAGCCAAGGCTGTCTTTAACTCACATGAATGTACAACTGTGGAAACAATGATATAACAAGCCTGCAGAGGGTGACTAAACCCAGGAGGGGTGAGGAGAGTCCAAACAGGTGAAAATAAAGATCTGGGAAGATGATCATCAAAATCAGGTGATGATGGAGTCCTCCCAAAATGTTCCTCTTATTGTCTGTTCCTATATAAGCATCCTTTTCTGTAAGAGGCCACCTCATTTATATAGTTCTCAGGGAAGAGACATGTAAGGTAGATCACAGCAGGGAGCATTCTGAAGGAATGATATTAATAGCATTCTGAACTGGGTGTCTGTTATTATTATTTGGCCATGCACCACATGGGACCTTCCAGGGACAGAACCCACATCCCCTGCATTGGGATTGTGGAGTCTTAACCACTGGAGCACTAGGGAAGTCACTTGGTCTCTTATTTAAATCACTAAATATTTATTTTCTCCATCTCCAATTTTGGGCTTCCCTGTGGCTCAGATGGTAAAGAATCCGCCTGCAATGTGGGATACCTGGGTTTGATCCTTGGGTTGGGAAGATCCCCTGGAGAAGGAAAAGTCTACCCACTCCAGCATTCTGGCCTAGAGAGTCCCATGGGCAGAGGAGTCTGGCGGGCTTACAAAGAACTGGACACGACTGAGCAACTTTCTTTTCATTGTCTCCAATTTCACATTGATCTCTAGACCTAGTAGATAAAAGTCCAAGATTATTAAGACGCTCCTTCTTAATTCAAGATGAGTGCAACATACATTACAAGATGAAGGAAAATTCTTTCACACACAAGAAAAGCAGGGAAATGTGTTTGAGATGACTGATATAATTATTCTGCAGAAATTTTACACCTACAGAGAGCAAGTTGGCGTGATTTCCCCTGCAGACTCCTTTCCCAGCTCAGCATCTTTGTTAACAATTTGTACAGGATTAAAAAGCATTAACTCCAATCCCCATCCTTAGTTTTCACTTATTAAGGACTTGATCTGACATTTAAAAGCAAATTAAAAGTCCAGTTAAGCTTTACATAAATGACGACTTCTATTTAATGTGTTTTTACAGAATAAAAATCAGAAGACTGTAAGGTTGTCTCTTAGTTCATATGGTGTTGCTTTAAATTCCATTTTTTTTCTGGTTTCTGATTTAAAAACTGGTAAATATGCCAGGGAAATGCCACATTTAATTCAACAATGTGTCATCAGATTGTTTGGAAGCAATTTTTTAATTCAATTGAAATCATTTGGGTAATACTAACTTTTAATATTCAAAATTGCTCTCGGATTATTCTCAATATCACATTTAATGGAAGATTACAAAAAGGGAACTCATGCTTTGGTCTGGAGATAGTTCTGAACATCTTACACACCAAATTCTCTCCATTAATTTATCAGTAGGCTATTCGGTTACACTAAGTAACAATTTATTTTGTATCTGTGGACACTGATACACAGAGTGATACTGGGAAATCAGAGCTTCCCTAATAGCTCAGTTGGTAAAGAATCTGCCTGCAATGCAGGAGACCCCAGTTTTATTCCTGGGTCAGAAAGATCCATTGGAGAAGTAATAGGCTTCCCACTCCAGTATTCTTGGGCTTCCCTGGTGGCTCAGTTGGTTAAGAATCTGCCTGCAATGCGGGAGACTTGGTTTCAATCCCTGGGTCGAGAAGATCTCCTGGAGGAGGGAAAGGCTACCCACTCCAGTATTCTGGCCTGGAGAATTCCATGGACTGTATAGGCCTTGGGGTGCAAAAGAGTCGGACACAACTGAGTGCCTTTCACTTTCACTGGGAAATAGTGGCTTATCAGTGTAGCAGTGGTGTCATAAGGGTTAGAAATGTATTTATGATACTGGTTCTAGACTCTGGATGCTGATTTCATATCATCAGAACAGAACAGGAACTCCTATTTACTTTAGGTGAGCAACTACAGTTAAGAGGACAATATATACTTCCATTCAACATAGAGGTGATCAAAAAAAGAACAATGGAAAATGGCACTGTGAAATTATGGTCACCAAGTTAGACCTAAACATGAAACAGGAGTCCAGATAGTAAAATTGCTAAACTAAGAGTCCTGTGGCTATTTTCCCTGAAAAGCTTGTGGTTGAGTCCCTGTAGGAATACATTTACTGATCCATTCAACAAATACTTACTGTGTGTATCAGTCAAAGCACAGTCAACAGACAGAAATTACATCAGGGACGTGAATAGAGAGAATTAAGTGTAAAGAATCATTAAGAGTATGGTTAAATGATAACATTTTACTGGAAAGGGTTAAAGCAAAATTTTGGGTACCATGGTAATAGCAACTATAGAAAGCAACCACCATCCTTAGGGGTGAAAGAACAAGGGGAAAGATTAGAATTAAAACTTAGAAATTTCAAGAATTTCCACAAAGCTGAAACATACTTCCCAGGAGGAGTTGTTGTGGGCCTGATGGTGGCATTGCTGAGCTTAAAGAATCACCCTGTGAGTCTGAGACTCAAACCTTTGAAGAAGGACCACCAAGCAGCGGTGTTGGTTTCTTGATCAGACACAATTTTGTCTGGAATGGATTGATGGTGAGTAAGGTATCCTATTACTCTATAGGTTGTCATGCTGGCATATGTGTGATGGACAAGGAAGGCAGAACAAGATCCAGAACAGATATGTATTGTGGTGAAGACCATGTCCCCCTCTGTAATGGGAGAGGTCCGGTATAACCAATCTGCCATCAAGGGACTATCTGGTACCCAGGGCTCTGGGCCATGTTAGGGTCTCAGTGTTCACTCCTGCTGTTGATGGGTAGGGTATTCTGCCCCAGTGGGAGCCAGGTCAGGCTTAGTGAGGGTCACATTATACATAGGCCACTGGAAAAGGACTGCGTGTCTGGGGAAAGCGAGTCATGGACAGCACAAAGCACATTATTTGTCTGTCTTATCCTGGAAAGCTTTCTCTGTAATAGTTGCCCTAATTCTTTACCATCCAGCCAGCTCAGGAGTTACTGCCTCTAAATCCCTGCAGGTGTGTACTTATGACTATTTATTTCCAGACAGGTGGGAAAGCAAATAGAGGCACTCAAAGATCCGCCCCCACCCACTCCCAAAAGAGTCCCTGTCAGTGTTCTCTGTAAGTGGGGTTTTAATGATACAGATATCCATTCTTCTTTAGTGCCACCATTTGGAAACCAGGCCTATTATTTTACCTCCTCTATTAAACGGTCGTAATGAATTCACCCAAAGGGATATAAGTGTCAGTTGAGGGAGGGATTCAATGAAGCAGGTGTTGGTGCCAAAAAGCCAGAGGCTTGTGCTCATGCAACCTGCATGGGACTTCTGGACCTGCTCAAGTCTGTGTGGGATGTCACAGCTGGCCTTCCTTTCAGGACTATCTCAACATGCTCAATGAGTTGGTTCATGCCTACATTTGTTTGTGGTTTATCTCTAACACCTCACATATGTCATACTAAGGCCTTTGTTGATATACTGTAGCTGTGAATGGCTGTCAATGGGCTTGGTGGGTCAGATAACATTCTAGTCAGTTGACGTCACCTGATTAAGTGCTCCATTTCTACGAGGACCAAAAAGCAGGGTAGAAGCTGTTTCTCAAAAAGAATGGTTACCTGGAGAAGTGAGCCAAGATTTGATCACTTGTCCCAGACATCTGATTCTTTTATAGCTGTTTGTGAGAGGGTCCAAACTGCACTCTTATCAACCATGCATTCTGAATGTCTTGGAATTTGCTATGTCTTTTGGTCCAGGTGCATTTACTGCCCTTTAGACTTACTGCAAAATTTACCCTGCTCTGCTTTTCACTTCAGATTGGAAGATTTATGAGTTACTTGATAGAGGTGTCAAGCTGGCATATTTGAACATGGAATATGCTGCCTCCCCAGTTCAAAAAAGTACATGAAGCATCGTTCTTCCTTCCTGTGGTTAGTAGTGCAAGATGGTACAGCTTGCCTTTTACTTTAGAAGGGATATCTTAACATGCTTTAGACCACAGCATTGAGGTGGCTCCTGACTAAATTTTTATGTGGTTTATCTCTAACACTTCAAATACATTATATGAAGGTGTTGAAAATATTTATTACATCAGCTAATGGGATCCAAGTGGCATATTTTGATTATGGAGAGATCCAGTGAAATATTGGGTGAAATCAAGGTGGTCAAGGTCTCTTTTATGTTAAAGTATAGCATGTGAATGCATTCCCTCCTAGTGTCAGATTGTGAAGGGTGAAGTAAACTGCTTCTGGTCTTTCTTGAATGTATGTGCAGAGGGATAAACATTTTTTTTCTAGGTCATATTTGCATGATAGATTCCAGAGTCTGTGTTGATTTGCTCTGGAACATATGCCACATCTGGGATATTGTTGCTGGTTAGTCACTAAGTCCTGTCTGACTATTCTACGAGCCCATGGACTATAGCCCACCAGGATCCTTTGTCCACGGGATTTCCCAGGAAAGAACACTAACTGAAGTGGATTGCTATTTCCTTCTCCAGGTGATCTTTCTGACCCAGGGATTGAACCGTATTTCTTGCATTGTAGATGGATTCTTTACCACTGCAGACACCAGGGAAGTCTTACATCTGGGATACCAAATGCAACTGGAGTCAGCAATTGACAAATTTTATGATACTCCACTGTCACTCTCCAAAACCTGCCCACCTTCTGCGTGAGCAAAACAAGGGAGTTAAATGAGAATGAGGTGGATATCACTATGTTTGCGTATTCAAGACTTTGATGATGGCATTAATTTTCATTTTTCCAGGAATATGAATATTTTTGGCTGAATACACTAGTAAAGAGGGGACATTTCTAGGAAGTTCCATTTTGGTGTTTATTTTTGTTGTTGTTCAGTCACTCAGTCCTGTCTGATTCTTTGAGACCCCATGGACTGCAGCACACCAGGCTTGGCTGTCCTTCACTATCTCCTGGAGTTTGCTCAGTCTCATGTCCATTGAGTCAGTGATACCATCCAACCATCTTATTCTCTGTCACTCTACTTCTTCTCCTGCCCTCAGTCTTTCCCATCATCAGAGTGTTTTCCAGTGATGGGCTCTTTGCATCAGGTGACCCAAGTATTGGAGCTTCAGCTTCAGCATCAGCCCTTCCAATCAATAATCACGGTTGATTTCCTTTAGGATTGACTGGTTTGATCTTGCAGTCCAAGGACTCTCAAGAGTCTTCTCCAGTACCATAACTGGAAAGCATCAATTCTTTGGTGCTCAGCCTTCTTTATGGTCCATCTCACATCCATAGATGACTACTGGAAAATCCATAGGCTTTATTATACAGACTTTTGTCAGTACAGTGATGTCTCTGCTTTTTAATGTAGTGTCTAGGTTGGTCATAGCTTTTCCTCCAAGGAACAAGTTTCTTTTAATTTCATGGCTGTAGTCACCATCTGCAGTGATTTTGGAGCCCAAGAAAATAAAGTCTCACACTGTTTTCATTGTTTCTCCATCTATTTGCCATGAAGTGATGGGACCAGATGCCATGATCTTCATTTTTTTGAATGTTGAGTTTTAAGCCAGGTTTTCCCCTCTCCTCTTTCACTTTCTTCAAGAGGATATTTAGTCTTCTTCACTTTCTGCCATAAGGGTGGTGTCATCTGCATATTTGAGGTTATTGATATTTCTCCAGGCAATCTTGATTACAGCTTGAGCTTCATCCAGCCAAGCATTTCACATGATGTATTCTGCATATAAATTAAATAAGCAGGGTGACAATACAGAGTCTTGAAGAACTCCTTTCCCAATTTTGAACCAGTTCATTGTTTCATGTCTGGTTCTAGCTGTTGCTTCTTGACCTGCACACAGCTTTCTCAGAGGCAGGTAAAATGGTCTGGTATTCCCATTTCTTGAAGAATTTTTCACAGTTTGTTGTGATACACACAAAGTTTTTAGTGTAGTCAATGAAGCAGAAGCAGATTTTTTCTGAAATTCTCTTGCCTTTTCTATGATCTGAAGGATGTTAGCAATTTGATGAGTTTCTACCATAGCGATCTTTATTCTTGTAACAAATTCATTAATGAACATGAGAAATTCACTTTTTGAGTGCTGTGTTGACTGTCCAGATGCTTTTCAAGACAGAAGAACTCATTTCCTGAGCTGCTGGAAATGTCAGCTGCAGACAGTTCACAGCTCTGTCCTTTTCCAAAAATTTCCATCAGCGGTAAAAGCTTTAGGTAAACTTGCATCTACTCCCCACCATCTTCCCACATTCAATGATGAGTAAAAACAGGATGCAAAATGGTACAAAGGTCAAACTCCCTTGCCGTGATCTGGGACATTTGTGAACAGTCATTCCATCTTGGAGCTTCATTAGAATCAACTTTGAGGTGCTGCAACCACACTGCCCCCAGAATTCTTTTCCTGCCTAATTCTGCTGCCTTCACTCCCTCCAAGAATTAGTCCACAGAGCGCTCACAAGAAGTTCCTCGTGAGTGAGGATCTCAAATCTAAGCACCTAGGGACTTGAGAAATCTCAGCTGGAATCTTAGGAATCAGATTTTGTAGTTGGTAATTGGCAGTCTGAGCAGCAAGGAAGACCTCAGCACTTGTGATGAGGATGGATATCGCCACACAGGCAGTTCAGGATTTCTCCAGTGGAGAACTAGGAAAAGGCACCAGTGCAGGGCACCATGTGGCACATGCAATCTCTCAAGTGTTTGCGAAGTACAGGAGAAATAGCCATTATAAAGACTATAACATTAAATATCTCTGGCCCAGGGTCAATAAATGTATTGGAGAAAGACAATGAAAGGATAAGTATGATTAACTATCAATTTAATGCAAAGTATAAAACCTGAAGGCTCTTTTGGGAAGCCTATACAGAAATTTTCATCCACTGCAGTCTGAAAGCAGAAAAAAAAGCTGAGAGGCATCAGGTCTAAAACTTAATCATAAGCATAATAACAACCAAAAAGATGTTGAGCCATCAACTTCAGCAAATCTATTACATCGAAGCCAAGATCCTGATTGAAACGAGGTAGGTCTCTGTGCCTTGGAAAGGAACATTTGGCTAGAAGCACATGAAAATATTAAATCCCTGAATTCACTGAGATCTTCCTAAAATCTTTGCTGAGGTGGTCACCCCTCCCCCATTTATGGAAGACAATCCAAAAATCCCTGCCTTGTGGGGCCTCTATGCTGTCTCAGGATTTCCCCTACTTCCCCTGCTAATTACCAGAGCCATTGCTAAGTCACAATGTATACATACCTATGTGGCAAAGTGCTAAGTCTTATAATAGAGGGAAGAGAAAATTAATATCCTGAAGGGACTGCAGGGTTCAGCCAACATATCCTGGAAGGAACCATAGCATATACAGGTGCCCTGATTCTGAACATCCTAGATTTGAAGAAGCAGCACAGAAGGTTGGATGAGGGAGATGTTACTGATATGGAGGCAATTGCCTATGATACAGGATTTACCACTCTAGGACAGACCTTGGGAGTTGGTGCTAGCATATTTCTGGGATGGAAATCCTCAAAGACTGGAGAAAGCAAAGATCTATGCTAATAGAATTAGAAATACCAGAATTGCCACAACAAGAATGGAAATCAAAAGGCTGGTTGAAGTGGACATTCTCCAGTGCTAAACCCCTGCAAGCTGACTATATAATACAGGAAGGCTCAGACAACTTGCTCACCTAAGTGATAGGATGCATCGCAGAGGGGCATGGGCATCACGGGGAACTCAAGGGAGCTGCTGTCTGTAGGCCAGGTCTGACTGTAGGATGGAGAGAAATGCTACCCTGGGTAGCAAAAGGAGGGTAGGCCCTGAACACTAGAGTCCAGGTGGTGGTTCTTATCTTTCAGAAGCAAGGTGAACACAAGTGCACAATCATCGTAATAAACAGTGAGCACAGAGTGCCATCTGAGAAAGAGCCAGTTTACATAAAGCTGTGGGGGCGTTTAATAAAATACAGTAATCTCAGAAGCAAATGTCAATCTAAAATTGGCACTTGCCATCTTCCTCTACAAGGATTAAAGCATGTACTGCTGCAGTTGCTGGTTTTCAAGACCTCTTGAAAGGAGTTCAGGACAGAGAACAGAAATGAGGCATTCAGTGCTTGGGGAAAAGCTGGCAGAGCAGGTCTTCAGATAGACATTTTCAGGAGATAATTTTACAAGCCTAATTCTTGCATCCCCTCTTACTGACAAAAGCACTAAAATTCTGACAACTGCTACTCGTGACTAGCAGAAACCTTGTAAAAACAAGCAAACAAACATGTTCTTGATTCTATATCCTCCCCCTTCACCAAAATCATATATATACTGACCTTCCCCTAAGCCTCTTCGGAGCAGCTTCTCAGGGAAGTCTGAAATGCTGTCTCCTGGACCACAGTCCTCATTTTGTCCCAAATAAAACTTAACTCACATGTTATGCTTTTTTTTGTTTGTTTTTTAAGTTGGCGTAAGATAGATGGGAACCTAGCAAGGACATTGTTTAATCTGCATAAACCAAAGGAAGAAAGGATGCAAGTTTACGGGGCTAAGTCAACTGCCCAATCAAACATTACAATCCCATGACCTGTTTCTGAATTTGACCCAGTTTTCAGATGTAGAAGCCATACCTGAAGGAGATTCTGGGATTACAGAAGGAAAAACCCTGAAAATTCATGGCCATGGCATATCATAATTATTCCTTCTTTCCTTTTCTCTCAAAGACCTACAGCCCTGTGCTCAAGTTATCACACTTTAATGAAAAGATACTGTTAGCTATTTGGAGCACTATTAAATACTGAATTTGATTTAATACTTATCTTCAGAGACTTATCTGAATTTTGTCATCCTATTTCTCCTGTTAAAGTAGGAAGTACGTTGGCAACATATACTCAATGGAATATTGGCTCAGGCTCCGTTCACCATGGACTATGTGTCTACTCCCTCATCCAATGATCGTTCTCTTGGTTTCCCAATATAATTAGCAGGGATATATTTTGCATTTGCCAGAAATAAACATTGGTTTTTTGACCTGTGAAGTAATAGCTACCATAGAAGCCAAACATAGAAACTTCTGATCACACCACCACCAGACCTTATCCCCAAATTAAGACAGTGTATCAAACACAGCATTGAATCATTAAGAAATGACAGGGATTTGCCATCATATCTTCATTGGCAACATATAATTAAACAACTATCTTCATTTAATTCATCATTTAGCCCCCAGGTAAATCCCATAGATCTTAGAGGGTAAAGGTCAGCTACCACAAACCTACCCATTTGTAGCTGCTGTGCCAGTTAAAATGTCTTTGCTAGAACAGGTTAACACAGCTTCAGCTTTATTTACGTATCTTTTATGTATTTACATTTTTATTATTTTTGAATTCCTATTTATATTTTGTTGAAGTATATTTGATTTATAATATTGTGTTAATTTCTACTGTAGAGCAAAGTGACTCAGTTATACATATGTGTATACATTCTTTTGTATGTTCTTTTTCATTATGGTTTATCACAGGATGTTGTATAGAGTTCTCTGTGCTATACAGTAGG
Organism: Bos taurus; assembly: GCF_002263795.3. Classification (NCBI taxonomy): domain Eukaryota; kingdom Metazoa; phylum Chordata; class Mammalia; order Artiodactyla; family Bovidae; genus Bos; species Bos taurus. The sequence continues at coordinate 10,936,799 of NC_037336.1, forward strand.
ACCTTGTTATTTACCCATTCTATATATAATAGCTTACTGTCTACAGCTTCAGTTTTAAATATGGCAGTTATATTAGCACAGTGGTTCTCAGTTGGAGTGGGTGCCATTTTTATTGTCATGACTGGGGTGGAGCTATGGTAGGTAGAAACTAGCGATACTGTTAACATCATTTAATGTACAAGACAGACATCCACAACAAATATGGAATATCTGGTCCAAAATTTCAGTAATGTCAATACTGGAAATCCAGACTTAATGAGTGCATTTTATCCCCATCTCTTTATCAGGAGGGAAGCTCAGGAGCAGTCACATTCACAAGGAATGGGAAAGAACACACACTTACACCCACAGTCCTGCCTTTGTTGCTTCTACTATCCTCTGTCATGATATAATTCAAGGGCACTTCAACCATCTGGATCTGGACATCCCACTGAATATCATGCGAGTTTATTATGTTGATGACTTCATGTCAATGAGGACAGATAAACCAGAACCAGCACGTATTCTGAAGGTTTTGATAAAACTCTGTGCTGCAGAGGGTTGGAGATAGTCTTCAGGGTCAGAAGTCCATATAGTCAGTGCTACTGGTTTGTGTCATGCAGAGAAATCCCCCTACAAACTGAAGAACATATTGTTGAATTTCGCACTTTCCATATCTAAGACAATTAAACAACGTGCAATAGGTTTCCTTGGGTTCTCAAATTCTGGAGGGAGCATACTTCTCCTTTAGGACTAGTGCTCAGATTGGTTTACTGAGTGACATGGAAGGCTTACAGCTTTTAGTGAGCCCAGAGGAGGAAAGAGGTCCAGAAAATACTGGCTGTAGTCAAAAGATTGCTGTCACTTGGACCACAGGACTCAGCAGACCCCAGGCTATTCAAGCTAACTGTGGTGGGAGAGATTCCATGTGGAGTTTATGGCAAGTCCCCAACAGTAGGATCATTACATAGACCTCTAGAGTTGTAGATCAGGGCCATGTCATCTCTAGCATAAAATTTCAAGCCATTCAAAAATCTGCTCCTAGTATGCTGTTGCATCATGACAGAAACAGAGTGCCTGACATGGGACCAGAGACCCTGGGTCCATAGCTACACATTATGAGTTGGGTTCTGCAGGGTGGTGTGTGTCTAGAAGCAGTCATAAAGCAGGAGCATTTTATCTAGTACTGGGCATAAATAAGACAAGAGGGTACAGAATGTGAAGATCACACATTAATGTTAATATCCCATATTAACATGTCAAAGACACTTAATCTCTAAAAAGAGAGAAAGACTCAGTCTGCTGTCACCACACAACCTCTGTCACCCTGGTGTTAGCACAACAGGAGCATGAAGAAAGTGCCCTGGTACAAGCACAGAGGCTCCTCCGCCTTGTGGACTCTCACACTGAAGCTGACACTGCAGCTACTGATGCTAGACCAATAGCACTGTCTATCTCTGGGCTCCTGAGGTGAGCCTTTTCCCTTAAGGACTCTGACTAGCCTGGTGGAAAGTTGATGACATTGAACCCCCTTTACCGTCAACATACAGCAATTCATCTTGGCTAAGATTGGCAGGTATATTAGGTATCTGCCTGCCTATCCAGCCTGCAAAGTGCAGATCTCACTGAGATTACAGTGTTTGGTCTAACAATGTGGGAAACCACTTAAAGTTGCATGAGACCACAGGACCCACTGTGTATCAAGGAGGTTGGCCACGGGCAAATGGCCATGGGGTCCTCTGGCTCCATAGCAAGGTGCACCAGGCAAAAGCTGCTGGCCTGATAGAGTGATGGCTTTTGAAAGTGTGGCTAAGATTCCAGCGTGGTGATGATAACCTGCAACAATGGGTCTTCACCCTCCCAGAGGGAGAACTCACTCTAAATCATGCTGTGTCTCTCATGTGGAGAATATGTGGGTCTGAAACTCAAGGGGTGAGACGGGCTCACATTTGCTGTTACTCTCAGTAACCAAGCTGGGGACTCTGTGCTTCCTAACCGTGCAACCCTGAGCACTGATGACACAGGGATGCTGGAGCTCAGAGGAAGAAAAATTCTACCACAAGAACACAGTGAGACTCATTTTAAACCATAAGCTAGTACAGCCACCTGGTTGCTTCAGTTTCATTGGGTCAGTAAGCTAGCAGTCAAGGCAAGGAGTCACCGTCAAGTTGGGAGTAGTAGACATTGATAGGATGGAATAAGGCTTCTGTTTCAGGATAAAGTGACTGAATGATGTGTTTGACATGGAGTATCTCACTGGCAACAAAGTTGGCAATCCCCTAACCAGTTTTGGTGGCAAATGGAAAAATGCAACAACTAGAATCTTCTTAGGGCACACTGGATAAGGGCCCAGATCCCTCAGGAAGGAGGCTTGGAACATGCTACCATGTTGCTTAGCAGCTGCTGCTGCTGCTAAGTCACTTCAGTCGTGTCCGACTCTGTGTGACCCCATAGACGGCAGCCCACCAGGCTCTCCCGTCCCTGGGATTCTCCAGGCAAGAACACTGGAGTGGGTTGCCATGTATCGGCAAAAGTTGAACAGAACCTAGAAATAGGTAATAAAAAGGTAAATGATGAACATCAGTTGTAACCCTAAGATCACTGTGACAGAAGAGACTGTAGTATGTTCTACTAACTTTTTTTTGAAGTTTCTACTGAAAGAGACCATTTAGAATACTGAGAATCCTTGCTTTCAGGTAGAGGAAGCATAGCATTTGAAATAAGGAGTTTGAGTACCATGACAGTCGACTCCAGTGGAGGCTGGAGTGTACTGTCTAGATTCCCCCTGGATGTGGGAGCTCACTCCCCTTTCTTCTGGGACTGTCAGCTGCTGAGTCTTCACAGGTGTGTTCCTTTAGGAGAACTGCCTTTGCCTTCACCCAAGGTTATGTCTTCTGGAAGCAGCCTTCATCCAATCACTGATCAATGCAAATAGGAAGTTCTTCTCTTCCCTTGACTTGAGACATATTTGAAGGTAAACCTAGCTGCATGGTATCAACTATTCTGTATTTCAAGCTCTCCCTGTGCCAGATTTTGCTTTTTTTGATCACTGTAGATGCTCCAAATGGCACTTCCCAGTAAATCCTCTGCAAGCAAATCTCAGAGCTTCACAGTCTGTTTCCTAGGGAAGCTGAGCTGTGGAGGCCACTAATTTCACAGAGCTTAGATTTGGTTTCAGTACTAAGGGGACTTATGGATAATAAACATGTGAACAAACAACCAAATAAAATAATTTCAGAAGATGATAAAATATCATAAAAGGGTACTTAAACATAATAGCTGATGGTGGAAATAGAATAGTCGATGGTAGAGGGGGAAGTGATCTAACATGAAGAGCTGAATATTTGTGCTGAAACCTCATAGGGGCTTACCAGGTGGTGCTAGTGGTAATGAACCCACTTGTCAATGCAGAAGACATGAGACACGAGTTTGGTCCCTGCATCAGGAAGATCCCCTGGAGGAGGGCATGGCAGCCCACTCCAGTATTCTTGCCTAGAGAATCCCATGAACAGAGGAAACTGGCAGGCTATAGTTCATAGGGTCACAGTTGGACACGACTGAAGCCACTTAGCAAACAAGCACACACTAAAATCTCATGGTGGCATGGAAGCAGGAGAAAGGTAATCTTTGAACACCAGCAACAGCTGAGTTTGTTTGGGGACCAGAGAACGAGAGGAGAGGATGCGAGGACATTATAATAGTAGGAGGACCTTTGTGGATGGTGGTTGGTGTGTTTGGTTTTTACTCAATTTTTAGTGAAACCAATACAAGATTTTTAAGCAGAAGAGTGGTATGATATGAATTACTCCTAAAAAGGATCATGTCAGTCATCTTGGTAAAAGGGACTTTTTCCTATCTAAACTGTTACTCTTATCTCTCCACACCTTTTCCAACTTTTCATATCCCTCTTTCTCTGCATTATATTTCTTGCATTAATCAGTAATATAAAGTAAGCTACTTCTTTTTTTTTTTTGACAGATCTAACTTATGGATGTGATAAGACACAACTCTATTTTTGTTTTTATTGATGAGATTTGTGTGGCACTTTTTGCTTGTCCTGGATAAATATGATTCACTCACAGGTAATGGACCAAATCCCTTGGACTGCAAGGAGATCAAATCAGTCAATCCTAAAGAAAATCAATCCTTAATAGTCACTGGAAGGATTGATTTTTTTTTTGTTTGTTTGTTTCTTTAGGTAGATATATTCCTAAGTATTTTATTCTTTCCATTGCAATGGTGAATGGAATTGTTTCCTTAATTTCTCTTTCTGTTTTCTCATTATTAGTGTATAGGAATGCAAGGGATTTCTGTGTGTTGATTTTATATCCTGCAACTTTATTATAATCATTGATTAGTTCTAGTAATTTTCTGGTGGAGTCTTTAGGGTTTTCTATGTAGAGGATCATGTCATCTGCAAACAGTGAGAGTTTTACTTCTTCTTTTCCAATTTGGATTCCTTTTATTTCTTTTTCTGCTCTGATTGCTGTGGCCAAAACTTCCAAAACTATGTTGAATAGTAATTGTGAAAGTGGGCACCCTTGTCTTGTTCCTGACTTTAGAGGAAATGTTTTCAATTTTTCACTATTGAGGATAATGTTTGCTGTGGGTTTGTCATATATAGCTTTTATTATGTTGAGGTATGTTCCTTCTATTCCTGCTTTCTGGAGACTTTTTATCATAAATGGATGTTGAATTTTTTTTTTTTTTATGTACCATGAGGTACTTTAGTTATTTTCAGTATTCATCCCACTTGCATAATATCTAAGACAGAACTACGTCATACCATATTCTTTTTTTTTTTCTGAAAAATTTCACAATATAATGTTGATAGTTTACCATGAAGAAATTAAGAAAAGAGAATAGTTTCTAATGTTTATCCATGTATTGACTGTTCGTAGTGCTCTTTACTCCTTCCTGTATTTCCCAGTTTTGTTTTGATATTATCATCATTCATAAAGGACTTTATCATTTTTTATAGCTCGTGCATGCTTCCTTAGCTTTCATTTCTCTGAAGGTGTTTTCACCCCCATTTCAAAAGATACTTTCAATGAATATCTATTACAGAATTGACAGCTTTAATTTTTCAGCACTTTATTATTTTTTTTATTTGATAAATTTAACGCCTTTTATTGCCATACCTCATTTTACTGTGCTTTGCTTTAGTGAGCTTTATAGATACATGTTTTTGTTTTTTTTTTTTTCTTGTTAATTTTCTGTTTAGTTGATCTATCCATAAGTGTGAGTGGGGTATTAAAGTCTCCCACTATTATTGTGTTATTGTTAATTTCTCCTTTCATACTTGTTAGGATTTGTCTTACATACTGTGGTGCTCCCATGTTGGGTGGATATATATTTATAATTGTTATATCTTCTTCTTGGATTGATCCTTTGATCATTATGTAGTGACCTTCTTTGTCTCTTTTCACAGCCTTTGTTTTAAAGTCTAATTTATCTGATACGAGTATTGCGACTCCTGCTTTCTTTTGGTCCCAATTTGCATGGAAAATCTTTTTCCAGCCCTTCACTTTCAGTCTGTATGTGTCCCCTGTTTTGAGGTAGGTCTCTTGTAGACAACATATGTAGGGGTCTTGTTTTTGTATCCATTCAGCCAGTCTTTCTCTTTTGGTTGGGACATTCAACCCATTTACGTTTAAGGTAATTACTAATAAGTATGATCCCGTTGCCATTTACTTTATTGTTTTGGGTTCGAGTTTATACACCATTTTTGTGTTTCCTGTCTAGAGAATATCCTTTAGTATTTGTTGGAGAGCTGGTTTGGTGGTGCAGAATTCTCTCAGCTTTTGCTTGTCTGAAAAGCTTTTGATTTCTCCTTCATATTTGAATGAGATCCTTGCTGGGTACAATAATCTGGGCTGTAAGTTATTTTCTTTCATCATTTTAAGTATGTCTTGCCATTCCCTCCTGGCTTGAAGAGTTTCTATTGAAAGATCAGCTGTTATCCTTATGGGAATTCCCTTGTGTGTTATTTGTTGTTTTTCCCTTGCTGCTTTTAATATTTGTTCTTTGTGTTTGATCTTTGTTAATTTGATTAATATGTGTCTTGGGGTGTTTCTCCTTGGGTTTATCCTGTTTGGGACCCTCTGGGTTTCTTGGACTTGGGTGATTATTTCCTTCCCCATTTTAGGGAAGTTTTCAACTATTATCTCCTCAAATATTTTCTCATGGTCTTTCTTTTTGTCTTCTTCTTCTGGAACCCCTATGATTCGAATGTTGTAGCGTTTAATATTGTCCTGGAGGTCTCTGAGATTGTCCTCATTTCTTTTAATTCGTTTTTCTTTTATCCTCTCTGATTCATTTATTTCTACCATTCTATCTTCTAATTCACTAATCCTATCTTCTGCCTCTGTTATTCTACTATTTGTTGGCTCCAGAGTGTTTTTAATTTCATTTATTGCATTATTCATTATATATTGACTCTTTTTTATTTCTTCTAGGTCCTTGTTAAACCTTTCTTGCATCTTCTCAATCCTTGTCTCCAGGCTATTTATCTGTGATTCCATTTTAATTTCAAGATTTTGGATCAATTTCACTATCATTATTTGGAATTCTTTATCAGGTAGATTCCCTATCTCTTCCTCTTTTGTTTGGTTTGGTGGGCATTTATCCTGTTCCTTTATCTGCTGGGTATTCCTCTGTCTCTTCATCTTGTTTAAATTGCTGAGTTTGGGAGTCCTTTCTGTATTCTGGCAGTTTGTGGAGTTCTCTTTATTGTGGCGTTTCCTCGCTGTGTGTGGGTATGTAGAGGTGGCTTGTCAAGGTTTCCTGGTTAGGGAAGCTTGTGTCGGTGTTCTGGTGGGTGGAGCTGTATTTCTTCTCTTTGTTCAGTCGCGCTATGGGGAGGGAGGGAGGGATGCTGCAAACAAATGACACTGGCGTGCGCTCGCAGTGCCTCAGCCACACTGGGTCTGCCCCCGCTCACGGCGCGTGTAGCCTCCCTGCCCACACTGCTCAGGCTCTAGGTTGTTCCGCCGGGAACAATCCGAGGCTGGCCCTGGGTTGCATGCACCTCCCAGGTCCAAGCCGCTCAGGTTCAGGCACTCAGGTAGTCCTCAGAGGCGCAGACTCAGTTGGGGCTGCGTTTTGTGCTCTTCCCAGGTCCGAGCAGCTCAGGTGATGAGGTGTTTGGCGAGCGCCAATGCTGCGACTTATCGCCTCCCCGCCACTTGGTTATCTGGGTGTAAAACCGGCGCACCTTCTCAGGCAGATGTTGACCATCCAGACCCCCAAGAAGTTTTAGTTAGCAAAGAAGCCAGTTTTATAGATAATGTCTCTCTGGGGCTGCGATTACCCCCTTCCGGCTCTGGCTGCCTGTCACCGGAGGGGGAAGGTTTGCAGCCGGCTACCTCTGTTTAATCCTTTGTTCCGTGCGCGGGCTGGCGGTGTCTTAAGTTAGGGCTGGCTTTTCGCATGGTAGATATCCCACAGTCTGGTTTGCTAGCCCAAATTATTTTGCTCAGATAGTGCTCAGGGTATTCAGGCCAGATTCTTACTCTCAGCGATGCAGCCCGCGCCGCGCCTCCCTGCCCAACCCCCGCTTGCTAATGGCGGATGCAGGCGTCTGCGCTGCTTCTCCGCTGGAGGAGTTACCGTAGGGCTCGCAATCTGCGAGTTTTAATTGTTTATTTATTTTTTCTCCCTGTTATGTTGTCCTCTGTGCTTCCAAAGCTCGGCACAGATTCGGCAGTGAGAAGGTTTCCTGGTGTTTGGAAACTTCTCTCTTTTTAAGACTCCCTTCCCGGGACGGAACTCCATCCCTCCCTCTTTTGTCTCTTTTATTGTCTTTAATTTTTTTTCCTACCTCCTTTCGAGGAGTTGGGTTGCTTTTCTGGGTGTCTGGTGTCCTCTGCCGGCATTCAGAAGTTGTTTTGTGGAATTTACTCAACGTTTAAATGCTCTTTTGATGAATTTGTGGGGGAGAAAGTGTTTTCCCCGTCCTACTCCTCCGCCATCTTGGCGCCTTCCCCCGTAAGCTACTTCTTTATCTAGTATATGATCTACCTCCCTACTAGAATGTAAGCTCCTTTGACCAAAGAGAGTACTTACTGCTATCACATAGCACATTCAAGATAAATACATATTAAATGGAAGAATAAAAGTAAAAGTTACTGTTATATAGATTATAGGCTAGGGTGAAGGAGGGGCAGAGAGAAAGTCTAGAGCAGCAGTCCAGATGAGAGATGGTAGTTAAAGCTTTAGTGGTGCAGAAAAAGAAAACATGGCTCATTTCAGTTATGTTTGAGAGTATAGTACTCGGTGATAAATTGGATGTTGGAATGACATCTGAGAGAGGGAAATCAAGGATGATTTCAGCCAGAGCAACTAAACAGCTGTTGGCATCATTCACAGAGATGGGAGAGATCAGAGGAGGAGAAGGCTTGTAGATAGCAGATGTGGCTGGAGAAGCTATCTCTATTAAAAATTCAGGGAGGTGGCACCTTCATTTCTGTGCTCAGAGTAGACTGGGAATTAAGTCCTTACAAGACTTAAGGGAATGAACTTGAGCATGAAGAATTTCTTAAGAAGAATTTATAAGTCCTCATTCTTTAATGGTCTTCTTGGTTATTAAAAATGTTGGAACATTGGGTAAGAGGGTAAGAGAAGTGAGGATCTTTAATTACAATTGTTTAATGGAAAGGTGTATATACAATGAAATGACCACTGGTTACTATTTCTGTGACCTTATTGGATTTCTGAGCTGCACTGATTGATGGATACCTGTTAATAGTCCAGTCTCTGTCTTTTGTGGCAGTGTAATGGATTTACACACAAGCATGTTAGTCCCTTAAGCAGTAAAAGTCCTGGACTTTTGTTATACTGCTTTGGACATGCAGGTGTAGCATGAATCATAATCAAACTATCACAATCACATTATCAATGATATTGAATGCATCTGATAGATCTACATGTAATAGAAATGGAATGGCATCCACTGGGGACCACTAGAAAGAGTGTCACAATGATTGAACTGCAAGATTCTCCTTTCCAAACTGGAGAAGAACTTTTTCTAGTTTATGTCATGAAACATAACAGTATTCTCCAAGATGCTGCAAAGTGATTGTTCAGACAGCCTCAGCAACAGCAAAACACTCTCTTTTTCTCTTTTGTACAGATTCTCAACTTTGCCTGCATATTAGAGTCACCTAGGGAGCCTTTAAGAATCCTGATGCCTGTGTCACGTTATTATCCAAGTAAATCAGAATCTCTGGGTGTCACACCCTGACATCAGAATTCCTAAAAATCCCTAGGTGATTGTAAGGTGTAGTTAACACTGATAACCACCGCTTTGAGATTCTTGAAGCACACTAGTAAATAAACAACCTGGTATATGTATACCTATGTCTGATTCATGTTGAGTTTTGACAGAAAACAAAAAAAATTCTGTAAAGCAATCATCCGTCAATAAAAAAATAAATTAAAAAAAAAAACACCTGAGAAGTAGGGCAATAAAAATACTCATTTTGGGGGGTTTAATATATAATTTACAAAGTAAAATTCCTCACAGTTATGAATCATTTATATTATTTCAAGGATCACTACTATAATATGGATATATTCTGAAAATATTTCTGTAGATAGTTTAGAGATAACCTGCACTTTCTATGACAAAATTATGCAAATCTGAAGGATTAAAAGATAGCATCTCACCATTTTTCCCATTTGCATATCCTTTTTTATTAATGGGGTGAACATCTGTGCATATGTTTATTTAAAAGTCAGAAAGCTTTCAGGATTGCTGCTTATGGTTGTGAATAATTCAAACAAAGGATTAGGGGAAGAAGCTCCACAAAAAACAGGAAAAGAAAGGCAGTGTCCTGGGCCTGGTCATTGGAATCAGAGTCCCGGGACTTCACTGCTATCAGCATGCATGGCATCATGTGAAAATTACAAGGATGGTAGCACAGAGACCTTTAATCATGTTCACCTACGTAGCCTCAAAACTCAGCCAGGTGTGTGTCAGAGCCTCAAAAATCATTTATTAAATAAAGGATTAAGGTGTTGGCCTTTATCCTTCTAAGGCCTTTCTCCTTGACTGCTGGATGGTTCTCCTCTTTACACAGCTTTCTTTCAGTGTGTGTTTGTGTCTCAATCTCCTACCCTTTTTTATTTTTTTTTTAATTTATTATTGTTATTATTATTATTTTACTTTACAATATTGTATTGGTTTTGCCATACATCAACATGCATCTGCCACGGGTGTACACATGTTCCCCATCCTGAAGCCCCCTTCCACCTCCCTCCCCATACCATCCCTCTGGGTCATCCCAGTGTTGAATCTGGACTGGCGATTCGTTTCTTATATGATATTATACATGTTTTAACGCCATTCTCCCAAATCATCACCCCCTCCCTCTCCCACAGAGTCCAAAAGAATGCTCTATACATCTGTGTCTCTTTTGCTGTCTTGCATACAGGGTTGTCGTTATCATCTTTCTAAATTCCATATATATGCATTAGTATTGGTGTTTTTATTTCTGGCTTACTTCATTCCGTATAATAGGCTCCAGTTTCATCCACCTCATTAGAATGGATTCAAATGTATTTTTTTAATGGCTGAGTAATACTCCATTGTGTATATGTACCACGGCTTTCTTATCCATTCATCTGCTGATAGACATCTAGATTGCTTCCATGTCCTGGCTATTATAAACAGTGCAGCTATGAACACTGGGGTACACGTGTCTCTTTCAATTCTGGTTTCCTTGGTGTGTATGCCCAGCAGTGGGATTGCTGGGTTGTATGGCTGTTCTATTTCCAGTTTTTTTTTTTTTCTTTTTTAAAAAATTTTATTGTTATTATTTTCTTACTTTACAATATTGTATTGGTTTTGCCATACATCAACAGGAATCTCCACACTGTTCTCCATAGTGGCTGTACTAGTTTGCATTCCCACCAACAGTGTAAGGGGGTTCCCTTTTCTCCACACTCTCTCCAGCATTTATTGCTTGTAGACTTTTGGATCACAGCCATTCTGACTGGCGTGAAATGGTACCTCATTGTGGTTTTGATTTGCATTTCTCTGATAATGAGTGATGTTGAGCCTCTTTTCATGTGTTTGTTAGCCATCTGTATGTCTTCTTTGGAGAAATGTCTATTTAGTTCTTTGGCCCATTTTTTGATTGGGTCATTTATTTTTCTGGAGTTGAGCTGTAGGAGTTGCTTGTATATTTTTGAGATTAGTTGTTTGTCAGTTGCTTCATTTGCTATTATTTTCTTCCATTCTGAAGGCTGCTTTTTCACCTTGTTTATAGTTTCTTTTGTTGTGCAGAAGATTTAATTTTAATTAGATCCCATTTTTTTATTTTTGCTTTTATTTCCAATATTCTGGGAGGTGGGTCATCAATCTCCTACTCTTAAAAGAATACCAGTCATGTTGGATTGTGTGCATGTGTGCTCAGTCATGTCCAACTCTTTCTCAGGTCCCTATGTCCATGGAATTTTCCAGGCAAGAATACTGGAGTCAGTTGCCATTTCCTTCTCCAGGGGATCTTCCTGACCCAGAGACTGAATCTCCTGCATTGGCAGGTAGATTATTTACCAGTGTACTACCCGTGAAGCTGTAAAATGTTTACTTATTTATGTATGGCTATGTCAGGTCTTAGTTGAGATGCATGGGTTCAGTATTTCTGCATTTGATCCCTGGGTCGGGGATAATTGGATTAGAACCTACACAAAGATTTCATTTTTTGACTCAATTTCATCCTTAAAGAACCTATTTACAAACACTCACATTCTAAGGATTTGGGGGCAGGGCTTTCAACATATGAAATAGAGGGCTACACAATTCAGCCCATAACACTGTGTCAGTCAGTTCAGTTGCTTAATCGTGTCCAACTTTTTGAGACCTCATGGACTGCAGCACACCACGCTGCCCTGTCCATTACCAATTCCTGGAGCTTGCTCAAACTCATGCCCATCAAATTGGTGATGCCATCCAACCATCTCATCCTCTGTTATTCCCTTCTCCTCTTGCTTTCAATCTTTCCCAGCAGAGGGTCTTTTCCAATGAGTCAGCTTTTTTGCATAAGGTGGCTTAAGTACTGGAGCTTCAGCATCAGTTCTTCTAAAGATTATTCAGGACTGACTTCCTTTAGGATTTGATCTCCTTGCAGTCCAAGGAACTCTCAAACGTCTTCTCCAACATCACAGTTCAAAATCATCAATTCTTTGGTGCCCAGCTTTCTTAATGGTCCAACTCTCACATCCGTACATGACTACTGGAAAAACCATAGCTTTGACTAGATGGATCTTTGCCTGCTAAGTAATGTCTCTGCTTTTTAATATTCTGTCTAGATTGGTCATAGCTTTTCTTCCAAGGAGCAAGTGTATTTTAATTTCATGGCTGAAGTCACCATCTGCAGTGATTTGGGAGCCCAAGAAAATAAAGTCTGTCACTGTTCCCAGTGTTTCCCCATCTATTTGCTGTGAAGTGATGGGACCGGATGCCATGATCTTCATTTTTGATGTTGAGTTTTAAGCCAGCTTTTTCACTCTCCTCTTTCACTTTCATCGAGAGGCTCTTTAGTTCTTCGCTTTCTACCACAAGGGTGGTGACATTGCATATCAGGTTATTGATATTTCTCCCTACAATCTTGATTTCAGCTTGAGCTTCATCCAGCCCAGAATTTTGCATGATGTATTCTGCATAGATGTTAAACAAGGGGGTGACCAATATACAACCTTGATGTACTCCTCTCCCAATTTGGAACCAGTCCTTTGTTCCATGTCCAGTTCTAACTGTAGCCTCTTGACTTGCATACATATTTCTCAGGAGGCAGGTAAGGTGTTCTGGTATTTCCATCTCTTTCAGAATTGCCCACAGTTTGTTGTGATCCACACAGTCAAAAGATTTAGTATACTCAATGGGCAGAAATATACATTTTCCTGGAATTCTTTTGCTTTTCCTATGATCAAACATATGTTGGCAATTTGATCTCTGGTTCCTCTGCCTTTTCTAAATACAGTTTGTACATCTGGAAGTTCTTGGTTTATGTACTGTTGAAGCCTAGCCTGGAGACTTTTGAGCATTGTGTTGCTAACATGTGAGATGAGTGCAATTCTGTGGTAGTTTGAGCATTCTTTGGCATTGCCTTTCTTTGGGATTGGAATGAAAACTGACCTTTTCCAGTCCTGTGGCCATTGCTGAATTTTCCAAATTTGCTGATATATTGAGTGCAGCACCTTCACAGCATCATCTTTTAGGATTTGAAATAGCTCCACTGGAATTCCATCACCTCCTCTAGCTTTGGTAGTAGCGATGATTTACCTGACCTCATACTCCAGGATGTCTGGCTCCAGATGAGTGATGACACCATCTTGGCTATCTGGGTTATTAAGATCTTTTTGTATATTTCTTCTGTGTATTCTTGCCACCTCCTCTTAATATCTTTTGCTTCTGTTAGGTCCATACTGTTTCTGTCCTTTATTGTGCTCATTTTTGCATAAAATGTTCCCTTGGTATCTCTAATTTTCTTAAAGAGATCTGTAGTCTTTCCCATTCTATTGTTTTCCTCTATTTCTTTGCATTGATCACTTAGGAAAGGTTTCTTATCTCTCCTTGCTATTCTTTGGAACTCTGCATTCAGATGGATATATCTTTCCTTTTCTCCTTTGCCTTTAGCTTCTTTTCTTTTCTCAGCTATTTGTAAGTTCCCCTCAGATAACCATTTTACCTTTTTGAATTCCTTTTTCCTGCAGATGGTTTTGATCACTGCCTCCTGTACAATGTCATGAACCCCCATCCATAGTTCATCAGGCACTCTGAATATGAGATCTAGTCCCTTAAATCTATTTCTCACTTCCACTGTATAATCATAAGGGATTTGATTTAGGTCATACCTGAATGGTTGAGTGGTTTTTCCCTACTTTGTTCAATATAAGTCTGAATTTTGCAATAAGGAGTTCATGATCTGAGCCACAGTCAGCTCCTGGTCTTGTTTTTGATGACTGTAGATTCATGTTGATATATGGCAAAACCAATACAATATTGTAAAGTTAAAAAATAAAATAAAATTTAAAAAAAAGAAAAAAAAAAGCGTCTCTCTCTTCAGCTGTAAAGAATATAATCAATCTGATTTCAGTGTTGACCATCTGGTGATGTCCATGTGTAGAGTCATCTCTTGTGTTATTGCAAGAGGAGGTTTACTATGACTAGTGCATTCTCTTGGCAAAACTCTATTAGTCTTTGCCCTGTGTCATTTTGTACTCCAAGGCCAAACTTGTCTGATACTCCAGCTATCTCTTGACTTCCTACTTTTGCATTCCAGTCCCCTATGATGAAAGGATACCTTTTTTTTTTTTTTTTTGGTGTTAGTTCTAGAAGGTCTGGTAGGTGATCATAGAGCCATTCAACTTCAGATTCTTCAGCATTACTGGTTGGGGTATAGACTTGGATTACTGTGATATTGAATGGTTTGCCTTGGAAATGAATAGAAATCATTCTGTCATTCTTGAGATTGCACTCAACTACTGCAATTTAGATGATTTCTTTGACTATGAGGGTGACTCCATTTCTTCTAAGGGATTCTTGTCCACAGTAGCAGGTGTAATGGTCATCTGAATTAAATTTGCCCATTCTGGCCCATTTTAGTTAACTGATTCCTAAAATAACAGTCTGTCAGTTCAGTTCAGTCGCTCAGTCATGTCCGACTCTTTGTGACCCCATGAATTGCAGCACGCCAGGTCTCCCTGTCCAACACCAACTCCCGGAGTTCACTCAAACTCATGTCCATCGAGTCAGTGATGCCATCCAGCCATCTCATCCTCTGTTGTCCCCTTCTCCTCCTGCCCCCAGTCCCTTCTAGCATCAGAGTCTTTTCCAATGAGTCAACTCTTTGCATGAGGTGGCCAAAGTACCGGAGTTTCAGCTTTAGCATCATTCCTTCCAATGAACACCCAGGACTGATCTCCTTCAGGATGGACTGGTTGGATCTCCTTGCAGTTCAAGGAATGCTTCAGAGTCTTCTCCAATACCACAGTTAAAAAGCATCAATTCTTTGGCGCTCAACTTTCTTCACAGTCCAACTCTCACATCCATACATGACCACTGGAAAAACCATAGCCTTGACTAGACAGACCTTTGTTGGCAAAGTAATGTCTCTGCTTTTCAATATGCTATCTGGATTTAGTTTAGTAAATTTGACCTCATCTTTTAAAATATGTGATTAGAAGCTACAGTGCAACTTCTGGCTCTTTTTAGAGCAGTTTCCCTTCTGGCTCAAATTCATAAAAGGAAGATGTTTGGTGAAATAAAATGATTTTAAATGTGTTTAATACTTGCATCTTGAGATTGTATGACAATTAAGTGAAAGGATGTACTAATAAAACATATACAACACAATAAAGAATTGGTAACTGATATAATTATTAGGATAGAGAGAAAGATTATTTCAAGGAGTCCTAACTGACAACAAAACAGGGAAATAAAATGCAAATAACCAAAAGGGAGAGCTTGTGGATGTTTTGTGAGAAATGGTCTGATCATTCCAGTACACCTGTGTGTCCCAGGATTCCACTTTCCTTCTATGGCGTAGATCTCTCAATCACAGTCCCTGCCGATCTTATGATTTAAAAACAAATAATTGAGTATACTTGATTTACAATGTTGTATGGTTCCCTGAGCTTTAGCCTAGGACTTTGTTTATCCATCCCATGTATAATAGTTTGCATCTGCCAGTCCCAGTCTCCCAATCCTTCCCTCCCACACTGCCCTCCCCCTTGGTGATCACAAGCCTGCTCTCTTTGTCTGTGGGTCTGTTTCTGTTCACAGATAAGTTCATCTGTGTCATACTTTAGATTCCACATATAAGTGATAGAATATGCTATTTGTCTTTCTCTGACTTACTTCACTTATCATGATAATCTCTAGGACCATCCATGTTGCTGCAAATGGCATTACTTCACCCTTTTTATGGCTGAGTAGTATTCCATTGAATGTATGTGCCAGCCTTCTTTATTCATCTGTCGGTGGGCATTTAGGTTGTTTCCATGTCTTGGCTGCTGTAAATAATGCTCTATGAACATAACAACCTTGTGATTTTTAGTCTTTTTAAATTTTATCCTTTAAGATGTAAGACTCAATTCTGTTTACTTAGAGAGTGATTGGTCATAATATCTGTGATGCTTATTGTTCATGGCCCCAATCTTTTTGACATCTGAGAAGAAATATTTATATTATTATCTATTTCTTCTATACAATGAAACTGTGCAATAGTAATCATAAAATGAGACAAACCATATTAATGACCAGAAAATAAATGTAGACTGTGACATCTTTCTTTTACTCAATTTTGTTATATAATCATGCTGGCAAATTTGTTTAATTAAATACAAAATAACTGTAAAGTGAAAAAGGGAAAAACAAATTGTTTAATACTGTTCAACTACAATAACACATTATTTGAAACAGGGGTTTAAATTTGCACCTACATAATGGCTTGTCACAGAAGTGAATAATAAAATTACAATTTCTGTGTCAAGACCTATCTTTTGCATGTTTGTCAATGATTTTGTGACAACTGACTTTTTTGCATGTTCATTTTCAACAGAAGGCCAATCAATCTTAGCTTACAGTTCAACAAAAAACACTTTTTATTAATTTTTATTTAAAAACACTTCTTTCCCAAAGACTGACAGATACTAAATTTATTATGAAAAGTTTTTTATGTAAGGATGTATTGACAGCAATTTGTAAAATCTCATTTCATGATGAATTCTAGAATTTCAACATTTTTTTCCCAAGGATTTACTTCAGTAGTGGAAAGTAATTTGAACACAATGAAAAACTCCAAATACTCACATAGAATGGCAGGATTGAAGTAATTAAAGTTCTGTTTCTTAGTCTTTTACCATCATTGTGTTATTAACTGCTTAAACACAGAAACACATTGGTTAGAAATACAATTGCACGCTGAGTGAACTCAAATTATTCTAAACTGTTGCAAAATTACTCTTTTAATATAGACATATAAGCCAGTCCCTTTGTGTTGGGAGATTAATTGTATAATCGGAATTTTCTCAAATTAGCTTTGATTATATATATATATATATATATATATATATATATATATATATATATGTATAATGTTTATAAAATTTTATTGCTAACTTGCATATTATATTATTATTAAAACTCAACATTCAACTATACTTGCCACAAGTGTAAAATTAGGGCAGCAAAAGGTTTGGTCTGATTTGGGAATGACATTATTTACAAACTTCTGCCTCCTTTATTGAATCTCCAGGGTAGGCCTCTTCCATCTGCTTTGGTCTTGGTATCTCACTGTTAGAAGACAGTTTCTTATGGGTGTCTCATACTTCAGATTGCTTTGTGAACTGAGGTGCTGATTGCCTTTTTTCTAGATTATTTTCCTAAGAATGTCTGCACTGAGAACAGTCTTAAAAGAAAAAGATGGCATCTTCTTCCTAATCAAGGGTCAGAATCAAAGAGAATTTCTTTTTCCAGGATAAAGAACGTGTATGTGTATTCTCATTTATAAATGTTTGGAGTTCGCTAACCTTGAATTCTTTTCTGTAACATGACAATTACCTAGTCTTTTTCACATCACATGATGGAACTAGGGCTCAGGAAACTGGCCTAAATACTAGTATTCTGGCCATTGCTATCGCTATGTGTAATAAAGTAGTTTATCTCTGAACCAGGTGTCTCATGCCTTCTGCCAGCATCCATAACATTGTGGCAAGTAGGGTGAAATCTCACTTAGCACAAACAACTCTGTTACAAATATCTTGTAGATAAATTAACCTGTTCAAAATACAAAGGAAAGTAGATGACATAAAAAAAGAAATTTGGAGGATTTCTTTGTGTCTTAGAAGGGGTTATACACAGAATACTCTAGTCTTTAGATGTTACTTTCATGATGTTTAGGTCATTTATGTGTTGTCATGGTGACAAGAGGCATGACAGGCTAAAACCAGAAACAATCAAGGGCCATGCATAGAAACAATGAGTTGCCAAGTGGTACAGGAGGCAGTGGCTTCTTGGAAAGGAGGCAATTAAGGTCTAAGGTGAGTGGCTAATCAGGAAATGTCACATCCTGAGAGGCAGAGGTCAGAAATTAAGAACAAGGGGTAGTAAATGAAGATGAAGTAGATGAAAGTTGGCTTAGAAGAGGCAGGATGATAGCAACTTGTTGAACTCAATCTTAATCACCCCACATTGTCCCTCACACTTTAAACCTGCTTTGAGCAACATATGTTCCTCCACATCCTTAGATGCAATCTCAGATCTGAAATCTGCAGGGAGAGTATTAGTATCATTTGCATCATATCTCATTTCTTTATAATATTTTTCCAGTTTATATTATGTTTTTCCAAGTTCGAACATTTAAAGGGAAAAATCAATTAAATTTAGTTCACCACACTTTCACAACTCTGGATTCTATTATAGAAGGTGTTTATTTGTTTCCTTCTCTTTATTTTAATTTATTGTTTGCAATCTTTATTACAATCATTTAGAGACACTTTTCCCCAGTTACTAATCCCTTTAGAGCTGATGGGTGTATCATAAGTACTAACATCATCATTATTGTGTAGCAGCATGTTCTTAGGGAGATGCAGTGGGAAACAGAAAACATTTACCTCTTCTCCCTGGAGGAGATGTTAAATGTAGCAGGATAGAGGCTATATTAATGCCACAGACTCTAGAGAATATATTGATGTGTACTTTTTCATCATACGGATATTATCAGGTTGACCATACACTGTATAAAAATTCCAAAAATTATAATTTAGACTGTAATTTTCAGTCTAAGATGACCATTAAAAATGTTGAAGTATCTATATGAAACCAAGATGCAAAGATATTCTTGTTCCCTGGTGTTTAGAGTTAACTTTCCACTCTAAGGAAATGAGACTGTGTTTAATTAAATGTCATTCCTTGTTTGCTGAGCAGCTACTGTGTTCCAAACTTGGAGTCGGTGCTGGGATCAGACATCAGCTAAAACACAAGACCCTTCTCTCATACAAAATTAAAAGAAAAATACTAAGTATTTACCAAGGGATATTAAATATATATATATATATAAACTTGAATAAGTGAATGATAATATTGTATTTAGGGACTGGAGATATTGGATGTCTTAATGGTATTCTTCCAAAATTAATTTACATATTCAATTCAACAAGAATCTCAGTGAGAAAATAGATGATAGGTAGGTAGGTAGATAGATTCAGTTCAGAATAGTTCAGTTCAGTCACAGTGTCTGACTCTTTGTGACCCCATGGACTGCAGGACGCCAGGCTTCCCAGTCCTTCACCATCTCCCAGAGCTTACTCAAACTCATGTCCATTGAGTTGGTGATGCCATCCAACCATCTCATCCTCTGTCGTCCCCTTCTCCTACAACCTTCAATCTTTCCAAGCATCAGGGTCTTTTCCAATGCATCAGGTGGCCAAAGTATTGGAGATTCCGCTTCAGCATAAGTCCTTCCAATATTCAGGACTAATTTCCCCTAGTATTGACTTATTGGATCTCCTTGCAGTCCAAGAGACTCTCAAGAGTCTTCACCAACACCACAGTTCAAAAGCATCAATTCTTCAGTGCTCAGCTTTCTTTATAGTCCAACTCTCACATCGATACATGACTACTGGAAAAACCATAACTTTGACTAAATGGACCTTTGCTGGCAAAGTAATGTCTCTGCTTTTTAATACGCATTCTAGGTTGGTCATAGTTTTTCTTCCAAGGAGCAAGGGTCTTTTAATTTCATGTCTGCAGTCACCACCTGCAGTGATTTTGGTTTTTTTTTCCCAACTACAATTTTATTTTATTTTTAAACTTTACATAATTGTATTAGTTTTGCCAAATATCAAAATGAATCCGCCACGAATCCGCCGCAGGTATACACGTGTTCCCCATCCTGAACCCTCCCCCCTCCTCCCTTCCCATACCATCTCTCTGGGTCGTCCCAGTGCACCAGCCCCAAGCATCCAGCATCGTGCATTGAACCTGGACTGGCAACTCATTTCATACATGATATTTTACATGTTTGAATGCCATTCTCCCAAATCTTCCCACCCTCTCCCTCTCCCACAGAGTCCATAAGACTGTTCTATACATCAGTGTCTCTTTTGCTGTCTCATACACAGGGTTATTGTTACCATCTTTCTAAATTCCATATATATGCATTAGTATACTGTATTGGTGTTTTTCTTTCTGGCTTACTTCACTCTGTATAATAGGCTCCAGTTTCATCCACCTCATTAGAACTGATTCAAATGTATTCTTTTTAATGGCTGAGTAATACTCCATTGTGTATATGTACCACTGCTTTCTTATCCATTCATCTGCTGATGGACATCTAGGTTGCTTCCATGTCCTGGCTATTATAAACAGTGCTGTGATGCACATTGGGGTACACGTGTCTCTTTCCCTTCTGATTTCCTCAGTGTGTATGCCCAGCAGTGGGATTGCTGGATCATAAGGCAGTTCTATTTCCAGTTTTTAAAGGAATCTCCACACTGTTCTCCATAGTGGCTGTACTAGTTTGCATTCCCACCAACAGTGTAAGAGGGTTCCCTTTTCTCCACACCCTCTCCAGCATGTATTGCTTGTAGACTTTTGGATTGCAGCCATTCTGACTGGAGTGAAATGGTACCTCATAGTGGTTTTGATTTGCATTTCTCTGATAATGAGTGATGTTGAGCATCTTTTCATGTGTTTGTTAGCCATCTGGATGTCTTCTTTGGAGAAATGTCTATTTAGTTCTTTGGCCCATTTTTTGATTGGGTCATTTATTTTTCTGGAGTTGAGCTGCAGGAGTTGCTTGTATATTTTTGAGATTAGTTGTTTGTCAGATGCTTCATTTGTCCCCCCCCAAAAAGTCTGTCACTCTTTCCATTGTTTCCCTATCTATTTGCCATGAAGGGACGGGACCAGATGCCATGATCTTGTTTTTCTCAATGTTGAATTTTAAGCCAACTTTTTCACTCTCTTCTTTCACTTTCATCAAGTGGCTCTTTAGTTCTTCTTCACTTTCTGCCATAAGGGTGGTGTCATCTGCATATCTGAGGTTATTGATATTTCTCCTGGCAATCTTGATTCCAGATTGTGCTTCATCTAGCCTGGCATTCCGCATGGTGTACTCTTCATAGAAGTTAAAATAAGCACGGTGACAATATACAGCCTTAACATACTCCTTTCCCAATTTGAAACCAGTGTGTTTTTTCATGTCCAGTTCTACAGATCAATAAATATATAGATATCAATATGTTTTTGGAAACTTAGAAGGTGAATTTAAGTTTGTTTTGACAAAAAGAACCAATACATTTTGGATAAAGTTTTGTGAATGTGAATGTCCTACCAGATATAAAAATAAAAAGCTGCATAAATAAAAAGACACATGTGGTCCTGAAAGAAGACTTAATACCTCAAAGAGAACAGAATTAATAGGCCAGATATAGACAAGGGATATACAAGGAACTCAGTGCATAATAAAGATGACATCACGAAAGATTGGAGGAAAATTATTCAATAAAAGACATTGGGGAAAATATATATGTACTTGAATGATCACTCCTCACAAATGGTTCTTCATTAGAATTAATTCCGGAGGTATTGCAAAGTTAAATGGAAGAAATTAAACTATTAAAAAAAAGAAGAAAACTTCATGGATGTCTATTTTAGTGACCTTGAGGTGGGAAATAAAATTCTATATAAAAAAGCAAAGCAAGAGCACCCGAAGAAAAAAAAATTATATTTTTCTTAAAAGAAACAAATCGCCAGTCCAGGTTCAATGCAGGATACAGGAAGCTTGGGGCTGGTGCAATGGGATGACCCAGAGGGATGGTATGGCGAGGGAGGTGGGAGGGGGGCTCAGGATGGGGAACACGTGTACACCCGTGGCAGATGCATGTTGATATATGGCAAACCCAATACAATATTGTAAAGTAAAATAAATAAATAAAAAATAAAATGATAAAAAAAGAGGCAAAGGATTCTGTGCATAATTATGGTTGGAACGCAAAAAGAATGAGAAGTTGGAAAATATATGCAATAAATGCAGCAAATTTTTCATGTACAGAGATTTTGTGGAGAAAACTCACTAAATCTCCCCATTGAGGAGAGGACAAAGGGCATGGGCAAAGGGCATGGGCAAAGGACACCATGGTGTGGGCTGCCAGCTGTCCAATGAAATCCATCCTGTCTTTGACATTGATAGAGCTGTAGTCTGGCCCATGAATAGTCTCACTCCCAACCTCCCTCATGGTTGCAGAGCTAAGATTTTGCATGTGGGCCAGGAGCAGAGTGATGGATCCACTTGAGGAGCAGAACTTCTCTGATAGGGAACGTTCCTGCCTAGATGCCTCTCATCCTGCCCGCTGAAGCCTGAGGTGCAGGACCCAGCACCTCAAGGTCAGCTTTATAGGGTGCAGAGCCACTGGGCAAAGGGTCTGGTCTTTCCATGACCATGTGGAGGACGTCCACCTGCCAGTTTCACATCAGCTGGGAAGGGTGACAGATAAGCCTCTACGTGTATTTTAGCCTTTGCATTAACCATGTGGCTTGTTATAGCAATGTAGCTCACCTTTTACACAATGCTAAAAAGAAGAAACGCATGTGGTTAACAGCCACACAAAATATATTCATTATTATTAATAATTAAGAACAATTAAAACTCTGATATGTTACTTTCATCTATTGAATAATTGTTTTGCAAATATATATATTTTTAAAAAAGCAAAATTGCTCAGTTTTGACAAAGATTCAGGATAACTGCCATTCTTAAATAGTTCCATGAGAATGTGTACTGGTTCAAAGTCATCAAAAATCATTTTACAATATATTATTTATTGAACAGTCTTAGAAAACATACATATTTTAACCTAGTAATTTGTCTTTAATAAATTTATTCTAATAATTAGTATTTAATGAAGATTTATGTGCAAAAATGTTCATTGCAATGTTCTTTCCAAAAAAAAAAAAATTTAGAAGCAAATTAATGCTCTCAAATAATAAAACAGATAATTAAAATTGGGTGTATTATTATGATGAATATATATTCATTAAAATTGTGCTTCAAAAATTTTAAGTATTGACACCTTAGTTACTAGTATGAAAAGGTAGCACACAAAATGTAATATGCAGTAATAGAAAACATGCATCTAATATTTGGAGGAAACAACTAGGCTATACAAACTATAAATATAGATAATACATGGACAGAGATTTGAAATAATATTTGCTGAATATTATATTTACTGCAAGTTACTTCTATAATCTACATTTACCTTTATACACTTTTTAGAACTCTCTATAGCAAGTATTTTATTCATTTTTAATTGAAAATAAGCAATTTTGAAGGGAAAATGAGTTGCCAAAAACTTGAAGTAGGTTTGTGAACTTCTATTTGTTGATATACCAACTATTGCAGCAAATAGCTTAAAATGTGCTATTTAGAAGACTAGTCTAGGTTTATTTATTTTTGTTCTCTGGTTATGAAACATTTTCTAATATTAGAGTTTTAGAACTGCAGCATTTTCTACAAAGTGGTACAAAGCTAGTACGTTGGATGTCAAATATTAATTTTTTTTTTATTCAAGTATAACATATACACAGAATCATGCACATAGAGTAGATGGTTCCACAATCTGAAAGCATAACCATATATCCAGCATTTAGATCAAGAAACAAAAGACTTTTCATGTTCCCTTCTAGTCACTTATACCCAAGCTAACTAATTTTGTCTATATGTATTTAAAGAAGTTGAATCGTAGGATATAGCATCTTTTATGTCATACACCTATCACTCAATTTTACCTGTTTTAGATCGTTCATTCTTTTTGCTGTGCATCTTCCATTGTGGAAGTGTACTCTGTTCTATGTATATGTTCTACTGTTGATAGGCATTTACAGAGATTGGAATTTGGGGCTTTTATGATGAATTAGAATATTCCAATACATATCCAGTGAATATACATGTGCATTTTAGTTAAACGAATCTGTAGGAGTATAAAGTGAAGTTGCTCAGTTGTGTCTGACTCTTTTTGACCCCAGGGACTGTAGCCTGCCAGGCTCCTCCGTCCATGGGATTTTCCAGGCAAGGATACTGGGGTGGGCTCCCATTTCCTTCTCCAGAGGATCTTCCCTATCCAGGGATTGAACCCAGGTCTCCCTCACTACAGGCAGACTCTTTATTGTCTGAGCCACCAGGGAAGCTTGCTAAGTAATAGGCAAGCAGATGGCCAGCCATAGTAGATATTGCCAAACACTTTTAAAAGTTGTTTAAAATTTCTATCTCATCAGTGGTGTGTGAGTTTTCATTGCTTCACACTCTCACCAGTACTGGAAGTATCAGTTTTCCTTTTCTTCTCTTAGTCATTCTGGCAATAGTTACTGAAGTGGTCTTGGCATCTTAACATTATTGGGTCTTCCAGTGAATGAATATGACATATCTTTCCATTTATTTGGGTTTTCTTTAAATTTTCTCAATTGTTTTAATAGTAAATGATTTAGTTTATCTTTGTCTTTAGATTTGTTCTTATTTGATTTAAAATGGAATGTTCTTTTTTATTTTTTAATTTCTGCACTCTATGTGTTTAGTTCTGCACTCTATGTGAACTCTGGCCACCATGGTCTTCCAAGACATCCATCTCCATCTCTCTACCTAGGGTGTCCTCTGGGACGGTTCTGCATTCCACTTCTCTCAACACAACAAGTGGGGACAAGCTTAAGTTTTACTTCATTAGTCCCTTACAGATTACAGTCCTTCATTTGCTAATATTTGTGTTTTTTTTTTTCAAATATGTTCTGGTGTTTTTTGTTTTTTGTTTTTTTTTCCCAGTACAGAGTACAAGTCAGTTTCCTTATCCTCCATCTTGACTCAAAGCAGAAGACATAGACACCACAGGTGTTTGCTCTGTTATTGTTCTTCCAGACTATACATATAGATTTTCCTTTTTTTTTAGCCGCATGTCATGTTTTACATATACACAAATACACAATTTTAATGAGTTTTTTCAAAGTTATGGAGAGTCCTTATTTTAAAACGTTATCACAGTTTAAAAACAAGTAGGCAAATTTTACAATTTTTTCAACATTCACTTTCTTCTCAAGCATTGGAAGAGGAAGCAACAGGAGAGTCATACAGAGACTTTGAAATAACCACTGAGGTTTGGCCACTGCTAAGTAGAAGCAGTAAGTGGTTGCTATTTCTCATTTTGATGACAATTGGGTTAAAGGAAGTCTGTAGCAGCAGGAATGTGACAAAGTTGTGGTTTAGAAATGTAAGAGCTGGAAATGCCAACATCAATTCAAAAATAAATAGCAGAATGTGGCTATTCTCTCAAAGTTTAAGAAAAAGAAATATTGAATTAAACAAAAATCAATGGCAGTTTGCAGATTCCAATAGCATTAAATCCTACTTAGGTTTTCGAACTCTTAGATACCTTCTCTAAATTATGTTCTTTTGAAAATTCACATTACTTTGTTATCTCCTAGGGTGTACTTAGGTAACAAGAGACTCCAATTTTAATCTGATCTGTAGGCCATAAGTTTGGAAGCCACAGGTTTTAAGATTTTATATTTTCTAACCACCCCTCCATACGCCCTGTCCTCCCTAGTTATCATTATATGACATTAGTGAGACAGACTCCAGCTCATACAACTTGCAGCACAACAGGCCAATCTAAAAAAAAAATTGGTGGGCCAAACAAAGCAACTTTATTCAGCAAGCCAGCAGTCCGAGGACATGGTGAACTGATGTCCAAACAACCATCTTCCCTGATCTTCTTGAGTTAGAATTCAGGTTCCTTTTATAGTAAAAGAAAAAACATCATGGAAAATAGATGGGGAAACAATGAAAACAGTGACAGACTTTACTTTCTTGGACTCCAAAATCACTGTAGATAGTGACTGCAGCCATGGAATAATTTGCTCCTTGGAAGACAAGCTACGACCAAAGTAGACGGCATATTAAAAAACAGAGACATTACTTTGCCAACAAATGTCCATCTAGTCAAACCTATGGTTTTTCCAGTAGTCATGTATGTATGTGAGAGTTGGACAATTCATTTCGATGTTGGGCAAAACTAATACAATATTGTAAAGTTTAAAAATAAAATTAAAAAAAAAATAAAGAAAGCTGAGTGCTGAAGCATCGATGCTTTTGGACTGTGGTGTTGGAAATTCTTGAGAATCCCTTGGAAAGCAAGGAGATCAAAGCAATCAATCCTAAAGGAAATCAGTCCTGAATATTCATTGAAAGGGCTTATGCTGAAGCTGAATCTCCAATATTTTAGCCACCTGATGCAAATAACTGACTGCTGCTGCTGCTGGTAAGTCGCTTCAGTCGTGTCCGACTCTGTGCAACCCCAGAGACGGCAGCCCACCAGGCTCCCCTGTCCCTGGGATTCTCCAGGCAAGAACACTGGAGTGGGCTGCCACCTCCTTCTTCAATGCATGAAAGTGAAAGGTGAAAGAGAAGTCGCTCAGTCGTGTCCGACTCCCAGCGACCTCATGGACTGCAGCCCACCAGGCTGCCCCATCCATGGGATTTTCCAGGCAAGGGTACTGGAGTGGGGTGCCACTTCTTTCTCCGAAATAACTGACTAGTTGAGATCAAAAGGATATGGCTGCAAGAAGGGGTTACTTTCTGACCTTGTCCTTGTATCCTGGGCTTCTGGTCATGAGCAGGCTTGGAAGCAGGTCAGCAAACACACTGTGACTGTGACGTGGGGACATACGCCCTGCTGCAGGGTGCCCACAGGGAGCTGGCACTCAAAGGAAGACCTTCCACCCTGGCTGAGATGTTCCAGAGTGAGCCAGGGTCAAAGATGGAGACCAGGTTTCTCATTTCCTTATCAGTTAGGAAATCCTGCACTTTTGGAAAGGGAGCAAGGGAGTAAGAAGCCCCAAAGGAGTTCTTGGGATATAACCATATTCTACAAGTGCTTGCAGTTTATGGTGTGTCCGGAAAGAGAGCAGGGGTCACTACCTCCCCAGGGTGCTCTGTACCCCACAGAGTGGCCATTCATTCTGGTTGCTTGGTGTCTGCAAGAATTCACACAGATGTGACATTCAATTCTGACACATCTTCTACAGTCCCAGCTCCAGCAACTCCTTGCCAAATCCGTGACGATGTATTTCAACATTGTCACCACTTGCTGTTAAATGATGCTTGAACTCAAATGCCGTTTCTTTGATTAAACATTCTGTAACCCCTAACCTTAACTATATTTTCATCTGTCTGCTTATGACACGGTTTCCACTTCCTTTGTCATTTTTTGTTTAATTTTGCATTATAACTGGTTTGTTTTTACAACTGTTATCCTCATGAAACTTTAAATCAGTTAATGTCCTATATCTACTCTTCAGTGTTAATGAAACACATCTAGAAAAATTTCCTCCAGTAATTATGCTACTAAATGCAACTTTGTGTGCTCTACCCACAGTGAAACCAAATAAGTGGAAACATCAGGGTTTGGAGCAGAGAAAGGTATATTGCAGGGCCATTCAAAGAGATCAGTGGCTCATAGCTAAACCCCCCAATTCCCCTAAGGATTTCAACCAAGCATTTTTAAAGGCTAGATGAGGGAGGTACATGGCTGCAAACTTCTTGGTGTAAGAATCCTTTGTTCTTGCAGTTGTCCACATAGCTCAGGTCAGAATGTTCCTGTAAATCTCCAACAAGACAAATGTTATTCTCTATTCTTAAACATTTTATCTCCATGTAAATGAAAAAGTGTTATACCCTTAAAGGTCAGAGCCTTAAGAATGGGCTCTTCTGTATATTTCAGGCAATAGGCAAAATTCTTAACTCTAAACAAAAGAAATAAAAAACTAAGGTTAAAGCAAAATCTGACTACTGAGTCAGATTTCTTCTCAGGATTACAGTTATTCAATAAATATGTTTAGAGAATAATTTGATTGAATGTCAAAATAATCCTCATGTTGACCATGTGGTGTTACCTAATCATGAAACATCAAATTTCGGGGGAGGGGGGAGTCTAACCAGTTTTTAATGAGTATCTATTATATTTTATGTCCTATTCATAATGTAATGTGCATTTCAATCAAGGAAAACAATATATTAAACTGTGCCTAACTACTTCTAGGATTAGAAAATTGATACCAACTTGAATTGGAGAAATCGGGAACAAAAAGGTATCTTTTCTGACAGATCATTGAAATTGAGTTAATGAGTTTAGGCACAGGCCAAAATGAAAATTTCTCAAATCAATTTACCATACTAAGGTGTAACCAGGAGTCAATATTTGATTAACAGCCTGGGTTTGGAGACTCAAGACAGAGAGATTTGAAACCTAAGGAAAAAGAAAGAAAAATAGATAATATAAGCCTGAGATTCGGTGAAGTGTAGAGCAGTGTTAATTTGGTCCAGCCTTTGTTGAAACAGGATGGGCTTGAGAATCTGATCATCAGGAAAGAACCTTTTAGGCGTTTTAAACATGGTTGAATTTAACATTGTTGTTTCTGTTTATTTTTAGCTTTTTTTTATTTCTTTCTTGCAGACTATAGTCTGTGTGTCCTGACCATCTTCTATTAAAAATGCTAATTAAGTTGTGACTTGAGGATAACATAAATAAAGATATAAATAGATAAAGACTTAACTAATTACTATAAGACCATCTTCAAAGTAGGTGAGTAGTTTTGACAGAGACAGTAATTCTTTTCAGTGTCTCATTCCCTTTCTAAATGTTCTATTTATATTCCATCTCCAATAATACAGATGTGCCCTACTTTTCTTAGCGCAAACAAGGATTCATATTTTCAGGACAAAAAAATGAAAATAATTATTTCAATTATGAGATAAATACTTAACATGTTGACATTGCAAATATATATTATTTGATTTCACTAAAATATGTTGTTGGTTTTTGGTTTTGGTATAAATTCTGGTTTACAGAGGTTTTCCTGGAGACGGGCCAGAAAATTTAATGTAACAGATTGGAAAGTACAAACAACTAAAACATTGTTTAAATCTCAGTTCAAATTTCACTTCCTGGGTGAAGCCTTACCAAGATAGTCCTAATTAGAATCTCTCATGTCAACAGAGAGAAACTTGAATCACTAAGTAATTCAGAAAAGAATATTTTTTAATATATATTAAAAAGCAGTTTTGAACAACTCCAGAAGCTAACACATCACATAAGGTTGTATGCTGGGGTACCATCTGCCAAGTAGTGAAATACTGAGTGGAAATGACAGTACTTTCGACTTCCCAGTTTAAACTTGACATTATGTCCAGCATTGTGTAAGGAAACAGAGAGCATTCACTTCATTGCATGAAATGGGCTTCCATAGTGGTGGTATTCCTTTGCTCTTTAAACAATTTATTTTTAATTGGAATATAGTTGCTTTACAATGTTGAATTCGTTTCTGCTGTGCAGTAAAGTTAGTCAAAAACATGTTTACATATATCCTCTCTTTTCTGGATGTCCTTCCCATTTGGGTCACCATGGAGCACTGAGTAGTTTTCCCTGTGCTATACAGAAAGTTCTATTACTTATTTTGTAGATATTACTGTATACACGTTAATCCCAGTTTCCTGATTCATCCTACCCACCTTCTTCCTTTCAGTGTCTACATGTTTGTTCTCTGTATCTGTGTATCCGTTTTTTTCTTACCAGCAGTCTCATTAGAAAAAATAATAATAATTATGCTTTAGTAAGAAATCATTGAGCTAAAACTGTTTCAAACTGAACTTTTTCACTTTTGAGGTAAGTGCATTTGAGGTAGGCCCATCACCATTTTGAGATTTAGTTTCCTCATCTGTTAAAAAACATGATGAGTCTACTTTACAGCCATTGTGAAAATTCATGGAGACTGAATACACAAAAAATGTCCTGCAGAGTAGCTGTTACTGAGAAGACAGCCTGGAAAGCAAAGCCTTGTTTATCTGGTTTATATGTTTAACCAGAGATGCCTGGAGTAACAGGCAAGTTTGGCCTTGGTGTGCAAGATGAAGTAGGGCAAAGGCTAACAGAGTTTTGCCAAGAGAACGCACTGGTCATAGCAAACACCCTCGTGCAACAACACAAGAGACAACTCTACACATGGACATCATCAGGCACTCAATACCGAAATCAGATTTATTATATTTTTTGCAGCAAAAGATGAGGAATCTCTATACAGTCATCAAAAACAAGACTGGGAGCTGACTATGGCTTAGATCATGAACTCCTTATTGCCAAATTCAGACTTAAATTGAAGACAGTAGGGGAAACCACTAGATCATTCACATATATCCTAAATGAAATCCTTTACAATTATACAGTGGAAGTGACAAA
Organism: Bos taurus; assembly: GCF_002263795.3. NCBI lineage: Eukaryota > Metazoa > Chordata > Mammalia > Artiodactyla > Bovidae > Bos > Bos taurus. Next base: position 10,967,066 of record NC_037336.1, read on the forward strand.
TAGATTTGGGGGATTAGATCTGATAGACAGAGTACCTGAAGAATTCTGGATAGAGGTTCATGACATTGTACAGGAGACAGTAATGAAAACCATCCCCAAGAAAAATAAATGCAAGAAGGCAAAATGAGAAGGTCTTAAAAATAGCTGAGAAAAGAAGAGAAGTGAAAGGTAAAGGAGAAAAGGAAAGATATACCCCTTTGAGTGCAGAGTTCCAAAGAATACCAAGGAGAGATAAGAAACCCTTCCTCAGTGATCAATGCAAAGAAATAGAGGAAAATAATAGAATGGGAAGGACTAGAGATCTCATCAAGAAAATCAGAGATTCCAAGGGAACATTTCATGCAAAGATGGGCACAATATAGAAATTGTATGGACCTAACAGAAGCAGAAGATATTAAGAAGAGATAGCAAGAATACAAAGGAGAACCATAGAAAAAAAGATCTTGATGACACATAGGTTCGTGTCAGGATGGTTTGATCACTCACCTAGAGCCAGACATCCTGGAATGTGAAGTCAAGTGGGTTTTAGTAAGCATCACTATGAACAAAGCTAGTGGAGGTGAAGGAATTGCAGGTTAGATATTTCAAATCCTAAAAGATGATGCTGTTAAAGTGCTGCATTCAATATGCCAGCAAATTTGAAAAACTCAGCAGTGGCCACAGGACTGGAAAAGGTCAGTTTTCATTCCAATCCCAAAGAAAGGCAATGACAAAGAATGTTCAAATTATCACACAATTGCACTCATCTCACACGCTAGTAAAGTAACATTGAACATTCTCCAAATCAGTCTTCAACAGTACACGAACTGTGAACTTCCATATTTTCAAACTGGATTTAGAAAAGGCAGAGGAACCAGAGATCAAATTGCCAACATCCATTGGGTCATCGAAAAAACAAGAGAGTTCCAGAAAATCAACTATTTCTGCTTTATTGACTATGCCAAAGCCTTTGACTGTGTGGATCACAACAGACCGTGGAACCTTCTTCAAGTGATGTGAATACCAGACCACCTGACTTGCCTCCTGAGAAAACTGTATGCAGGTCAAGAAGTGAGAGTTAGAAAAAAATAAAATTCAAAAAAAAAAATTAATGTGTTTTCAAATGTTATTATCTTTACCTTTTTAAACAAAATGTCCAGAATGTATATAAAATGATAACATAAAATAATGATGATACTTACATATTACCCAACATAATAATTGATAACACTGTTGAACTAATCTTTTAAAATTAACATTATCATTGTTGCTTTTATGAGTACTATCTTTTGATGCATCAAATATTGCTGCATAAGTAATTTAAATGATTTTATTGTTTTGAATTGTTTATAAATTTTATCTAATAAAAACTTTAAAAATCAAAAAAAAAAAAAAAAAAAGAACAAGACATGGAACAACAGACTGGTGCCAAATTGGGAAAGGAATACATCAAGGCTATATATTGTCATCCTGTTTTTTTAACTTATATGCAGCGTACATCATCCAAAATGCCAGGCTGAATGAAGCACAATCTGGAATCAAGATTGCTGGGAGAAATATCAATAACCTCATATATGCAGATGACACCAGCTTTATGGCAGAAAGTGAAGAGGAACTAAATAGTCCTTTGATGAAAGTGAAAGAGGAGAGTGAAAAACTGGCTTAAAACTCAACATTCAAAAAACAAAGATCTTGGCATCCAGTCCCATCACATCATGGCACATAGATGGGGAAACAATGGAAACAGTGACAGACTTTGTTGTCTTGGGCTCCCAAATCACAGCACCTGGTGACTGCAGCCATGAAATTAAAAGACGCTTGCTCCTTGGAAGAAAAGCTATGACCAATCTAGGCAGGATATTAAAAAACACAGACATTACTTTGCCAGCAAAGGTCCATTTAGTCAGTTATGGTTTTTCCAGTAGTCATGTATGGATTGGAGAGTTGGACATAAAGAAAGCTGAGCACTGAAGAACTGATGCTTTTGAACTGTGGTGTTGGAGAAGACTCTTGAGAATCCCTTGAACTGCAAGATCAAATCAGTCAATCCTAAAGGAAATCAGTCCTGAATATTCATTGAAAGGACTGATGCTGAAGCTGAAGCTCCAATATTTTGGCCACCTGTTGAGAAGAACTGACTCATTGGAAAAGACCCTGCTGCTGGGAAAGATTAAAGGGAGAAGGAGGAGGGGATGACAGAAGATGCGACAATGAGTTGGATGACATCACCAACTCTATGGAGATGAATTTGAGTAGACTCTGGGAGTTGGTGATAGACAGGGAAGCCTGGTGTGCTGCAGTCCATGGGGTTGCAATGAGTCAGATACAACTGAACTAGTGAACTGAGCTGAACTGAACACTTTTAACAGCATATAGATGAGACGTCTGTTCTTTTATCTGTTACTTTTTTAATGAAAGAAATAAGAAGGCAAAAGAATGATATGTGAAAATGTAAACCAAAGAGATGTTTCTATAGTATGGCATCACAGAATTTTTTGAAACTGAAAAATTTTCTAACAGCCATATGTGTGGATCTTGGGGGTACTTTGGAAAATTCAGGCACTGCAGTTCCTGTGGGAAGTGTGGCCTGTGGATGTCCATTGCATAGCAGAAGCGAGTTTGGAAAAATACTGACACTCAGGTTTATTGTTGACTTTGGTGTTGCTTTAAATTGAATTCAATTCCCCACGGGGCATTTCTTCTCACGGTTGTATTTAACCTGTTATATTACACAATATACAAGTTGCTGTGTGATAACCCCTGACTGCATCTGAGTAACCATGCCCATTCCTACCTCTGCTCACAGCCAGGTGTCAAAGAGGGGAAGAGACTGGGCCAGGGATGTGTAAGATCTTTTGTTCCTTTTCTGTTTGTTCATCCCTGTTTTTCTCAAACCTTAATCATAATGATGAGATCACTGGGTAATATTTAACCTAGGTACTAATTTTTGCTTTACTGAATGTACACAATACCTTGCCTAACCTGTTGGCTGCTCTTCTGGATTAAGAGTAAGAATGAATAATTAGGCAGATAAAGAGTGACTGCCTCTCTGCTCCTACCTCCTTCTCTTTAGCAAATTTGCAGGTGGATCCCATGGATGCACCAGAAGGACAGCATCCAAAGGCAGATCAGGAGAAGTCAACAGGTCTTCCCACAATGGAAAAGTGCTGACACACCTGACATGTTACCTTAATGATTAACTGAGATTGTTTCCCCTTCCTCCCTTTAAAAAAAAAGTCATGGCTGAGCAGAATATTCAGAGTTGGTCTCTGGACACAAGTCTCCCTTCTCTCCAGCTTTTTGGAGTAAAAGTCTCTCCTCTCTACCAACACTTGCCCCTCAAATATTGGCTTTTGAGCAGAGAACTGCTGGACCTGAGTTCAGTAACAGAAACAGCTCTTCTTGGACAGGAGGACTGAGATACAGGGTTCCAGCTCCATCTTTACCACTGTAATCTCTGGATGGTCAGTTTCCTTATTGTCAAATGTGGGGTTTGGTTAGCACCAGCTGATTTGCAAGGTCTCCTTTCACTACAAGACTCTGAATTCAGGTCTTA